>NW_022900948.1:44691001-44699439 GCF_012274545.1 Fukomys damarensis
GTTGATTGGGCTGATCTGGCTGGCTGCACAGTGTCCCAGGGGGCGGGGACAGCCCGGCCGGCTCTGAGTGTGTGACACGGCGTGCCGGTGACAAGGCTGGCTCCTGTGGCCGTGGCCCCACTGCCTGAACCCGGCGCTGTCTTGGGCCGAGGGAGAGGCAGAGGCCCCATAGCCACGCACTGTGTCCTCTTCCAGCCTGAAAGGGGCGCTGCTGTTCATCACCATCGCGCTCATCGGCACGGGCTGGGCTTTCATCAAGCACATCCTCTCCGACAAGGACAAGAAGATCTTCATGATCGTCATCCCGCTGCAGGTACGGTGCCCGGACACTGCCGCTCCTGGTGTGCGGGCTGGGGACTGGCGCTACCTCTTCCGGTGCCCGCCGAGACTTCGGCCCTGTGGCGGGGGGCGCACGGCTGCCATCGATCTCCTGGGCACGGTCCTTGGGAGCTGTGGTGGACTGTGACAGGGACGGGACACGTGGGCTGGGGCCACCCTCGCCAGGTCTGAGCCCTGTCACACTCGGCAGAGCCGAGGCTGGGAGCACAGTCTGGACGGAGGGGCGGCTCGGACACCCAGAGCCTGCTGGGCAGAGTGGGAGCGGCACCCCCACCCTGCCCCGTGCTGTGGCCTCCTGACTGGCAGTGGAGCGGGGCAGTGCCGCCCGCGAAGTGCCTGCCTCGTCCTCCCGCCTGTGTCCCTCCCGGGCTGGCCTGGACGTGACGGGACCCGGCCTCTCCTTCCCCACTTTGCTCCCCTGCAGGGGAACCTAGGTCACAGGTGACCTCTGCAGGGAGAGTGGTGGAAAGCGAGCGTGAGTGGGGCCTGGCCTGTGGACACTGGGCCGTGGCAAGCCGTGCACCCGGCGCGGTTCACACCGCTCCCATCTGCAGGCCGGGGCTGGGGATGGACAGTTGCTTTCTGTGAGGGGAATTTGCCCGGTGCTCATCCCCGCACAGAAAGCACCTGAGGAGGGAGTGTGTGTCCCCGGGAACCCACCTCGGGCGCTGTGGAGGGCAGGCCCAGGCAGACGCCGCGGGGACTGGCGTGTTGTACTAAGTGTCGCTGCTGGGCTGCTAACCGGAACCCTAACCCAAAGAGAAACCGCACACGGGCCTCCTGACACTGGTGCGGGCGGTGCGGGCTTGCTGGGGGGGCGCACGGCGAAGGCTCCATCTGCGTCCACTCCCGCGGGGGTCCCGACGGGGCAGACCTCAGTCCAGCCGCCCCCATGCCTGGGCCGTGTCAGTCCGGCAGCTGAGAACTCTGGGCCCCGCTGGGAGCCCGAGAGGGACTGTTGAGAGCCACAGCCTTGATCGGGACGCAGGCAGGGCAATGAGCCCTGGACTTGGGTTAGTCCTGTGGGGGCAGCCGGCCATGGGGCGGAAGGACCATCTCCACAGGGCCGAAGGGCAGTGTCTCAGTTACCTGTCACTGCGTCACCAGCTGCCCAACACCTGGTGACTTCAGGCACAGGCAGCAGCTGTTCTCTGTCCTGCTGCTTGGGTGAAGGATGGGGCGGTCTCACGTGCCGCCCTGTGTGGTAGTCAGGCAGCGCTCGGGCCGGGGGTCCTCAGTCTTTACTTCTGGGAGCGGGGGGTCAGCAACACACACGCACACACTCAGCTGGGGCCTGGGATGTCATCTGCCTTTGTATGATTTCCCCGGCATGACAGTTTTGACTCCTTATAAGAAGGCTTGAAGCCCGGTGTGGTGATGTAGGGGTGTGATCCGGAACTCTGGGAGGCTGAGGTAGGAGAATCACATGTTCCGTCCCAGCCTGGGCAGCTTAGAGACTTAGCTCTCAACATAAAAACAGGCTGGGGAACTGGGTGTGGTGGCGCACACCTGTGTTCCCGGTGCTCTGGGAGGCTGAGGCGGGAAGACTGCAAGGTCAGACCCAGCCTGGGCACCTTCGTGAGACCCCATCTCAGAGAGGGTGGGACGGGGCTAGGATGTAGGTCGGTGCAAAGGCCCAGGTTCAGTCCCCAGCAGCACACACAGCGCGGGGCAGCGCCGGGGGGACCGCACACCACCCAGCGTCACCACCGCTGGCCGCAGGTGGGCCCTGCCCCGGGCTCCCGCGTCTCCTGCCTCAGCGACCTCTCTGCCTGCAGGTGCTGGCAAATGTGGCCTACATCATCATCGAGTCCACAGAGGAGGGCACGACCGAGTACAGCCTGTGGAAGGACTCCCTGTTCCTGGTGGACCTGCTGTGCTGCGGTGCCATCCTCTTCCCGGTGGTGTGGTGAGTGACGGGGCTGGCCGGGCACCGCGGGCCGGCAGGGAGCCTGCGCTGGGTGGAGAGGGACCAAAGCCTGAGGAGTGAGTGGCCTACATCATCATCGAGTCCACAGAGGAGGGCACGACCGAGTACAGCCTGTGGAAGGACTCCCTGTTCCTGGTGGACCTGCTGTGCTGCGGTGCCATCCTCTTCCCGGTGGTGTGGTGAGTGACGGGGCTGGCCGGGCACCGCGGGCCGGCAGGGAGCCTGCGCTGGGTGGAGAGGGACCAAAGCCTGAGGAGTGAGAGAGAGCGGGGAGCGGTGAGGGTCACTGCGGCCCCCTGTGCCCCTGCCAGACCCACAGCAGTGAGGGCTCCGTGCTGAGCACAGGGAGGGATTCCAGGCTGCAGCTGAGCCCTTGGAGCTGGAAACAAACGCAGATCTGCCTGCTAACCTTTGTTCTCCAAATGTTTGTTTTCAGGTCGATCAGACATTTACAGGAAGCGTCCGCCACGGATGGAAAAGGCAAGTCCCGGGCACGGCCTTTGCCACTGTCTCCAAGGGGGGGACCCGCGCCGTAGAGCAGTGGCGGTGGGCGGGGGAGGGGGGCACTGTCACTGGCCAGCCGCGGAGGGTGCCATGTGCTGGGCAGCGCTCTCTGGTGGCCCTTGCTGGCTGTGAGGACGAGGCCACGGACTGGGCAGCTCAGCGCACTCGATGAGGAAGCCGGCCAGAAGGGAGGGTTAATTGGTTGGCGTCCTGCACGCTGTGCCCGGGGCCCCTGGGGGTGCCCAAGCAGGACTCGGGTCAGGAGAGGCACAGCGCTCGCCTGCCAGACCCTGCCTGGCGCGGAGGGCGCCCCTCGGGGTGGTTCCTGACTGGCAGTGCGCACGGTCTCCCTGACGTGCGGTTCTGGTCCACAAGGAAGGCGGATTTGCTTCAGAACATCAGAGACAGTGCCTGGCTCCAAACCGTACTCCTCAGGCTTGGCCCGCCCCAGTCTGTTCTCCGTCTCACGTAAAGCCCGGCCCAGGCTGCGTGCTCTGCTCAAGCTGCAGACCGGACTGGGACCAGCCGGGGACTGTGCCCACTGCCACCTCGCTCCTGCAGCCTCGAGAGGCAGGCAGTGTGGTCTGTGCCACCCTCTGCTGCTTTCTCGTGCTCGGGGTGGAGTGCAGCATGGAGTGGACCCGGCTGGAGGGACTGTGCGTGCGTGTGTGGGGTGCGTGGGGTGCGTGGGCCTCTTGGGGTCGGGCCGGGCCACCTTCCACAGAATGAGGCTGAGTAGCGCCCAGGCCCTCCTGCAGTACTTAGCATTTGGGGACGGCCTTATCTTTCTTTGTTATTGTTGGTACCAGGGATTGAACGTGGGTCCTTGCACTTGTGAGGCAGGCACAGCTCCACTGAGCTAAATCCCAGGCCCCTAGTTTTAATCTGTTTTTAATTCTTCTGTGCACGTTATACAGAGAGGTGGTTTTATTATTTTTATAACTAATGAGTAGTTGGTACCGGGGATCGAACTTGGGTCCTTGTGCTTCAAGGCAGGTGGCAGCACCACTGAGCTAAATCTCCAGCCCATTAAAAGAGTTGTTATTTTAATATAGTAAGATGAGACCATTTAACTTTTCATCTTTCTATGCTTTGTTCTCTCAGAGTTAGTTTTCCTGACTGCAGCTGAAGATGTAAAATCCCAGTCGGGCAAGGCAGCGCACACCTGTGGCCCCAACACTGAGGCCGCAGCAGGAGGATTCAAGTTTGAGCTCAGCCTGGCAATTTAGTGAGACATTGCTTTATTTATTTATTTGTTTGTTACTGAGGATTGAACTCCGGTCCTTGTGCTTTCAAAGCAGGCAGCGGAACCACTGAGCTAAATTCCTGGTCCTTGACGCATTATTTTATTTAAAAAAAAACAAAAATCAAAGAACTGGCAATGCAGCTTAGTGTGAAGGCCCTGGGTTCAGCTCCCAGTACCAGGAAACTGAAACAAGACAGAAACCTGCAGGCGACCCCATGGTCTCCTGGTTGGAAATGTGAGTTTCTTTCCAGCTTCCTCCTGCTCCTGCCCCTCCTCTGTTTCCACCTGGCCTGGAGGCCGGGCTGAGCCGAGGCCCCGCCCCAGTTGGGGATCTGTGTAGGGCTCTGCCACCCCCGTGCAGCTGGCAGCTAGGACAGGAGGACCAGCCTCATTGCCCGAGGCACTTCCTCGGCGTGTCCACCAGGGGGCAGCATGGGGCTTCCTCTGAGAGCCCGTCAGCCCGGCACACTGGCTGGGTTTCCATTCTGCTGAGGAAGCACCCAGCTCTTGTCACCCATGCCACAGACCTTTGGAGGCGGGGACTGAGCAGATTGGAATGGGGGTGGCCTCTCCACAGCAGCTTTCAAGCTCCTTCGATGGCTTTGTTCATTTCATGCCTTGGAAGTGGTTGTGCTGGGCTGGGCATGGTGACAGTGCGTGTCATCCCAGCACTCGGGAGGCTGAGGCAGGAGGACTGATTACAGGGCCAGTCTGACCTACATAGCCAGACCCTGTCTCAAAAAAACGAAAAATTGCCAGGGATTTAGCTCAGTGGTGCCTCCGCCTGCCTTGCCAAGTGCAGGGTCCCAAGTTCGATTCCTAGTACCAGAAAACAAAAACACAAAACAGCAAAGAAAATGGTTGAGCTTGTGCTGCTGGAGAGTGTGGAAGCCGAGTTCCCTAGTGGTGTCTCCGGACCACTTTGGGGACACCACAGTGTGGCTGCCCTGGTCCGCGCCAACTGCTGGCTCCGTGAGCTTGGCCTTCTCTGTACCTCAGTTTACCCCCAGGCCCACCTGTCCTAGCGCGGCTGGCAGGTGAAGCCTAGGTCATCGTGGCCCCGTTGGACTGGGAAGCAGCCGCTGGATGGCTCCCGGCTCGCCCACCCCAGGCCCATTCTCTACGGACTCCTCCAGGTGTGACCATGATGTGGGCTGTGGTGCCTCGTTTTCAGTTTGGGCGCAGTGCAGGCTGGGTAACCGTGGCCCACTGGCTGCTCTTCCCGCGTGAGTGAGGAAGCATCTTCCCGCGAGTGTGTCTAGTTTACCTCTTTGTCCCTAGGCTCTGTTTACTGAACCTCGGGTGCACACAGGGAGACACGAAGGCATCCTTATCCCGTCTGTCTCCTGCCGCTCACTGTCCTGTGTCCTTGGGTTGGGTGCTGTGCAGCGGCTCTGAGGCTCCATGGGGTCTGGTGCCCACCTCGCTCTCCTGTGGCGCTGCTACAGCACTTGGTGGGCGTGGGGCCCCGTGCTGTGGAAGGGTGGTTGGCGGATTCGGGGAGCAGCTCCTCTAGGGTGTGGGAGGCCGGCCTCACCCGGTCTGGCCTTAGCTGTTGCTTCTTCATGGCCCCCTGCTTGTGGGGGTAGAAAGGACTCACGTGGCTGGCGAGGGGCCTCCTTCCTGCCATGGGGACTGTTGCTGTGCTTGTGGCAGCTCCGCCCCAGCGAATCTTTGGAGGTCAGCGCGGCCCCCTGCACCTCCTCCATGCGAGGACGGGTGCGTTTGGCACTGTGGGCCCCGCAACTGCGTGGAGAACAAGTGGCCAATGGTTTCTTAGCCTGGGCGTCAGCAGGATTCCCTTGCAGGTGAAGGCAGTGAGTGTGGGTGGCACTTTGAGCAGAAACGGCACTGCTGCCAGTAGTAAACCGCGCGCATCTGCCACGCAGGCCTGGCCGTCTTCCGGTTCCCAGCACATGTCCCACCTGATCAGAAGTGACTGTCAGCAACTTGGTGTTAGAAGTAATTTGTGAGAGCTGCTTCCTGAGTGGACATGCTGCTCTGGCGGAGGATACCGGGTGGGAGGTGGGTCAGGGTGGACCAGCGGGAGGGTCAGCTGCGGCAGCCCCACGTCCTGCAGCTGAGAAGATTGCTGTCAGGAGTGGCGGCAGGTGCTGTATCCCAGCTACTCAGGAGGCTGAGGCAGGAGGATGGCATCTGTAAAAGTCACAACAGCATATTCTCGGGTGTCTGGTAAGGTCTCCTGCCTTCTATGGACTCATAGAACCGAGGTTTAAGATGCATTGCTCTCGTTAGAGTCTAGGCTGGCTCGGGGCTCAATATGTAGGCTGGTCTCAAACTTGAGATCCTCCTGCCTCGGCCTCCTGAATAACCTTTTCTGGAGACTAATCTGCATTGTGAGAAATGTCTCTGGAGAAATGCGCGAATGTAGTCAGGGCGACCCCTGCCCGATGCGAGGAGAGACCAGAGGGTACAGATCGCACTCTCCTGTGGGGCACCCGCAGCTGCTTCCCTCGCTGCCCTCACTTCTCTTCTCCCCTTCCCGACTGCTTCAGAGCGCACGCCTCGCGGCTTTCGCGCTGCTCCTCCCGCTTTCCTGTGTGGAGCGCCCAGCACTTTCCGGGCGTCTGTGCTGTTCTGTGGCAGTGCCTTCCTCTGTGAGCCGCTCTCGATGGCCTGCACCCCGGCTCTGCCTCGCACACCGCACAGCGGGGCCCTCCTTCCCCTTCGTTCTGTCCCGGTGCTGTGACTCGTGGGGCCCCGGGTTTGCGGGAGCCTGGCTGGCTGCAGTCAGCAAAGCGGCCTGAGGCTGCTGGGGCTGTGGAGGAGGCTGTGACGCCCGCCGTGTGCCCTGCCTGGCTCAGCTGGTCGCGTGTCTGTCCGCAGACACCTGAGTTGCCACCTCTTTTGGGCCGGTCCTGAGTGCGGGTCAGACCCAGGGCCTTTGCACTGAGCTGCATCCTCGCCCTTTCACGTTAAGTCCTTCCGCTGCCCTTTGTGTCTGGGGGTCTGCCCAGAAGTGGGCTCCCCGGGGATGCAGTGACCTTGCAGACGTTCTCAGGAACCAGTTTCCCACAGCACCGTGCCGCGTTCCCACCAGCCGGAGACAGGACTGTGTCTGTCCTCGGCAGCATGTGCTGCTTCCCGCGTGTCCTCTCCACCGGAGGCCAGGCCTCGATGTGTGCCCAGCACCTGCTGCCCGCGCTGTCCCCCGGGTGTGCTTCGCGTTTCCCTGGGGACCCGTCACTCCAGTGTCTGCAGCTCTTGTGGGCCGCTCGTACCTCTGGCCCTTCGCCCATTTCCTGTGTTTCCTTCCTGGAGGCTGTTTGTCCCCTGAGGGCCCATGTGCTGGGAGCACAGTCACCAGGGTGGCCTCGCTGAGAACCTCAGGAGGGGCCAGGGGGACGGGGCAGGTGATCGCACCTCCCGTGTTGCTTTCCCGCGTACTGCACTTGCCACATGGCCGTGCCCCGCATAGCGATGCCGCCTGGTGTGAGCCGATGCCAGCCGGGCCTGGAGCCTGCAGAGCTGCCGGCCACACAGACCTCTTGTGAGGCAGGGCCGGGACGGGAGTTTGTTGTTGCCCCGGAGTCTTCCGGCCGCAGAGCAGCGGCAGGGTGAACCTTTGTCCTCTTTGGGTGTGTGTGTGACATTGTCACCTGACCTTGTGCTCAGGAAAGAGCTCTGTCCTCAGCAGAGGAATCAAAGTGCATCTCGGTGTCCATGCAGCGATTCCCTAGGCCGGGGGTCAGTGGGCCCCGGCCCGTGGGCAGAGGTGGACGTAGCCATGCCCACTGGAGCGTGGTCATCGGTAGCTGATTCCAGTGGTGGGGGAGCTGACACCTGGAAAGAGCCGTGCGCCGGCTGCTTTCACCCTGCAAAGTTTGCCAGCCCCGCTGCCCCCAACACCCAGTCCCCAGTCTGAACCCCACGCAGCACGGCAGTGACTGTTCGCTCGGCCGGAGAGAGCCCTGCGCCTGCCTGCTGGCCTCCAGCTCTGTCCGCCGGCCCTCGGGCCCTGGCTCTGCTGTCTCATCCCACCAGTGCCACACTCCGCTGGGCGATGCGTGTGGGTGCCCTCCCTTGGCCATCCCGCCTGTTGCTTCCTCCCAGGTTGGAGCGTGGCGGCTCCCCTGCTCCCTCTGGCTGGGGGCCTTTGCGGTTCAAGCCTGTCCAGCTGGGTTTCACTGCCAAGCGGGAGCAGTGGGGGCCTCGGCCAGCGGGAGGCCCAGGCTGGAGAGGAGAGGCCTCCCAGCGTGGCACAGGGCACAGCCCTGGTGTGGCCACCTGGTCACCACAGGTGCGGCCCCGCGGATCCGTCCTCTGGAGCAGCGCTGAGCGATGGGGCAGAAGAGGCAGGTGTCCCTTGATGGGGCTGTGCAGAAACAGGCACCGTTCCTTCCTTCTGTGCCTGTATAGCTGGAGGACACGGTTGTTGGTCCTTCCTGTGCAGAGGGG
>NW_022900948.1:44699507-44701580 GCF_012274545.1 Fukomys damarensis
GGGCGTGGCGCCCCCTGCCCCCTGGGGCTGGGGTCCTTTGTGGTTAAAGCCTGTCCAGCTGGGTTTCACTGCCAAGCGGGAGCAGTGGGGGCCTCGGCCAGCGGGAGGCCCAGGCTGGAGAGGAGAGGCCTCCCAGCGTGGCACAGGGCACAGCCCTGGTGTGGCCACCTGGTCACCACAGGTGCGGCCCCGCGGATCCGTCCTCTGGAGCAGCGCTGAGCGATGGGGCAGAAGAGGCAGGTGTCCCTTGATGGGGCTGTGCAGAAACAGGCACCGTTCCTTCCTTCTGTGCCTGTATAGCTGGAGGACACGGTTGTTGGTCCTTCCTGTGCAGAGGGGACAGCACCCTCTCCTCAAGTGGACACCAGGCCCCTGGGCTACTCTTGAGTCCCATGTGGCACCAGGTGGCATCTGAGGCCTGGAGCCTCCACCCGCGGCAGCCCCGCGCTGTGTGCCCAGCCACCTGGTCAGGTGCTTTTTCGCAGCTCTGGGAGAGCCTTCTTTGGCTTTCAGTAATGCTCAGAGGCTCTGCGGTCCTATGGCAACTTAGAGCCACTGCTGGGGACTAAAGAGAGGCTGTTTTACGAGGCCGACTCCCCCACTCTTCACTGGGATCGAACTCGGGACCTGTGCACCACAGAGCTAAATCCCCAGCCCTCCTAGGCTGACTTTCACAGTGAGCTTTAAATTTTTTGTCGCCAAAAATTGCTTTTCGTTACTTTTCCCTAAATGCATTACCCAGAAGTTCCGAGACGTCATCAACCCAATGCCTCCTTCCTCTGGGCAGCGCTGTGGATTGGAGTTGCCCTGAGCTGGGCTCCCTCACCGGTGTCAGTCCGCACGCAATCGCTGGTGGTGCCCCCAAGGGCCGCAGAACAGATGCAGAGGGGCAGAGGACCAGCCCTGTTGGGGACTTTCCAGCACAGGGAACCTGAGCACCCAGGAATGCTGGGCACCAGGTGACGGTGCCGGGACAGCTCTGTCTCGGGCTGCTGGGCCGCTGGGTGTGAGCACAGGACTGCAGGCCAGTGCTTCTCAGCCGCCGGCTGCTGTGTACCGCCCGGGAAGCTCAGGCCTACTGCCAGCCAGGCCGGTCACCCCCAGCCGGATGTCTGAAGTTCAAGCCTTGCCAGCGAGGACTGTGGTGGCCAGCAGGGTGGGTGTGAGAGCCCCAGCGACCCAGGGCCCAGCCTCTGTGTGGTGTGACCGGCCGCGCATGGCACCCACCACCAAGAGAGGCGGGGCCTGGCGCCTACACGGTGGGCTGCGCAGGCATCTTCTGGCTTCCTGCACTCTCTTTGTGAGGTACCGGGATCCCACTGAGTTGCTGAGTCACCCAGGCGGGGCTCCAACTCTAGACCCTCCTGCCTCTGCCTCTGCCTCCTGGAGTCCTGGGATCACAGGCTTGCACCACCATGCCCGCTCAGCCCGCTTTCTGTTTTGTTCGAGGCCCAGGTAACCTCGTCCCCTCGCTTCTCCCTCTGAGGGAGGAGCTGGGACACAGTGCCCACCACCGTGCCCAGCCAGGCCACGGATGTGCCACCTTGGCTTCTTTGATGCTTTGCACTGTGGTCTAAGACTTAACTTTGCTCCAGACGAGACTCCTGGCCCTCAGCTGTCCCGTCCAGTGACCGCGCGTCTTGGGTCGTTGCTTGAGCATGCTCTGGATCGCGTGACCCAGGTGACGTGAAGATGAACGAATCTCCTTTTCTGTGTGGTTCTTGTTGCTCGCATTCTTGCCCAGTCTTGGTGCCGGTATAGTGTTTGTGACGTGGGTTCGTGGAGGCGGAGGGCGTCCCTCGAATGCCTGCGGGCCAGTGTGGCCCGAGAGGCCGGCACCCCGCTTCACCGTCATCTTGGCTTCTGCGGTTTTGCGTTTGACCCAGAGTTCTCTGCAGCTGGGCAGGGGCGGGTGCAGAGATACTGAGCGGAGGGGATGGTGGGGCCTTGGTAGCATCTAACCCTCAGGCTGCCGTGGCCTGACGGCCGAGACGGCTCGCCCTGGTGCCGGCACAGGCGAGAGCAGGCCCTGCAGGAAGGACCTGGTCCGGGCCCTTGCCAGGTCCGCTGAGC
>NW_022900948.1:44701728-44709904 GCF_012274545.1 Fukomys damarensis
TCTGCCGGGGCCGCCTTGGTGGGGCTGGTCCTCAGTTCACAGAGCCTGGCCGGAGGAAGCACAGCCTGCGGGCGCGGGCGGCCTTGAGAGCAGGGGAGCAGGGGGCCTCGGAGTCTCTAGCTGGGCCCCCTCCTCCCCACCCCCGTGACTGCAGTGCCACCTGACCAGGACGGACTCTCGCCCTCACCCTGAAATCCCGCCGCGTGGAGCTCTCTGCGGCCCGGGATGCCGCCCTTCTGGCTCCGGCCCGGCGTTTCTCACCTGCCTCGTTCCTTGACCACATTTGCTGCTGCTCCAGGGTGGGCCAGAAATAGCCCGGCGAGCAGCAGGCGGCAGCCATCGCAGCTCCAGGGGGCCGGAGAGCAGGTGCGGCTGGGTTCCCGACTGCCAGCTGCCACCACGCGCCTCAGGCGGCTTTTTTCGGGGTGCAGGCAAGGCTCCTCCCCGGCCAGCACAGCCCTGCCGCACCTGACTCGGGACAGTGCTGCTTCCGGCCTCTGCGTCCCCACTCTGTCACCCAAGCTTGGCTGCCCGCCAGCGTGGGGCCGCTGCAGCACAGATGCCACTTGAGTCCTCAGCTGACCCTGTGATCTGACAGGTGTGACACCATCACGCCAGGTCCCAAGCGGGCATGGTGAGGTGTGCCTTCCTGCGCCACCTCAGTTTCCGCAGCCCTCAGGGGGTTCAGTCCCCGCCCTCACAGGTGAAGGAGTGGGGGGCCCAGAGAGGTTCAGTGAGTGATCTGAGGTCACACAGCCGTCAAGAGCAGAGCTGGACTCTGAGCCCCACACTCATGCACAGGGCCTGCGATCCCAACCACGCAGTGCTCCTGTGTCCTCTGCTCCCCTCTGCCCAGGGGTGGGGTGAAGGGAGAGACGACCTGGAGGCTGACACTGGCCAACTGGGCACAGCAGCACAGTGCTTGCTGGACTGTGGACAGCCGCGGCCCGTGTGTTGTGGCCGCACCTCGGGCTGCGCTGGCTGTTCCCGAGGTCCCCCTGCGTGGCTGCGCTCTCGGCCACTGTGCGGTGGTCACAGCCACCTGCACAGCTGACAGAGTCTGGCTTCCAGCGCGGTGCTCCGCCCTCCCCTCATCTCCTCAGGCCTCACCCTGCTCCTTGGCTTCAGGGTCCCTTCTTGTACCCCAGTGGACACCGGTAGGGAGCCTGTGGTTCCTGGCCCACCAAACCCCCTGGCAGTGGCACTGTAGAACTGGCCCTCACTCCTGGATCTTGTCCTTACGGAGAGCTCCTTGGGAAATGTAGGTCTGACTGCGGCCTGAGAACCTGGGCTTGGGGTCCGTGCCTGGCCTCAAGATGGGCCTGCTCCGGGCCACCTGATGCCAGCCCCTCCCAAGGCCTGGCCACATCGCTCTGCTCTCCCGCCCCTGCGCCTGCCGCTGCACTGTGGCCGCAGCAGTCCCGCCGGTCCCCGTCCTGCAGCTGGGCGTCTGGGTGTGACACGGTGACACTTCTCTGCCGGGTGAGGCACAGTAGGCCTGTCCTTTGTCGGGCCGGCAGGCAGGATTTGGAAGACTTGGGGCATCGCGCTGCTTACCCAGGTCAGGAAGGCCTCGCTGGCCACCCAGGCTGGCATGAGCAGGAGGCACAGGAGCCCCCGTGAGCCAGGGAGGTCTCTGTATCCTGCGAGCACTTGGCTGAAGTTAGGGCCCTTTGGTGAGCACTGGCTGCGTGGAACAGGCAGGAAGCTGTGATTGCTGTCTCAGCAGCACAGGGTGCGGGGGACCCCCGCGTGGGACTCCGGGGCGCCCATCGTGCGTGGTGCCCACGGCCCGCGATGCTTCCTTGAGCCGTGTGTGCACACAAGTCCTCCGCAGCTCTGAGGTGTGGGCGTCTTGTCCCCGGCTCAGCCTCAGGACCCCTGTCCGCGCCCGCGCCCTCTCGGAGATGTCCCGCAGGTGTCCCTAGATGCTCGCGGTGAAGACACCTCGAGGCTTGGGATTCCTAAGCTTTGATCTCCCCCCACGAGTCATGAGCCAGGGAGAGAGGAAGAGGAGATTTGAGCCTTTGCCACCCACGGTCCCACACTTAAGCTGCATCAGTAATTGAGTGCTATTAGGCCAAATTAATTTGCCTCCTGCAGGGAGGTTTATGGTGAATGAAAGAGTGGCTCATGGGGGAGGGAGCCAGCCTGCCCTCCTCGGGCATCGATATTGCATAGCCCTCGGCGGTGTCGGTGTCGGGAAGTCAGATGGCCTGGCTCTGAGGATGAGACGTGAGACAGAGCCAGTGGGTGTGTGAGGGGCTTACCGCAAGGGGAAGTTGGCTGAAGGCCCCAGCCAGGTTAACTGCTTGTGTGCTAGGCTGGTGGGAGCCCGGGCGGGGCCCAGGGAGGGGCCACTGCTCCTGACGCTGGGCAGCGCTGTGGCGGTGTCGGCTGTCCATGCCTGCTGGGTGCTGCCTGCCCGCCCCACAGGGCTTCCCGGGAGTGCGGCTGTGCGTCTGGGCCCCACACCGCCTCGTGATTGATGGACGCCTGGGCTTCTTGCGGTGCAGCGGGAGGAAAGTGGGTGCTGCTGTGCTCAGAGGCTGGGGCGGGAAGGCTGCTAGAGCCCAGGAATTCGGGGTAGACCTAGGCAGCAAAGTGAGGCCCTGTCAAAAACTGAGCTAGGACCCGGGAAAGGATGCTAACAGACTTTTCATTTGGTTGTTCTCCCTAGCTGCTATCAACTTAGCAAAGCTGAAGCTTTTCAGACACTACTACGTCTTGGTGAGTAAAAGGAATCCTGAGCCTCGTGAGTAGTCCATTCCTGGAGCAGAGCAAATGAAATTGGAAGATGTGGGGAGGCATGAGGGGTTGAGCTGCCCGGCCCTGCTCGGCTCTGCTTAATAACAGCAGCTCATGTCTCTTAAAGCAGAAATTAAACGTCTGGATCACTTCTTCCTAAGTTTTAGTTTCAGATCTGGTTTGAAATACATAGAAAAGTAGCCAGGCATAGGTGTGCACATCTGTAATCCCAGCACTCAGGAGGCTGAGACAGGAGGACTTCCCTGAGATTCGTGGCCAACCTGGACCGCACAGTGAGTTCAAGGCCAGTCTGAACTACATAGCGAGACCGTGCCTCAGAAGAACAAAGTGAAACAACCAAAACCAACTTAGGAAAGTAATGCGTACTCGATGTAAAAGCGGAACACAGGAACTCTAGCAGCCCCGCCAGGCCCCAGGGTTCTGGGTCCCAGCCAGGCACTCGTCCCTTCCGCTCCTCCTGGCCTCTGCCTCACCAGGTTGTTCATGTAAGAGAACAGGCTCGCGCTGCAGCCTCTGCCACAGCCTGTTCCCTCTCACTGAGAGTCATCAGAGCCTCCCCGCCGCCAGATCCCCTGCCGGAAGCTGGTCTTGTGTTGTGGTAATATTTCCCTTAGGGATGGAGAACTGAGGCAGTTTCTGTAAAACCTAAACCCCAGGTGGTGTTGGACGTGCAGCCAGCTGTGGCCCCGCTCTGGACAGGACTGCGGAGCTGCAGGCTTTGCCTCTGACTCCTCTCAGGCCTTCCCAGCGAGCCCTGCGCTCTGGCATTGAGTGTCCTGGTGGACGGCACTTGCATCTGAGCAGCCGTTTGCAGCTTCAGTAGGGCAGCGGAGACAGGCGGCCCACTCGGGCTCTGGTTTTAGCAAGGAACGGTGTCATCCCCCAGAACAGGGACCCCTTCTGGGCTCCCAGGCCTGTCCTGCGCACCGAGCTTAGTCCCCGGGAACCTGCTGTGCCGCGGGCGGCAGGGTGAGAGACTAGGCCCCTTCCAAGCGGGGCCTCCGTGCTTAGCCCTGGAGAGACTGGAGAGTCCACGTCTTCCCTGGGGACCGGTAGCTGTTCCTCCACTCCCGAGGGTGACAAGCCTGGGGGTGTGGCCAGGCGAGGAAGGCCAGTCCTTCTCCAGGGTTTGGGGTGGCCCTGCCGGGTGTCTTGGTCACCTAGAGACAGGAAGAACTTTCCAGTGGACCAGCAGGTGCCGCCTCTCCGCACATCATTAGCCAGCACTGTAGTTGTGGGTGGGGGCTCTGAACCTCACCTCTCCGGGTTTCCTTCTGTCTTCCTTTTCTGCAGATCGTGTGTTACATATACTTCACCAGGATCATCGCCTTCCTCCTGAAGCTGGCCGTCCCCTTCCAGTGGAAGTGGCTTTACCAGGTGTGCCAATCTTGGACACCATGGGGGCCGCGGGCGTGTGTCGGGGACAGTCTTGGGCATGGCTTCTGCTTGCTCTCGTTTATGGGGATGGCCGCCTGGACCTTGCAGCACTGCTAGACACTTAGGTTTCTGTTTATCCAAGGAGGCTGCTGGGTTACCCGAGCAATTGAGAGAGAATTACATTATTGGTCTTGGTTTTTGATTCACAAACTCTCAGGCAGAAAGAGTAATAGAAAGTTAGAGGAGACCTGGTTTTCACCTTCAGCTGCAGGGCTCTGAGAGGTTCAGAACCCTGCTCTCCTCACTCTGTGCCTCTGATACTAGTCATGCAAAGCCTTTGCGATGGCCACCAGGTGACTTACACACCCTTTTTCTTGAAGAACTCACCCTGTGCCTCAGGCACTGTAGGAAAATGTGCTGTAAAATGACTTCTTAAAAGGTACCAGTGAACTGGGCATGGGTGTGCCTGCCTATAATCCTGCAGTGGGAGGCTGAGGCAGGAGGATCATGAGTTAGGCAATTTAGTGACTTAGTGAAACCCCATCTCAAAATAAAGGGCTGGGAATGTAACTCAGCAGGAAGGCCCTGGCTTTGATTCTCACTACTGTAAAAATGAAAGGTACCCGTGTCCAGGCCGGGGATGTGGCTCTGGTAGAGCACGGGTCCCATGTGCGTGAGGCTCTGGGCTCCGTACCCTAGCAGCCCACCCTCCAGCAAGAAGCTGTCCCCCTGGGACACTTCAGCGGCCCCTCTTCAGTGTGGTCCTGGCTGACGCCCGGGCCGAGGAGACACCGGGAACAGAAGCTGCCGCGTCGCCCAGTACCCAGCGGGCAGAGGCGGACGGCCTTGCTCGGCTGGCTTAGTGCCTCCGCTCTCTGAGGAGCAGCCGCTAAGTCTGCTTTTCAAATTCACAGCTCCTGGATGAGATGGCCACGCTGGTGTTCTTTGTCCTGACGGGGTACAAGTTCCGGCCGGCTTCAGACAACCCCTATCTGCAGCTGTCTCAGGAGGACGAGGACCTGGAGATGGAATCTGTGTGAGCGGCCTCCCTCTTCCTGTCTCCCCTCGCTGCCCCACTCTGCTGCTCCGCAGAAGGCCGTGGACGTGGGCCCCAGGTGCCTCCGCCCATTTGGAAGCACAGTGTCGCAGGGAAACGGGACTGGCAGGAGCTAGGCCCGTCCTGTGCCAGTTCCGGTCTCTGAGTGTTGGATGGCGCCCACGTGCCACCCGTGGGTGTCCCTGCACCGTGCACCGTCCTGTGACGGGGAAGAGGCTCCAGTTGTGCTGCTTTCCCAGGGTGTGGTGGGAAAGAGTGAGGCGAGGTCCCCGGCGGGGGGCAGCGTCCGCGTGTGCGGTGGCACAGGGTCGGAGCCCGCGTCCCCAGGCGGTGCTGTGTACAGGGAGGAGTGCTGTGCCCAGAGCTCAGCAGAGGGGTGGGCACGGGGCTTCCCGGCTCTGCTCTGCGGGCCTGTGCGGCACTGAGAGGAGACACGGGGGCTGGGCGTGCAGCAAGGGCCAGGTGGCACCTCTGACGTCCTCCAGATGGAACCCGCACTGCCTCAGCGTTGGGGAAGGTGGGCAGGGCTTGGTGGGACAGCAGTGAGCCTGAGTCCTGCCCTGCGTCCCTGGGGGCCTGGGCTACTCCTCTCTGTCCGGAGTGGGAGTGTGGGGTGTGGAGACCTGGTATGAATCCTGCCGCTGGGTCCCAGAGCTGAGCGAGCTCCTGTGGGCCCAGAGGGCCTGCAGGGCCTCTGCCTCCTCCCTTTCTCTGCCTGAGCTGCCGTTTGTGTGGCCTGTTCCCCTCTGAGCCCACAGCTTCTGTCTGTTAGGAAAGAGGATGGTCCCAAGTCACACTAATTTGCCAACTTTTACCCTCTTCCATTTCTCTTTGGGCCTGCCAGTGAGGGGGCTGGCCTTGAACTTGTGATCCTCCTGACTCAGCCTCCCCAGTGCTGAGATAAACATGCAACACCGCGTCCCATGGGCCCACTGATTTCAGTAACCGAGTTTGTGGTAAACAAAGACCGAGCAGGTTGGGGAGAGTGGGAGGAAGTGTCACCAGCCCTGGTGGCCCTCATGCTGTGCCCTCCCTGGTGATCTGAGTGATCACCTCTGTGGGTGGGGGCCTGGTCCCCCGGGTCCCCTTCCTGAGCCCCGCCTGCATGCTCCAGGTCAGTTCTTCAGTGCACAATTCTGCGTGAAATGTAGGATACCAGAGAGGCCTGCAGCGCCGGTCAGCCCCACTACATGTGCCCGCCTGGGGGCTGTGGGGCCGAGTCTCCTGCAGTGCCCCGTCACCCCAGTCTGTCTCTGCAGGCTGCCCCTGCCGGGCAGCATCCACGCCGGTCCTGCTGTCCCACCCCTGACTCCTGCTGGGCTCCCGGCCCTGCCCTGTCTCCCGCTCCGAGCACCCAGCCCTTTGGCGCTCTGGGTCTTGGGCCACCTGCCCTCGTCCTCCCAGGTCCTGCTGCCCCTTCCTTGTCATGCCCAGCCTGCTGCGGCCTTCGTGGCAGGCTCCACCCCGTCCCCAGGGCAGTGGGGCGCTGCCTGCGGCCTCCCTCCTCCTGGAGCAAGCGGCCGCTGCCCTTGTAGGCCGGACCTCCTTGGTGGCTGGTGGGTGTGGCCCTGCAGGGCCACTTTCCGAGCTGCGCCCGAGACCAAGTTGTGCTGGGCCTGCGGTCTGCCCAGGTGCCCAGCCGGCTGGCAGCACTCCTGCAGCTCGGGGGTCAGTGGCCCGGCTCAGTTCTTGGGGGCTCCCCGGAAAGCAAGGAGGAGACCTCCACCCCTGTGACTTTGTTGTTCACACGGCCCTGCGAGGATTGAACCCGGGGCCTTCGCACTGAGCTAAACCCTAGGCCCGTTTTTAGGGTTCAGTTTGATCAGTTAAGCTATTTATTCTGGAGACAGGGTCTCGTGGCCTCGTCGGGTTTCCCGCTGACGAGGCCTTGTCCCTTCTGCAGGGTGACGACGTCGGGGGTGATGGAGAACATGAAGAAAGTCAAGAAGGTGACCAACGGCTCGGTGGAGCCCCAGGCCGACTGGGAAGGCACCGCGTGAGGGCTGACGCGGGCGACACGGACGGCGGAGACGGCTGACCTATCCGTGGTCCCCGAGGGAGCAGCAGCGGTCCCAATGGCAGACGGACGCCACCTCTGCACCCGCACTGACCGGCGGCCGGGGCTGCCCTCGGGGGGTGGGAGGAGGCGCGGGAGCGCGGACTCTGCTCCAGTGACTTCCTCACACCGCAGCGCTAGGCACAGACAGTGGTGACCTGAGGGGGCAGAGCATGGAAAGGCACGGGTGGCAGGGAGGGCGGGCACTGCTTCCGGACACGGCCAGTGGCCTCAGGACACGGGGGAGAGGAGGACATTGTATCTTTGGGACAAAAGTGAGTGACATCTCGGAAAGCGAAGTCAAACCCAGCGCGGTAGGTAGGCCTATCCGGCGGCGGCTACCTGGAGCACGGACCTGTGGGCCGGGGACGTGGGCTGTACTTTCCAGGAGGGCTCGGTCCGCGGTGGCTGCCGGTGCCCTCGGCCTGCAGCCCTGGGACGTGGCCCGGCGGTGGGGAGCAGCTTTCTCGGTTGAGGTGGCAGCACGAGCCGGGAGTGTCCCTTGCAGGGTTTCCCCGGACTCCGGATCTCCTCGGCCCCGCTGTCCTCTGCGGCTTGCATCTGTTTTTAGGGTCAGATTTCGGGAGTGAACGAGGAGGAATCTTCCTCAAGCAGCAGCTGGGGCAGAGGGGCAGTGGGTAAGCAGCGCTTCAGGGCAGCCAGATCCTCATTAAAGAAAAAGCTTTTCCTGTGGGCCAGGCAGGACTTCGACTGGAGCGTTCGCCATCACCAGGACCGGCTGCCAGCTCGGGGAGGGAACGAGTCGCAGAGAAGCCCCCCGCAGTCCCCGCACGAGTCAGCCTGCGGGGCTGCTTGGGTGAGCAGTGTCACAGCCGGGCGACCATCCCCGAGCACGGCCCACTCTCGAGAGGTCACCTGTGGAGCGGTAGCGGGAACCGGAGTGCGGAGCTCGGGGC
>NW_022900948.1:44709924-44711838 GCF_012274545.1 Fukomys damarensis
CGGGGCTGCTTGGGTGAGCAGTGTCACAGCCGGGCGACCATCCCCGAGCACGGCCCACTCTCGAGAGGTCACCTGTGGAGCGGTAGCGGGAACCGGAGTGCGGAGCTCGGGGCCCTGGTGCCTGCGGGGGGCCGGGCCCTCGGGAGAAGCCTCGCACTGCCCGGCTGTGCAGTCACGGGACTGGCCCAGGCCCCACGCCGTGCTGCCCCGTGCTGCCCCCGGGCCCTGACTCGTGGGACAGGTGTCACCTAGACACCAAGAGTCCCTCCAGGCCCTGGCAGGGCGTCTGGATCACAGCGCCTGGAGCGTGGCTTGTGGTCGGCAGGCCGATGGTCCCTGATCCCTGGGCCTTCTGCAGTCGGGTGTGTGCTGCCCGCTGCCCAGGCGTGGGCAAGCACCCACTGCGGTATGGCGGGGAGGGACAAGGGCCGCGTCGGTCACGATGCCTCGGGACCTGGTGGGCTGCCTTGGCCGCAGTCGGAGATGGACACTGGGGGCGGGCTTTGGACAGGACGAGGCGGAACCCAGGCTGACGGCCCCGGCCCGAGGAGGCCCAGTCAGGCCTCCCGCATTAGAGTTACACGTTCGTCCTGGGCCCCGGGCTGTCCCGGGCGGGAGGGATGTGGTCCAACAGAGCCGCGCCAGGTGGGGTGCGGGGCCTCAGTGTTTTCCTGACACTGACAGCGCTGAAGTGTCTGTACACACGTGCCAGGCCCGGGATCGGCTGTGGCTGGCGGGCAAGGCTGCCGTGTGCAGTAAAGACTGCCGGGGTGGATGTCTGCAATCCCAGAGTCTCAGTCCTGGCTGCTCTCTCCTCCACCTCCTCCTCGCAATTTTTCCTTTGTGATTTTTGTTCATCAAATTAGTTAACTGCCACCCACCTTCTCTCACCAATGACAGTGACATCAACTAGCGCAGCCCCTGGGGTCTCAGCAGCTCGGTGGCAGCCCTCACGGAGATGCCACACACCAGCAGGCCTGGGACCACCAATGTCCTGCCTGCTGGGGGCCTGCGAGATCAGGACCTGGGCACAGCTGACCCAGAGGGTTGGGGACAGCAGAGGCCCAGGACAAAGTCTGCAATGACAGGCGCCCACTGGCAGGAAGTGCTGTCAGTCTGCCGCCCAGACTGGGAGCCATACGGTCCCGAGCCCCGTGTTTCACTCGCAGTGTGTGTCACCATGAAACTCATCTCTAAAATGCATGGCTGGGCAAGTTGACAGATTCGTGTGCGGCCCTTGAGGCACCCGGGTGCCCTTTCCCGCAGGTGTCCGTCTCCAGAGCACCTGCGGACGGAGCGTGGGGCCCCAGCGTCGTCCTCCCTCACTGCGAGCTGGTCTGTGACTTCATCCGAAGCCCGGCTTGAGAACTGCAAAACAGCCTGCAGCTGCTTCTACCACTGCCTGACGCCATCCAGGCCAGGAGCGGCAGGGCCGGGAGGAGAACCTGGAAGTCTGGGGCCTGGCACGGCGAGCCGCAGTTAGGACGGCTGTGCTGGCCTCTGCCTTGTGTTTGTGTAACGTTAACACTCGTGTGGCTTCGCAGTATCACAGGAGTGCAGAAGGGAGGGGACCTGGGATGTGTCCCACCTTGGGAGCTCAGGCCTGCCTGGGGTCACAGGGAGCTGGGGGGGCACGGGCTCCCCTGAGCCTGTTGGGACAGAGCATCTTCCTGTCCCCGGCCCCCTCAGCTTCTCCCCCGGGGCTTCCTAGACCCGACCCCCCACCCCACCGTCCTCATGCCTCGGGCGGGCAGAACTGTGCAGCCCAGCACCTCTGGTAGCCCGGGGTTTGCAGCTGACAGTGGCTCTCCCAAGCCCATCTCACCCAGGAGGAGCCACTGGCACGGAGCCCCCTGCCGCAAGCCCAGCTCCCCTGGGCCCCCAACGGCCCCGCTGCCCTCGTGGCTGCTGGGC
>NW_022900948.1:44711953-44715404 GCF_012274545.1 Fukomys damarensis
GCGCCCCCCCCGCGCAGGCCCAGCCCCCCTGCGCCCCCAGCGGCCCCGCTGCCCTCGTGGCTGCTGGGCTCCCCACCGGGTGGCTGTTGACCATCAGTCCTGCCCCAGCCAGTGAGGACCACTCCAGGGGACGTCACCCGTGTGTGGCACCAGCTGGGGCCCAGCCTGAGCGGAGCGAGTGCTCAGCAGCTGCTGGCTGGGCTCTGGGGTCTCCTGGGGGCCAGGAGGGAGGCCGGGCAGCACCTGAGCGGCACCCGGAAGTCTGCTCGGGCGGGTGTGTGTGTGCGCATGTGTGCGCTTGTGCACTGGTCCAGCAGCACTTTCAAGTGGAGAAGAAAATCGTAATTATCAGGAAAGATGGTCTGATAGGCAATTTTTTTCTTAACTTTTTTCTCTAGTATTGGGGATTGAACCCAGGTTTCTCTAAAATTGCCCAGGCAGACTGAAAATTGCACTTCTCCTGCCTCAGCCTCCCGAATAGCTGGGATTATGGGCACGCTGCGGCCGAGAGCGTTTGAAGGCCGAGGAGTAAACTGCCGGGGTCCTGAGCAGCAGGAAGCCGGCGGTGTGGATTCCACGTGCGCATGAGGCAGGCAGCACCCGGTGCCTCTCAGCCCTCCCGGTCCTGCTTGGCCCCTCATTGTCACGCTGCCTTTCGGGGACACAGCCTCAAGTCCACCAGGGCACAGTGGGCCGGGTAGCAGTCAGCGGGGAGGGAAGGCGCTGTCTGTGATGTCGCTGTGCTGGGCGCTTGCCAGGCTCCTCCGGCAATCTGTCCCCAGCCCTGGCCATCTCCCGTGCAGAGACAGGCACTCAGCATTTGGGGGCCTGGCTGAAGCGTCCGGGGACCCACTCGGGAGCAGCACCTGCGCCACATCCCGATGTGCAGGGACACTGCTGACCTCTGTGCCCTGAGCAGGTGAGACCGGTCCTGGAGCCGAGCTCGGGCACAAGCACGTCTGTCTCACAGGGCACCAGTTGGTTGGAAATCATCCTCGTCCTCTTGGTGCTGACAGGTGCAGGGCCCTGGCAGACAGCAGCACGTCTGGCTTCTGCTGCAGGCCGGGAGGACCCCTGGGGCAGTGCCGGGACAGCTGAGCGGCTGCAGGACCATTGCCTGCAGCCCTTCCTCCTCCCCTCCACCTCATCAGGGACCTTGCTGCCCTCTCCCCCGACTGCATCCTCACTCTTCCTGTACACCCACCCCTGCGTCTGCAATAGCGAATCTCCAAGTCTTTCCATTAAGACAACGTGGCTGGTACAGGATCCCAATAACAAATGGAACTGTATTGTATACCTAGATTGTGCCAATAAACTCAATGAAAAGAAAAAAATGTTTCATAAAAAAGAAAAGAAAAGATGGCCGTAGTCCCAGGAGGGAGGCTGAGGCAAGACGATCCCGAGTTCAAGGTCAGCCTGGACGATTCAGACCCTGCCTCAAAGATGGAGCGGCTCCTGGGCTGTCAAAAGGCGCATCCAAACCGCGCTGCCAACATGGAGTCGCCACACCCCTTCGGTCCCGCAAGAAGAACCCGGCCAGAAGCCGGGCCCAGCAGCCTGCTGCTTCCATTTTCTTTTCTTCCTTTCTTTTTGTACTGGGGCTTGAACTTGGTCCTTGTGCTTGCCAGGCAGGCAGTGGCACCACTGAGCTGAATCCCCAGCCCTTGCTGCTGCCATTTCCTCACCCAGCTCTGCGGCTCTAGTCAGCCTGCTTTGCTCTGTCCCCTGCTGCCACCCCCAGGCTGCCCCATGCCTCACCCTGCAATGCCCCTTCATTGTGTGCCAGTGGGGGGTGACTTCAAGCCGGAGGACACGAGGTCGGTGTATGGAAAGCAAGTGCATTTCTGTAGCCCTGCAGTGAACATTCCAAAAGTAAAGTTAAGGAAACAGTCTCAGCAGGCCTGGTGGTGCAGGCCTGTAATCCCAGCACTCGGGGGCTGAGGTAGGAGAGTCCTGAGTTCAAGAGCATCCTGGACTCTGACCTAACATAAAAAATAAAATGGGATAAGTAAGTAAAATAGGGGCTGGGTGAAACCCGAGGGTTCAATCCCAGTACCCCCCGACAAATCCCTTTATGGCAGCAAAAAAATAAAAATACTAGGAAAAACTTTTTTATAAATTTTATTTTGTTTTATTGACACAGGGTCTTCCTATGTAGTTCAAGCTGGCCTTGAACTCACTGTAGCCCAGGCTGGCCTGGAATTTAAGGGAATCCTCCTGCCTCAGCCTCCTGAGTGCTGGGATTACAGGTGTGCGCTGCCATGCCTGACCCTAGAAAGAAATTTAACAGAAATACAAAATTTATACTCTGAAAACTAGAACACACTGAAAAAAAATAGAGCAGACCTAAATTGGAAATAATCCCAGATGCATAGATTAGAAGGCAATATTGTTAAGATGATCTTGCTTCCCAAACCATAAAAAGATAGCTGTACCTACCTCACACGCTTCAGGTAGACGTTCAAAGCCAATGCAACAATCCCCAAATGCTCAACTGGCTTTTTTTTTTTTTTCAGGTTGGCAAGCTGATATTAAAGGTTCATGAAATCCAGGATAACAAAAACAATGAAAAGAAGGCAATTGCTATGCTCATGTATTTTTAAGACAGAGTCTCACTGTGTAGTTCAGGCTAGCCTCAAACTCATGGAAATCTTCCTGCCTCAGCTGAGGTTACAGGTCTGTGCAAGTAACTCAATTTAAAACTTACACCATCTATAATCTCAGCTCTTCGAAGGCTGAGGCAGGAGGATCACCATGAGTTTGAGGCCAGTCTGAGCTACATAGACCCTGTCCCTCCCTCTCTCTCTCTCTCTCTCTCTCTCTCTCTCTCTCTCTCTCTCTCTCTAACACACACACACACACACACACACACCTACCTTACTATAAAGCTACAGAAATGAGGACAGCCCAAGTCCTGGGATAGCTTTAAAACAATACATCAATGAAGTTGGATCGAGGGTCCAAAAAATAGATCATGAACCTAAATGTAAGAGCTAAAACTATAGCAAACTCTTAGAAGAAAATGTAGAGATGACTTTTTGGGTGGTGGAGTGTGCTCGGGATCAAACTTGGGCCCTTGCACTTGCAAGGCAGATGGCAAAACTGCTGAGCTGAGTCTCCGGACCAGGATGACTCTTCTTGCCTTTGTACTGGATGATAACTCCTTACATGAGACACTAAAACACAAGCAACCAGAGAAAAAATGGACTTGATCAAAATTAAAACTTCTGAGCTGGGCATGGTGGTGCACACCTATCGTCCCAGCACTGCAGAGGCTGAGGCAGAAGGGTCTCCCTGAGTTTGAGGTTGGCCTGAACTGTGTACATAGCAAGCTCTTACCTCAGAAAAACAAAACCAATTAGTCAATCAAACAAACTTGTAAACTCCAAAGGACATCATCAAGAAAGTGAAAAGTTGTGTCTCTCTGTAAGGGTCTAATTGCCAGGACATA
>NW_022900948.1:44715441-44718128 GCF_012274545.1 Fukomys damarensis
TATATATATGAAAGCTCTTACTGATCCGTGATAAAACGGTAACCACTTAAACAGGCAGTCGGGACAGACACCACCAGGCACAGTGGTTTCCGGGGTCTTTGCTGCAGCTGCTCACCTGCGTTCTATTCTTTGATGCACAGCAGATGGTGCTGCTACCAACACTGGTGTGCAGGAGTCTGTTCACATCTGTGCACACCCAGAAGTGGAACGGCTACTGAGAAGAGAGTTTTCTGTTTAGTTTTCTGAGGACTGCCACACCATTTGCTGTTCCAGTTGCCAGTGCTTACTGTTTGCTGGGGTTTGTTTTGACTCAAAGCCACCCAGATGCTAGGATCCAACCATTCATCATGGTGATCAGCTGCTCAGTACCCTTGCAAGTTGCTGATGGGCTATTTATTTGCCTGTCTTCTTTGGAGGGGCAGCTAGTCAAGTCCTTTGCCCAGTGTTGCTGTGTTGAGACGGGATCTGGCTGGCCTTTAACTCAGATCCTCTCTGCCTCTTACTCCTCAGAACATATCACCATGCCCGGCTACAAGTTAGTTTATTTAGTCCAATTTATTGGAGTTTTTATTTGTGGTGCTGGGGATTGACCCCAGGGCCTTTGCACCGAGTGAGCTACATCCCCACCTCTTTTTTTTGGCGGGGGGTACTGGGGATCGAACAGGACCTTGCCAACCCTCTTTTACAAAAATTTTTGAGACCGAGTCTAGATTGCCCAGGCTGGGCTCTAGCTATCCTCCTGCCTCAGCCTCCTGAGTGCTGCGATTACAGGTGTGCAGCACTGTGCTCAGCCTGGGTTTTCTTCAGTTGCCTCTGCTCTTATTGTCATCCGGGAAGTTATTTCCAAATCTGACGTCCTGAAGTTTCCCCTCATGTTTTCTTCTACGCGTTTATAGTTTTAGCTCTGTACTACTCGCCCCTTGCTGGGACAAGACAGGAGACTCCTGCGGCTCGAAGGAGGAGGGGTGTGGTCTAGCTCACATTTCAGAGGGTCCAGTAGGGGGTGGGCTCCAAGGCAGGGTAGAGGGACCTGGAGGAGGGGAGCTCCACCAGGCCACGCCCAGCGACCGCCTCTTCTCGCCAGGCCACGCCTCCTAACAGCGCCTTAGTCTGGAACCAAGGCCGAGTTTTTAATCCGCTGATGAGCAGGAGAGCGCATTCAGTGTCCCATCACCTTCCAAAAACCCCACCTCTGAACGCGCAAGTCTGTTAAGGACATTCTAGATCTAAACCGTGACGAGCTCTTAACTCTCAGGCCTTGGGCTCCTGTGGCGTTGTTTTTCTATGTTGCGTCGGGGAAAGGTCCGAGTTCACTGTTCAGCATGTACATACCCATTTTCCCAGGATCCCCATCGATACCCTGGGGCCTGGATGGGCATTTCTACACAGAATGCAGACTGACGGGCTGGACCACGGACCACGGTAAACTCCTACCTCTCCACCCACTAGGTTGGCAATAATCAGATATTAACGATTGGTGATGAAGACGTGGAGAAACTGGAGCCCTCACACACTGTGGGCGGGAATGTGGGTCGGGCAGCTGCTTTGCTGATCTCAAGAGATCAGTGTACAGTCACTGCCAGCTGTGGTGGTGAGTGCCTGTAAACCCAGCACTGGGGAGGCCGAGGCAGGAGGATCTCCAAGAAGCAACATAGTGAGTTCAAAGGCCTGAACTACAGAGCAAGACCCTGTCTCAAAAAAGCAAAAAAATCAAACAAATGGTACCACTATTCATAATAGCCACAACGTGAAAACAAACCAAAATGTAACACTTCCATGCCTTAGAAAAGTGTTAATACATTTTCTGTGTTCTTTTTCATGTTTAAAAATAAGTGAAAATAAGCTAAATGCAATCAGTGATGAATGGACCGATAAAATATTATCATCCCATTGTATGGCTACTATAAACGTGGGAATAAAGTACACACAATGCTACAACATGAGTGAAACTAGAAACTACATTAACTGAAAGAAGCCAGACTCGGGCCACGGATTGCTTGACGTCATCTCCATACAATGTCCAGTTGCCATTTTTCTAGATAAAACCCAGTTTTACACATGTGCAGAATAAGTGCGTAGAAAACAAAGCACATCTGCTGATGCACAAGGGTGGTGAGGTCAAGTACTCCTGAGCATGAGATGTCCTTTTAGGAGTGGGGAAAATGTCCTAAAAAAAAATTTTTTTTTTTTAATTTTGAGCCAGGATCTCCCTATGTAGTTCAGACTGGCCTTGAACTCACATGCAGCACAGGCTGGCCTCAAAGTCGCAGTGATCCTCCCGCCTCAGCCTCCCGAGTGCTGGGATGACAGGCGTGCGCCACCACGCTCTGCTCTAAAACCGTGATGCTTGCATAACTGTAAATACATTTACACCATTGAAATACACACTTCCTTGAGACTGAACCCAGGGCTTTTGCATTGAGCTACGGCCCCAGCCCTTCTTAAATTTTGAGAAGGGATCTAGCTAAGTTACCCAGGCTGGGTTTAAATTTGTGATCCCCCCCGCCTCGGCCCCACAGCCAGCTCACACGGTAGAGGGGTGAACCGCGCCGAGGCTGTTACTCAGAGGCAGGGCCCTCGCTGACGTGGGCAAAGCCTCAACCCCTCAGCAAAGCGGGAACGAAGAATGTACGGTGCGTCAATTGCACACCTCGCTACAGCTGCTCCCGCCGCTGCGCCGCGTTCTA
>NW_022900948.1:44718320-44729703 GCF_012274545.1 Fukomys damarensis
GCGTGGCCTCCGCCGGAGCCCCGCCCTCTGCTCCGCCTCGGTCCTGGCCGCTGTCCTCCAGGCCTCTGCCCCCACCCCTGCCTGCCTTGGGTCTGCGGTCCTGGACTGACCCTCTCCTCCTCAAGGTCTTAGCTGTCAGTTGTTTTGTCGCGGCAACAGGAAAGTGACTAAGACGGGCCGGAGGTGACAAACCCTGCGGACTGTGCCTGGGACTGAGGGAGCCGCGTTTGAGAAGCAGCTTGTTTTCTTTTCCTCCTCCCTGCTTCGGGACACGTTCTGACTCAGCCTCCTGCCCCTGCTCGTCCAGGCCTCTTAAAATCCTGCAGCAAACAGCCGCATTGATTTTTAGTTATGTTTTACTCCCTGGGCCCAAGAGAGCCCTGCTCAGCGCTGCACATCCCGGGCCTCCGTGCCTGCTGATGCGGACAGAATTATTAACAAGGGTGTATTTACACCTCCGGAGGGGCCTCGGCAGCAGCGGGAAGGGGCCTCCCCCAAGCTGCAGCCTCTTCCACTTCAGTGCCAGGGACGGATTCTAACCATTGGCTTTTAAAGCATGTGGAGAGCTGGGTGTGGTGGCGCATGCCAGGAATCCCAGCACTCAGGAGGCTGAGGCAGGAGGATCACCGTAAGTTTGAGGCCAGCCTGACTACCCAGCAAGACGGTCTCAACCACCCTCCCAATAAAGCACCCCAAGCCACCCACTTAGAGGAGCCTCAGCCAGCACCTGCGCCGCCCTGGTTGGCTCTTTTCAGCTCTCTCTGAGCTCTGAAGGGACCGGGTGGCAGCCTGGCCCGCTCTGGCTGCTGTGAGGGACGGCGTGGTTCACACACAGCAGAGTCGTTGTTCTCAGTTCTGGAGACAGAGATCGAAGGCTGGGTGCTGTGGACCTGTGCTGAGGGGTGGTGAGGCGTCCTCGGGAGCCGTGGGCCCTGGCCCCGTGCCAGGAGCTCCCTCCCCCCTGCGTCCAGGCTCTTCTGTCCCACTGCAGTCCCTCAGGCCCACATCTCTCCGGCTTGGGACTTCAATGCAAACTGAGCACAAACCTGCAGTCCAATGCGCGACTTGCTCCGAGCGAGGCAAGGCTCGAGCCACAGGAGCAGGAGCCAGGCAGGCAGGGGCCTGTGTGGCCGCACAGCTGCACCTGTCCCTTTCTGTCCTGCTCTCCTGGGAGCTGGTTTTGGGCAGCGGCAATGGGGCCGGAGCACCCAACCCAGGCTCTGCCTTCACCCCACAGTGAACAACTGGGGTGCACGTCAGAGCCCGAGGCTATTCGGAGGGAACCCAGGGGTTCCCAGGCAGGCACCAGGAGCAGATGCCGAAGCCGGCCCGACCTCCCCACTCTCCTGCACCCCAGGTCCTGCAGGAAGCCCTGCCCAGGCGCCCGCAGTGGGTCCATCTCAGAAGCCGGCAGGAGCCCTAGGCAGGGCCCGGGGCGGGGCAGGGGACGCTGGCGGCCTGGTGTGGACAGCAGCTGTGAGCCGTGCTTCAGAGGCCGCTGGGATGGAGGGCTTCCGAGTCCATGGGCTGCTGGGCCCCGCTGTGAAGTCCCTGGGCCTCTGGAGCTGCCCGGAGGGAGAGGCTGCGCGGAGCCTCCTTTTGCCGTGCTGAGCACCCTGAGACTGGGCAGGGGAACCTGAGGGGCCCCAGCTCTGTGATGGGACTCTGGGATCGCTGTGCCCGCTTCCTGTGCAGGGACCGGTGCCACGAGCCCCTGGCACACTGCTGGCACACGGGGAGGTCATGGCAGGCGGGTGCTGCCGCTGTCCCTGCTGGGCCTGGTCCTTATCGAGGCAGCACCAAGCTCAAGTCTGGAAACAAGAGAAGGGAAGGACTCCAGAAGGTCAGCTTGGACTTTTCACAGCCCAGGCAGGGACACAGGCCCGAAGGCGGGGAGCCCAGGCAGCAGCCGGGTGTTATGGCCTCGGTGTGTGGCTGCCCCAGGGAGACAGGTGGACTCCGTGTCGTAACTGGAGGAACTGCGTGGGCTGGGGCCCCCCCAGAGCCACCTTGTCCTGCCCAGTGGAGTCTGTGTCCCGGCCCATCTTGGGGTTCCCGGGGATGCTGGGGGCTGGGGCTGCCCCACCCCGCTTGGCCAAGGGCCCCCCTCCGAGGCCAGAGCTGCGTGGTCTCTCCCTGCTGTACCTCGGCTCCTGTGGACCCCTCATTCTGTCTACCAGATCAGGGCTCTGTGATTCTTGAGCCAGTTTGGAAGGTGGGTGTGTAAGGCTGGGGAGTCTGGAGCTCAGGTAGAAACTGCCCCAGACAAGAAGGTGCCCCCTGTGAGTGTGCCCCCCAGCCACAATCACCCCCGTTCTTCTGGAAAAAGCACCCCTGTTAGCTTTCTGTCCCCACATAAGACCTGACATAAATCATTTTGAAGCTAGGTGTGGTGGGGCACACCTGTAACCCTAGCTCTAGGAGGCTGAGGCAGGAGGATTGAGGCAATTTCAATGCCGGCCTGGAAATCACAGTGAGACCTTGCCTTAAAAATGAAAAAATAGGGCCGGGGATTTAGCTCAGTGGTTCCGCCTCCTGCCTGGCAAGCACAAGGACCTGAGTTTGATCCCTGGCATCAAATAAATAAATAAATAGAAAAAATAAAAATAAGTCAACCTGAAGGAGGAAGGGTTTACTTGGGCTCTGGGTCACAGAGGGTTCAGTCCATGGTCATCAGCTGCAAGTCAGGAGCATCGTGGTGGAAGGGCCTGGAGGAGGAGAGGTGCTCGCCTCATGATGGACGGGAAGCAGAGAGATGGAAAGAGTCTCTCCTGACGGAAAGGGGCCAGCGACTGGACATAGTGGCCAGGGTCACATCCCTAAGACCCACTGCCTGCAACCAGGACCCGCCTCCTGTTTCCGTCTCTCCCGATAACACCATTGCATTGCCTCATCGGTGACACCAGAGCCCTGGTGATCCCGGCCCCTGGGCCCCACTCTGAACACGGGAAAGTAAGGGACACTTAGATCCGAGTCATCGCAACACCTTTTACTTTGAGGGACGCAGCCCAGGTGGCCCCAGCCATCCCCACCCCACCCGGTGGGGTTTCCTGACAGCCTGACCATCAGACCATCTGTCCCAGGACTGTGCTGTGCACCAGGACCAACAAGAGGGGCAGGCGTCACCTCATCGGCTGTGCCCTGGTGCCCACGAAGGCAGCCTGGGGATTCCTGAGTCCTGCCCTCCTCACATCCGCTGAGCACTTCTGGTCTGATGCCCATCTGCCACCTTTGCTCCCTGACTCAGTAACTCTGGGGCTCTGGGGCCAGGGCACTAGCTTGGCAAGTGAAGACCCCCACAGACACCTGTAATCATGAGGCTGGGAGTGACAGGCACGCTGTGACCTCTTGCCTCCTTGGCAGGCTTGAGCTCAGCTCCTGTTACCCCAACTGGGCTGCTAGGCCCTCCCGGCTGGCTGCCCGTCTTCGAAAGCCTGGCTCGGAACCTGCACTTACCATGGCTGACCCATGGCGTCCTGACAGTCATGGGCCCCAGGAAGGGGACAGAGAGGCCCCTAGTCCCCTGCAGGGCACCTGAGGGAGCCGGGGAGGTGGTGTTCATCCCAGGAACAGATGGGCTCCACACCTGTTCCTCAGGCTGGCTCTGAGCTTCAAATCCACCTGGCCCTGCTGCCCACGTGGTGACCTCACCTCCAGAGGCAGGAGGGGCCCTGCTAGGTGTCAGTGCCACTCACAGCTGAGGACACCAAGGCTCACACTGGCCACGCCTGCCCTGACCAGCTGCCAGAACTCAGACCCTGGCGAGGCCCTTCCACAGGAGATGGCTCTGCACCACTTGCTTTTCTCATGTTAAAGGGATCCTAAGGCTGGGGATGTAGCTCGGTGATGCAGCACCTGCCTGGCAAGGGCAAGGCCCTGAGTTCGATTCCAGGTACTAACAAAGAAAATAGAAAAAGAGTAATGCTAGGGCTGAGGTGGGACTCAGCAGTAGAGCGCTGGCTAGGCGCCCAGATGGCCCTGGATTGCATCCCCAGCACTGCAAAAAATAATAATAGGGTCTGGTGGTGGCCCAAGTCTGGTGGTGGTGGTGATCCCAGCATTCTGGGAGGCTGAGGCAGGAGAACTGCAAGTTGAGCTTAGGCAACTTAGCAGTTTCGGGAGACTCTGTCTCAAAGATAATAAAACAATAAATAAAATTAAAGGGGTTTGGGGTGTAGCTCAGTGTGAAGGCTCTGGGTTCAATCCCCAGAACAGAAAAAAAAATTTAATAATCATATTTTGTTGGGCATAGCTTGGTGGTAGACCCCATGGTTGGCATTTGTAAGGACACACACACACACACACACACACACACAGATACTCAATAATAGTAATGTGGAAACAAATACGTATGTGCTTGTTTGTCAATTATGATAACCACTAACCTTTACTGGATATCTCTAAGTACTCGCTATATATCATTTAATTCTCCTAACAGCCCTGGTGAAAGGGGGTATTTTATTATCCCCACTTTCCAAAACATGGAAACAGAAGCTTAAAGTGTTGTTTTGTGTGTGTGTGTGCTGTGGGAAGTGATTTGTGACAGTCTTTTTTGTTTGGTTTGGCTTGGTTTTGTTTTTTTTTGAGACAGGGTCTCACTATGTAGTTGAGACTGACCTGGAACTCACTATGTAGCCCAGGTTGGTCTCGAACTAACAGCGATCCTCCTGCCTCAGCCTCCCGAGAGCTGGAATTACAGGCAAGGAGGTTTAAATAACTAGGGAGTACAGAGTACAGTCTGGCTTCTGGCCTGATAGCCTCTGCTCTTTGCTTCTGTCCACAGGGAGGAAGAGAGTGGGCCCTGCAGCCCCCGCTGTGACTTGGAGGCTGGCAGCACCCGGGCACCCTGAAGCCGGATGTGCAGAGCCCTTTTTCCTGCCCTGAGAAGCAGTTCAGTCCTCGTGCCCACAACACCTGGGGGCCAGGTGACCGGCGGTGCCGCAGCTGGTATCACTCGGTCCAGCAGAGCCCGTGATGGCCTGGGTCTTCCCCGTGCGAGGCTCCTCAGGCCCTGCGCAGCTGGAGTGACAGCCCTGGAGCACAAGGCAGGATTGCTGTGGGTGAGTTCCAGGCCAGCCTGGGCCACACAGTGAGGCCCTGTCTCAAAAACAAGCAGGCGCCAGGGATTTAGCTCAGCGGTGCCGCCACCTGCCTCGCAATTGCAAGGCCCCGAGTTTGATCCCCGGTACCAAAAACGAAAACAAAAAACAGACGAGAAAAATGAGCCGAGTAGGTGTGAGAAACACCTGATTTCTCTCCTGGAGGGCTCCGCAGTGCCTTTCCTAGGCTGGACTCCCCGGAGAGCAGGACAGGAGCGCCCACGTGCACTGGACAGGGGTGTCTTTCCCCTTGCCCACTCGTACACCGTGGACACATCCTGCGCTTTGGGGCCCCTTCTACACCCCCTATGCAGTGAGGGCCCAGTGGCTGTGGCTTCCCCCCCTTGGTCGCAGATGTGCCAGGGCACCCGTGGGCCTGAATATCTGTGTGGCCCCCGCGCCTGCCAGGGGCGCGCTCCAGGGTGATGTCCCTGAGCCAGAGAGCACGGCCCTGGGCCGCCAGCCGCTCCGCACTGCTGTGCCCACTGGGCCCCGCCCGGATGCCCATTTATTTCCTGGCTCATCTGCCAGCAACTGGTGTGAACACTGGCGAATGCATATTCATCTGGCCTGTGAGGACCTGTAGGAGAGCTCTCGGGAGTGCTGGCGGCTCGCACTTGCTCCTGAACACAAGTCTTCCCCAAGTCTGTTGTTTTTTTTTGGGGGGGAGGTACGGTGGATCAAACTCATAACCTTAAGCTTGTGAGGCAGGTGCGATGCCACTGAGATAAATCCCAGGCCCTTCCCCCAACTTCTATGGAGGGACTCCTCTGCTTATTTTTCTTATCTGCTAAGAAAACTTTTGTGTATTTTTGGTACCGGGGATTGAAATCGGGTCCTTGGCCACCAAATCACTGAGCTAAATCCCTGGCCCCCTAAGAAAACTTTTAAAAAAATTATTTGCTCTGCTGGGGATTGAATCCAGGGTCTTTGGACTAAGCTCCATCCCCAGCCCTTTTTATTTGAGACAGGGTCTTGCTAAATTGCCCAGGCTTGGTTTGAACTTGGAGTCCTCCTGCCTCAGCCTCCCAGATTACAAGGATTATAGGTGTGCACCACCACACCTGGTTTGAAAAAGCTCTTACTAGATTAAAGATGTTAACTCAACTGTGTTTCATTGTTTGTTTTGTGTTTTGTGGCACTGGGATTGAACTCAGGGCCTTGTCTGGCAGAAGGCAAGTGATCTAATGATAGTAACTCTTTGCTTGAAAGATAGTAACTCTTTTCTTCTTGAAAAGTTTCATCACTTTATACATGTGAGATACAATGTGACAACTTCACGCATATACATACACACACACAGTTTAATGATCTAATCCATGTAGCTAACATTTCTAGCTCCTATACATTTCTGTCTTCATATAGGAAACTCTGAGAATTCCTCTGGTTCCTTATAAACCACACTCTAGATGATAAATGTCAGCCTGCTGTGCTGTCCAACTACCCACCCCGTCTAACTGCATGCTTCTTTATTCATCTAGTTCTCTATTTTTGCCATGTTGGGGATGGAACTGAGGACCTCAAGGGTCCTAGCAGCTGCTCTGCTCCTCAGCCAGCCCCCAGCCCCTAACCATATTCTGACATGGGGTTATTTATCCTCTCTCTCCTGGAACTCGCTCCTCTCCCTCTGGGGACCACGATTCTGCACCCTTTCTATGAGTTCATTTTTATTTATTTTTGGAGACAGCTCTCACCATGTAGCCCAGGCTGGCCTTGAACTCCTGGGGATTCTCCTGCCTCAGCCTCCCTAGTGTTGGGATTACAATCATGCACCACAACACTGGGCTACTTCAACTTTTTTGGATGTGGGGTACTGGAGGTCAAACTCATGACCTTTTACTTTGCAAGGCAGGCGCAGTGCCACTGAGCTAAATCTCTGGCCCAAACTTTTTTCTTTTTGAGACAGGGTCTCACTATGCAGTTGAGACTGACCTGGAACTCACTGTGTAGCCCAGGTTGGTCTCGAACTCACAGTGGTCCTCCTGCCTCAGCCTCCTGAGTGCTGGGATTACAAGCATGCACCACCACTCCTGGCGGGCCCAAAGTTTTTAAGCTTCTAAAATGAGTGAAGCCATGCACAACCTTTTCATCCTTCTGTGCCTGCTTATTTCTGATAACATCTACCAGGCCCAACCATGTTGCCCCAACCCCAAGACTTCCTTATTTTCATGGCCAAACAATGTTCCATTGTGTGTCTGTGTCCCCGGACAGCCCGGTGGTGATCTGTGCATCCTTCCTCCGGGAGGTCGGAGTCAGGAGGATGAGAGGATGAGAAACCGTTTGCCGGGAGCCACATGGTGCATGAGGGACAGAGAGAGGACCAGGACTAACAGTCCCTGCGGGGCCACATCCTCACCCGCCCTGCCCAGAACCTGGCCACCCTGGGCCGCTCCACCTGCACCCACATCCATCCAGACCAGGGAGCTTAAAGGGTACCCACCACCCCTCCTTATAAAGCCAGACGCAGCCACCTACAGCAGGAGGAGAGCTTCCCCACCGGCTTTCTGCCGGCCCCAGATGACTGTATCACATAGCGCAGGCTAGTGCACGCCGGGCACGGTGGCGCACACCTGTACTCCCGGAACTCAGGAGGCTGAGGCAGGAGGATCCCAAGTCTGAGCCCAGCAAGTTAGCAATTTAGCGAAGGCCCTGGGTTCAACCTCTGGAACTGCACAGAGGCAGAAGGGGCCCTCTCTTGCTGAAAGGCAGAGGGGCAGACCAGAGGCTGATTCAGCACCCGGACTCCTCAGCCCACAGGGGCCCGGGAATCTGGGTCTGAATCTCAGGGCGCCTGTGGCCCAGCTGGCTCCTCCTCCAGCCCTCTGCAGATGAGCAGAGGGACCTGATAGCAGTTTCTCTTACTCAGAAGCAGAGCCTCTAATTGTAGGAAACAGTCTGCATAAAATACAGGTGAGGATCCGGAAACAGATACGTAGCCAAATCTCGACAACTGCTGAGCAGGGCACTTTGAAGAGGTGGAGCTTCTGTTGTGTGAATTATGTCTTGAGAAAAAATGCAGATGAGAGGAGAAAAGAAACCAGCTGTCACCTCATCACGTAGCCCAGGCTGGCTTTGAACTCATGGCACTCCTCCTGCCTCAGCCTCCTCATCATACTGTTTTACAGCCTGTGTTGTGCATTTACCTTTCCAGTGCTGGGGATGGAGCCCAGGACCTCACACACGCTAGTCAAGCACTCACGCCGAGCTGCAGCCCGATCCCCCAAACACAGAACTCAACACCCTCCTTGTGGACAGCTCGGAGCCCACGTTCCAGCCACCTCCATCTCCTTGAAACCGCCCGCCCCAGGGGGCTTCTGAGGTGCAGCCCTCCATCCACCCCCACCTGGGTCATCTGAGGCCCCTAGAGGCCCCAGCCTCCAGGGGTGGCTCTGCTGTCCCCCTGCCCTCCCACCCCACATAGCAGTGGGGGGGCATTCCCCTGGGAACCAGGCGGTGACCCCAGTCACAAGACGGCCGTGTCCTTTCCTTCACTCAAATCCCAGCCTCCAGGGGTAGAGGGGCCACAGCCTGTGCTGAAAATCAAGACGGTGGACCCGGTCCTCTCCCCAGGCTGGAGCTGAGGATCCTGCAGCTGACCCAGGAGGGAGGTCTGGGCCCAAAGGCAGGCCAGGACGGAGGGCCTGAGCTGGCCCAGCCCAGCCCACCAGCTCCTCCCTGCTGCCTCGGAGCCCACGCTCTCCGTCACTTTCCACCTCTCCCCGCCCCTCCCGGCTCCCGCACCTTCCTGTTCCCTGACGACCCCATGGCCCCAGGCCCTGAGTCCAGCCAAATGCAGCCAAGTCCAGCCTGTGCTGTCCCTGTCCCTGCCACCACAGCAGCCGCGGCCACCACTCCTGGCTGAAGCCAAAATCACCCTGGCAGGCCTGTGTCTGTCTCCACCCTTGCCTGCCTGGGTTGGACCTGTCTAGCCCTGCCCTTGCCACCGTGCCCGGGTGTCCCCGAGGGCCCTGTGCTGGAATTTGTCCCCTCTGGGAGGGGTTAAAGGGTAGAAACTGAGTCCAACTAAGGGGTTTAGGGGAGGAGCTTTGGGACATGATTAGGATCAGGCAAGGGCCATGGCTGAGGACCCATGATTACATCTGGTGGCTTTTGAAGAAGAGGGAAAAAGGGAAAGAGCTAGGTGTGGAGGTGGGCACCTATAGTCCCAGCTACTTGGGAGGCTGAGGCAGGACAATCACTTAAATCCACAAGTTTGAGAATAGTTTGGGGAACAAGGCCAACGTAGCCAAATCTTGTCTCAAAGAAAAAAAAAAAAAAAAGAAAGCTAGGCATGGTGGTGCACACCTATAGTCCCAACATTGAAGAGGCAGAGTCAGGAGGATCACCATGAGTTCAAGACCAGCCTGAACTGCATAGTCAGGCCCTGCCTCAAAAAAAACCAAAAAACAGACGACAACAAAAAATCAAACAACCAGAGACCAGACAGACCCCCCCCCCACAATACACACACTTTTGCGGACTCCTAACCTAGCATGCCCATTCCCAGATGTGTCCCAAGCCTTGGCACCTCCAGAACTCGAGCCAAAAGTACCCTCTTTTCTTTCTAACCCTGCAGCCGGAGGTACCGTGCTCCTAGCAACAGAAAACAGGTGAATGCGCCTCTAAGACCCACCTCATGGTCCTCTGGGGGGTCCCCAGGCCCAGCTGCCCACTTGGCTCCTTTCTTACCTTCCTGGGGTCACAGGGGCCTCTCTCTGTTAGAGCTCTCAGCACCCCACCTCTGACCCTGACCCCTCCCCACCCCCGCTTTAGTTTATCTTCCCCCTGCACATTTTCCTGGGGCCTCTTTGTTTACTGTTTGGCACACTAAACGTCCTCATGTGCCCGTGGTTTGTTGCCGCTGCCCCGTGGTGGCAGGACTTGGTCACACCCAGGGGTCTGCCTCATGCTGGGCACACGGTGGGCATCTTCGGAGCCCCTGGGATCCTGGCTCGCAGGCTGGTGCCTCCGTGTCTGCTCTCCAGGGCCCCTTCCGCAGCCTGTGGCGTGTCTGACTGCTGGGACAGGCTGGGGCAGATCCGTGAGCTCCCAGGCTGGTGGCAGTGGTGTCTGCGCCCAGGGCCCAGCTCTGTGATTGATGTGAAAAACAGTATGACACTGAGGTTTCTAGAAGGCTCGAGTTGCTGTCTTCACGCAGTCATACAAGCCAGGTCCTGGTCCCAGTGTCTCGTGCCAGCTGGGCCCCATTTTTTGGGGGGGCCAGGCCCCCTCCCCCAGTTTGAGGCCCTCAGCCAGGCCTCAGGAGGAAGAGGATGTCTAGGGGTGAAAGGTGGTATCAGCCCCCAGGGTTCCCTGGGCTTTGTCCTGGGCACCTGAGAAAGTGGGGACCCCGGGACCCCTGCCTCTAACTGCTCTGAGCTCCCCGTCCCCACCTGGCCTCATCCACCATCTTCCTCCTCCCCAGTCCTTCACAGGTGGCCTTCTGGGTGCTGGCTGGGGAGGAGGCGAAGCTGAGGTCAAGTTTATAGAGGATAAATCCTGGCGGGGAGGGGGGCTCCCCATTGTCCCTCTTGGGGTGGCGGCCTTGGTGGCCGCTGGACCAGCTCTGGACTCCCCACCCCTGGGCCATTAGGCTCACTGGGTCCAGATCTGGAACCCGGCCGCCAGCTCCTGCACCAGCCCTGCAGTCCAGGAAACACGAAGGCAGTGGGACCCTGTCAGCTGCCAGTAAGCCTGGGGTGCTGGGGACAGAGCGCCCCTCCCGGGCAGAGGCCTCCTCTCGGCGCCGTCGCTCTGGCAGGGCCTGAACCCTGTACAACCAAGGGTGGGGTGGCCCCCTCCGGGTCGGGCCTGCTCCGCCGCAGGTCCCGGCCTCTCCCTCCCTCCCCTCAGGCTTGGAGGTCCCAGTGGACCCCGGAGGGGCCTCCGGCAGGTGTCCCCCACCTCGACCGGTGCCTGGCCCCGTCCGGTTGGCTGCGGGGCCCATGCGGAACGAATGAATGAAGGCTTCTCGGTCCCCAGGGCGCTGGCGAGGAGGTGAGCGTGGAGCCCCGCCCCTCCCCCGCAGGGACGCAGGACTGGGGGCGCCGGGCGCGCGCAAAAATTCATTAAAGCTCCACGTCAGATTGCTGTAATCTCTGTGGTAATGGATTAATAAATACAGTGATGTGCTATTGTGGAGGCTGTAATGATACATTGTGGATGTTCTATATGAGCAGTGTCTTCTTGAGATCATATTCTTCTCTTGAAGAATTATCTGTGTTTCGTGATTCACCTTAATGATACTTGAAGGACTGCAAACAACCCACCTAAGGTAGAAAATG
>NW_022900948.1:44730412-44737271 GCF_012274545.1 Fukomys damarensis
GGAGGCCGACAGGTGGGCTCCGCCGTGGAACCCCCTACGGCAGCCCCGGGAAGGCTGGCGCTGACCCTCGTGGGTCGGTCTCAGTGGGTCCCTGCCCACCCGCCCACTTCCCAGCTCGCACCCTGCCTTCCCCGCCCTGCATCCTCTCCAGAGGGGCCCGCGCCAGAGGCTAAGGTCACTGAGTCCTGAGCACCGCTTTCTTCAGGGGTGGGGGTGCGTGGCCCTGGCGGGGACGACGGAGGCCTGGCTGTTTGACCTGGAAGGGACAGCGGCCCTGGGCCCCCTGCACCGCCGGGGTGGGGGTGCCGTGGACAAGGACCCCGGCAGGCTGCTCCCCGCCCCCACGCCGCCGGCCTCGCAGCACATCTGCAGCCTGGCGGGCCGGGCCGCTCACCCGCCTGTGCTCAGAACCAGGCGGGGCTTCCCGACCGCGCAGGTGCTGGTGGACTGGCCAGCCGGGTGGCTGGGTGGCCTTTTCTTCAGCTTCCGTGCTGTGAGACGCTCTGGGCCCTTTCGTAAGCTCAGCCCAGAAGTGGTACTCAGCTGTCAGCAGGCGGGCTGTGGGCGGGAGGGTGCCTGGGCTCTCCGGACCGGACAGCCAGGGCGGTGTGGGGCGGGGCCAGGTGTCCTGGTCATCACCGTGTCTGCGCCCAGCTCCTGCGCTGGCAGCGGTCCACTCCGCAGCGACCCTACCCGTGCTGGGGAGAGTTGCAATCTACGTTTCCTATGAGGAAACTGAGGCGGGGGGCACAGCGGCAGGCCGGAGCCTGCACAGAGAAGCGTTGCTCCAAAGCTGTGCCCAAGGGGGACCTCAGAGCTCGCCCCGAGGGCCCCGCCACGTCCTGTCCTCGTCCCCCTCCCCGCCTACCTGCTGTAAGCCAGCGATGGTTCATTCTGAGTGCGGAGGGGCCTGGGGAGGGGCCCCTGGTTTGGCTCCCTGGGGCTGACCAAGTCCGTTTTAAACTGCGTGCTGGGCCGGGCTGCTTTTTTTTTTTTTCTTTTTTATAGAGTTTATTGGTACTTTTTAGGGATACAGTACAGTTACATTTGTCATTGGGATCTTGTACCTTTACACGACAGGTCTTGGTTCTCTCTTTCCCTTGTACCCCTGCCCTCCCTTCACCCCCTCCACCTTCCCCTGTTTACAAAGACTTTGTTTCCATTTTTTCCTTTTCTCATTTTTTTTCTTTTCCCGCATTTCCTTTGTCCTACCCTTCCCTCTTCCCCTTTCTCCTACCCAGGAACTGTCTTCGAGGTGGGCTGCTGTCTCCGTGTTCCTGCTCAGTAGGGCTGCGCCCTGGTGCTGCACGAACAGCCCGCCGGCAGGATGTGTGGAGAGGGCCCACGTGGCCTTCCTTCTGGTGGGCAGTGGTGCCACCTGCCCTATGCCCTTTGTTCTGGGGGCTCCATGGGCGGGGTCAAGGGCTCTCAAGGGTCTGGACAGCTTGTTAAGTCCCAAGGTGCCTGGGTGCCCCTCGCTCCCAGATGTCGGTGCCTCAGGAGGTGCCGCACCGCACTCAGTGGTGAACAGGGTGAGGGAAGGCAGGGGCTCCCGCTGTGGGGCCCTCCCTGGACACATCCGCATTCAGCCTGAACACCCTGGAGCTGTTTCTTTTCTCTTCTGCACATCTGATTCAGACATCAGTGCCCTCCGGCTCCCCAGCCTGCCCGGTGCAGCTCCTGCCCGGAACAGCAGGGGGCGGAGGCAGGCGCAGTGGAGGAGCGGGGCCTCTTGCTGCCGGGTCTTGCAGTACGGTGGCCAGACTTGCCAGGTTTCTTTGAGGTCGGGCTGGCTCAGTCTCTTGCAGCTTGGAGGTGAGGCTGTTGCATCCCCTTGTGCCTAGGCTGGGGGACAGGCCAGCCCTCTCTCCTAGGGGCCTCACTGTCCCCATCTGAAAAACAGGCCTGCTGGACTGGGATGTGAGCAGTGCACAGAGTAATGTGCCCTGCTTTGGGCCTGCTGCTCGCAGCAGTTGTTACATTACAGGGTTGTTTCGGAGCCCTGTCTGTCAGGCTCCTAAAGCCAGGATGGAGGCCTCAGCCTCCCGTGGCCTGGCTCTTCCTGCCAGGCGGCAGATGGTCCCCGGGGTGCTCCGCCCAGGACTTAGGTGGTCACTTCCTCCTTGTCACTCTCGGTCACTCCTCCTTGACCTTGCTGGCCAACCTTGAGCCTCTTCTACTGCTGCCCGGATGCCTAGGACGGTGCCTGGCTCGCAGCAGCTTATGCCAGGCGCCCGGAGCAGGAGCCAGAGGAACAGCGATGCTGGTGTCGCTGGGAGGCTTTTGGGTCACTCAGGTCAGGGCTACCCTGAGACTTGGCAGGATCCTTCCTGCTGGATGAGGACTTGTCAGGCTGGCAGCATGAGCCACCCAGGAGCTAGAAGGACCCCAGGAAGGCAGGGCCTGCTCCATAGCCTGGGGCACGTCAGTCACCATCTCTGCTCTGGGGTTCCGATCCTGTCCCGCCTCTTCCTCTAGAAGCTGGGCTACATGGGAGGTGTTGGAATTTGGGGAGACTGAGGGCAGTGGAAGGGTCTTTTGTGTTTTTTTCCCCTTGCAGTGTTGGGTGTGGAACCCAAATCCTCAAACAGGCTAGACAAGTGCTGTAGCACTGAGCTGTACCCTGTCCCTCTTTAGTTTTTATTTTGAGACAGGGTCTCACTAAGTTGTCCAGGCTGAGCTGGAGCTTCTCATCCTCCTGCCTCAGCCTCCCAGCCTCCACCACCACACTCAGTATTAGACGGGTCTGGCACGGTGCCTGGCTCTGAGGGACCTTCCAGCCTCTCCTAGCAGCCGTCTTCTCCATCAGAGGGACCCTCGGGCCTGGCGGCAGAGCCCAGCTGCCCCCATGGCCTGGTCCTGCTCCCTGGCACCCAGCTTCTGACATCCTGCTGTGTCCGGTGACAGCCTTCTCCGGGACTGGGACCAAGCCAACTGCAGAGTGTGGGCTGTGGGGCATGTGGCTGGGAGGGGTCTGGGCCGTGTCACTGAAGCCCCTTTGGGATGCCTCCCAGTGGCTGGGCTCTCCGGTAGGGAGACAGCAGGCCCCGGTGACTTGGGTTTGGAAAGATCATTCTTGGCCAGGATGCAAAGAGCAAATGGCAGGGGACAGTAATAGAACCTACAGGTAATCACAGTAATGGACCGGGGTGACAGGAAGGACAGACTCCGGGTGTACTAGGAGGGAGACTCACGGTAACTTTCATTATCTTGTAAACTTGGGATTATGTACTTTTTATCTACTTTTCTTTTTCCAGCTTTAAAAAACCTGATGGGGCCAGGCCTGGTGGCGCACGCCTGTAATCCCAGCACTTGGGAAACTGAGGCAGGAGGATCGCTGTGAGTTCGAGACCACCCTGGGCTACATAGTGAGTTCCAGGTCAGTCTCAACTCTACACAGTGAGATGCTGTCTCAAAAAACAAACAAAACAAAAAAACAGCAACAAAAAACCCGATGGGAATATCTGTCCTTGTCATCAACCATTCTTCTAAAACATTTTTTTTTAAGCTGTACATCACAGAAATGTAATTTTTTGTTTGCTTGTCTTGAAACAGCGTCTCACTATATTCATAGTTCAGGCTGGGCTTGAACTCACAGCAACCCTCCTGCCTCAGCCTCCTGAGTGGGTCACCACACCCAGTCAAATCTTAGTGACTGCTGGTCATTGGACAGCCAGGTTCCTTCTTCCCCTCAACAGTGCTGTGACAGGCTTCTCTGTACAGAATCTCTGCAGGTGTTTCTCTTTAAATATAAGAAACCAAAATGGGGCTCTGTGTTAAAAGCTGGGGCCATTTTCAAAAGCTTTTGACTAAGAAGTGTAAACTGCCCTCCAGGAGATTGTTCCGATTTACCTCTGCAGCCGAAGTGGAGGAGAGGGCCTGCTCACTTGCATCCTCACCGGCCCCATGCCTTCTTGTTTTCTTCGTCGGTGCCATCATCACGGGCTAGAGAGGTGGAAGTCACTGTTTCAAGTTCATTTCCCTGATTACTGCTAAACGGAACCCTGGCATTGAGGTGCTGGCGGAGACTCGGGGTCAGGAAATTAAACACCCTCACTTTACGGACAGATAGGACAGAGCACTGAGTCTGTCACACGGGGTAGGACGGCGTGCATAGCAGCCGGGACGTTTGCTCGCCAGGGAGGGGACAGTGTAGGTTGCAGGGATCTCAGGGAGAGCAGGTGGCAGGATGGGATCCACGGGGACCTCACCGTGAGACGGGCTGGACCGCGGGGCCTCCTGAGGCGGGCATGGGCAGGCACATAGTAAGTGCTCGCTAGATGCTTTCCCAGGAAGGCGGCCGCACAGTGGGGTGGGAGTCCTTGGCCATTCTGCTGGGCTGTCCTGGGAGCACGAACACGGACCGGTGTCCACATTCCCTGGCCAGGTCACTGCTCGATCCTTCTGCGTCAGCTACCCCGGTATGAAGAGCGGGGAGGAAGGGCCAGCTTCAGAATTCCGGGCTTCTGACTTTTTTTTGAGACAAGTTCTCACTGTGTAGCTCAGGCTGGCCTCGAACTGGCGATCCTCCTGCCTCGGCCTCCCGAGTGCGGGGATGACAGGTGTGCACCACCACGCCCAGCCAGGCTTCCAATGTATGTGCACAGGCAGGTGCAGCCTCCCAGGGCTTCAGTCCCAGCATGGTGGTGGCCACCGCGGTGACCTCAGAGTCTGCGTATTACTTTCATCTCCTCTGGCCCAGGCCCTCGCCTTGTGCTCCTGGCATTTGTCACTGACTCCTCCTGGGAGCCCCGTGCGTCTCTGCTTGACGGACGAGGCCAGGCAGGGTGCTGCCTGTGGCTTCGAGCCCTGTCCTGCCAGCCCCAGAGCCTGCACCGTGGACCCCAGGGCCCGGGGAGGGCAAGCGCTCGGGGATGTTGCCGGCAGGGTGGGCGCTGTGGTCACGTGTGTGAGCCCCGACTCGTGTGCACGCTGTGAGCGTGAGTGACGGGGTCACGGCGCATGTTGGGAGTGGGTGAGCCGCGCACACGCGTGCAGGTTGTAAATGTAGCTGTGCCCGGGGGCGGGGGGCGCTGGGAGGAGACACAGCCAGGCGGGGAACCGGATCAGAAGGAGGGGGCTCGGCCGCATTGGTGATGTGGCTGCCGCTTCTGTGTCCCCCTCCTGCCGTGGCCCTGGTGGGCCCTGGGAGCCCAGCTTCCCGTGGGTTGTGATGAGTTCTGTTACCAAGTTCTCGGGCCAGGAGTACAGGTGCTGGCGGCCACAGTGCCCACTCCTGGGCCCACGTTGGAGACAAAGAGAAAGAAGTGTAGGGATTTCCAGGCCTGGGCCTGGGTCAGGTCTTTGTGCCAGCAAAGCCACAGCCTTCCCACCCGAGTCTTCCTGCTGTGGTCTCTGAGTCCCGCGACCTTAGAGTTGCCTGTGTAGGTGGTGAGCACCCCGTCCCGGGAGGCATCCCAGCCACCGCTCCTGGGTTCCTGGGGTGGGTGTGGCCGGACAATGGGTAGATGCTGACAGCTGTAAAGGCAGGGCTCTGCTGCTTCCAGATGTTGTGTCTCCTGGGCGCACTATGGGCAACTTCTGCCTTGGCTTCCTTCAGGAAGGAGGCGGGGCTGAGGCCTTGGGGAGTGCGAGGCAGCCAGGACCTAACACCCGAGGGAACGGCAGGCATGGTGGAAGGGCCGGAAGTGCAGAGCCTCTCAGCGCAGGGCAGACAGGAAGCAGCGAGCCGGGGGAGGAGCCTTCCAGACCACGCCCACTGACCCGCCACTCCCAGCCAGGCCCCGCCCCTCAAGCGAGGCAGCTCCGCGCCCCACCTATGAGCGCAAGGGGCTCTTGGGGACACGGAGATAGAGACACACAGGAGGAAGTGTCCAGGAAGCAATGACAGGAGCCTGTGGGTCGGTGCTCCTGTCCCTGCCCCCGCATCCATCTCCTCCGAGGCCCCAGTGCTGACCATGGGCAGCGACGTGCCCACATCTCCCGCTGTGAGTCCGGGCAGCGCCCCATTTCACTGTTGGCACTGTCCCCGCTCTTGGGGCACCTGCACCTGGGGCCTGGTGGTGAGGCACAGCCTGAGGCCCAGGTGGGGTCCCCTGAGGAGCCCCGTGCTGACCAGCACCCACTTATGCCAGGCCCCCGGGCACCAGGCAGAGACTGAGTTTGTGGGTGCCCGGACACAGCCACAGAGGGGCCAGTGATGGAGGGACCCTGGCGGCTGCCTGTCTTCCGGCCTCTGTGGCCGCACTGGATGCCAGCCCCGGAAGCGTCGCCCTCGTGCTCTGGATTCCAGGCGGCTCTGAGGAATGTTTAACCAGGCAGGAGCTGCACGGCCGGCTCTTTACCTCTCTCTCCGGTCTTGGGGCCATGGCCGCCCTGCCTCAGCCTCTGGGGGACATGAGGTGGTCCCTCTTTTTTCTTTCTGATCTCAAAAGCTGCTCTGGGGACGAGGAAGAGTCAGGATTTGGAGTCAGATCTGTGGCTGCATCTGTGGCTCTGGGTGCATCCTGGCTGGAACCTCTGGATCTGAGGGAGGGGTGGACGCAGGACGTCTGGCCTGCTGGGGTTGGCTGCTCCTGCTCGTAGCCCCACCAGGCCTGGGTTCAAATCCAGCTCCAGCTCTTATCAAGGCCTAGACCTCAGACCCTCCCTTTTCCACCGGGTCCCTTTAGCCCACCTATAAAATGGGCAGATGGTGGCTGGGTTCAGGGAAAATGTTGGCAAAAGTTCCACACCCATCCCGGGCTTTGAATTCCTTCTCTGCCTCCTGGAGGCTTCATATGTGAACTGGGAAAACAGTCTTGGGGGCTTGCTGCCAGGATAGGTGGGTGACCTCCGAACTGGGCCTCCGGCCACACAGAGGCGGTTTAACCTCCAGCCCTTGCCTGTGCCTCCCTGA
>NW_022900948.1:44737721-44741528 GCF_012274545.1 Fukomys damarensis
CCAGGACGAGGCCTCAGCCCCAGGCAGCTGCCCTCCTCCCCGCCCTGCGCCTGCTCTGTAGGAGCCTTGGCTCTGTTGGTTCCAGGCAGGCGGTCGGCTATTTTTGGAACTGTGGGGGAAAAGCAGCGCTTTCTCTCTGTTCCCAAACCCATGGCGCCTGTGCTGGGGCTCAGCGCCTGCCCCGCCTGCTGCCCGCCTGCCCTTCAGCACCCGAATCCGACTCCTTCAGGGCCTCCGCGGCTCCCCAGGCCACTCACACCTCTGCCGTCCCCACGTTCCCTGTGGCCAGGCCTCTCGGGCCTCCGATGTGCGTGATTTAATTAACTCCGGGGCCGCCGACCCTGCCTCGGTCCCTCTGTGCTCGGTGCCAAGCCTGGGGCGTCCAGGAGGAGGCCCTGTGGCTGTGACGCTACCCTGTGGGCTGGGGACCGCACGCATCCCTGCCCCACACCACGCGTCCCTGCAGTCAGCTGCCTCGGACGTGCAGGGTGGGGCCCAGGGCTGTGGGATGCTGGGATTCTGGGGCGAACCCTGGAGGGGTTTCCCTCGAGGGACATCTCAGCTGACACCTGCAGGTACAGGGGCCAGGATTTCCCCACGACTCAGCCATTGTTTTTTCCGGAATGGCGGTTTACTAGGATGCCCTTGAATTTTGTTTGCCAGCCACTGCAGCCCGACCCAGGGAGGAGTGGGAGATAAGAAGGCAGGAAAAGGATGAGGCAGGAGGGTTTTGGGGGAAGCTGGGTATTTCAGACAGAAGGCACGGCGTGATCCGTGTGTGCAGGTACCAAGACAGGCCACTCTGAGGACTGGGACATGGTGGTGACCCCTGTGGTCAGGAGGTGGTGGGAAGGAGGTGGACAGTGGTTGTGGGGGGCACAGGCTGTGCCCATCCCCAGCTCCAATAGACCCAGAGGCAATCCTCCTGCCTCAGCCTCCCAAGGGCTGGGATTATAGGTGTGTACTACTACACCCCACATCCAATTTACCTCTTGCCTCCTTGGGCCCCTGGTGACAGCCCACCCTTGTGCCCAGCCAGCCCTGGCTTCTGCTCTAACCCCAGGACTGGGAAAGGATGGAGTGAGTCTCTTCTGGGCCCCAAACCGGCAGGGCAGTACCATGGCTTCACCCTTGGCTCTTAAAGGGCCAGAGCTGGAGACAGCACTGCCGCCTGGGAGGGGATGGGCAGGAGGGAGGAGGCCCAGCCTGTGGGGTGCCCACCTCACTGGCCCCAGCACCCTGCTGGAATACCTTATTAATAGCAGCTGCCTCAGTCAGCGCACTGGGACATGTGCTGAACCCTGCTCTCTACCTGGATCGCGGTGCCCCCTCCTGGTGATGCTAGGTTCTGGCGCCGTGTGGGGGCTGGAAGTGCCTTGAACTCACTGTGCTCCACGTGGCCTCATCTTTTATGTAAAAAAACAAAAAAACTCTTTTTGAGATAGGCTGGTCTCAAACTCATGGCGATCCTCCTGCCTCAGCCTCCTGAGTAGCTGAGATCCAGGCGTGCACCTCTGCACCCAGCTTGGGATGATTAGTCTTCCCCCGTCTGTCAGATGAGGAAACTGAGGCAGGAGATTTGAAAGTTTCAAGCTGGCCTGGGCAATTTAGTGAGAACTTTTATCAAACTAAAATTTTATTTTACTTTATTTTTAAAATAAAATTTTATAACAGCGCTGGAGGTGTGGCTCAGTGGCAGAGCACTTGTCTGGCACGTGTGATGTCCTGGTCCAAACCCTGACACCACGATTAATAAGTAAATGATACGAAGAAGGAGTTGGATTCGGGATTTGCAGGGCTCAGAGCAGCCTCCCCAAGCTGTGCACCCCAGGCCTGGCTCTTTCCTGCACAGCAGCGGGAAGCGTCCCGACTCAGCAACCCTCATGGTGTGTGTGGCAGGCGCTGCGTTTCCCTCCCCTCTGTCCCCCTAGCGCAGCCCTCGGCCCATGGAGCTCTGCTGTGAGCCACTTCCCTTTTCACACAGGGAAACGGAGGCCAGACAGGAAGGAGACCGGAGTGCAGGCTCCTGGAACCCAGGTCCCATGGGAAACCAGTGCTGCCTTACCTGCAGGTGACCGCCCTTCCTAGGCTTTGCTGGGGCCAGGAAAGTGTGGACTCCCCTTCCCTGGGGAAGCTCTGCTGGTGGAGCCTCAAGAAGGGCAAAGAAGGAGCCATCCCTCCAAGAAAGTGGGGCTTTGCTGACCTTTGCGCCCCCAGCCTAGAGTGGGGGGAGCTAGTGAGGGAGGTGGAGTTGACCACGTGGGGGATGCGGGCAGCTGTTGGGTGGGGGACAGAGGTGAGGGCCGGGAAGAGGCAGGTGTGGGGGAGCCTGGATTGCAGGGAGCAGGGTATAGACCCCCAAGAAGCTGGCAGGGCACAGGGCTGAGCACAGGGAGGCTTCTCTGCTTCGAGCTGCCTGGCTGGAGGGCGAGCAGTGGTCGGGGTGTCTGGGGGGATGGGACTGTCAGGGTTAGTAAGAGGGGTCAGCTGGGCTGGTGACACGCCCGTCATCCCAGCTCTCAGAAGGCAGAGGCAGGAGGATCGCCGTGAATTCGAGGCCAGCCTGTTCTACACAGGGAGACCCTGTCTCGGAATAAATCGTCCCGGGGGGCACCCGTGGCCAACAGCCTGCGATGCTGGAGGGGCGGCTGCTGGGCTCTGTCCTCAGCCCTCTGTGGGGGCCGCCAGCCCCCTGTTCGGCACCTCAAGCTGAAGCTTCAGCAGGGACAGCTGCATTTTGCTTTAGGGAAAAGAAAAGCAGACTCAGCCTTCCTCCTGGGACAGGAGGTGTGGGGAGGGTGGGGGGTCCTGGGGAGGCCTGGGCCCTGGGTGTCCCTGCCTGGGGTGTGGGGAGGTGGCCTGGGTCAGAGGGGGATCCATGCCAGAGGGAGGGGTGAACTCCTAGCCCAGCTCTGTGGTGTCTCTGTCTGCTCTGAGCTGCCAGATTCTCTGTCCACATCTCCAGAGCCCAGCTGAGCGCGGTGGCACAGGGACTTTTCTATACACCTAGCCCCTTGGGAGGCTGAGGCAGGAGCATGGCAAGTTCAAGGCCAGCCTAGGCAGTTTAGCAAAATCCTTTCTCAAAAGAAAATATAAAGTCCTGAGGATGTAGTTCAGTAGTAGTGTGTTTGCCTAGCACGTGTGAGGCACCGGAAAAAGAAAAAGAAAGAAACAAACAAACAAACCAACCAACCTAGGTGTGATGGCACAGGGCCAGCACTCTGGGAGGCTGAGGCAGGAAGATTGCAAGTTCCTGCCCAGCCTGGGAAATTTAGTAACCCTAACTAACTCCAAAGAAAAATACGAAAGGGCTGAGGATGGAGGTCAGTGGGAAGCCCTGGGTTCAATCAGTACTGGACAACAAGACCCCACTCCAGAGCACCCTTGCGCCCTGATCTAGAGATGCGAGGTGGGGCTTCAGAGAGACTGAGTAACTTGTTCACAGGAAGCCAGCCTGCCGGTGGCCACAGGGGATGGCGCCAGATGTGGCCCATCCCGTGTCTGCTGCACCATCCTGTCCGTCCAGGGTGCTGGGAGCCTGGGGGAAGGGGGCGTGAGCTGGAGCTGGGTCACTGTGAGCTTGGTTCTCCGCGGTCCCCTGCAGGCTGTTTTGCTGGGCCTCTGGAGCCGGGCAACAAGGCCTTGGTGTGGGCCAGCCGGGAAGGGGGCGTCTGGCTGAGGTGGGGCTGTGGGATGGACCCGCCCAGGCCAGAGGCCCCAGGGCCCTGCCCGCACTGTGGGTCCCACCCCGTGCCCTGGCTCCCCACTCCCACCCCCTCCATCGTGGGGGCTCCGAGGGGCGTGGAG
>NW_022900948.1:44742204-44752783 GCF_012274545.1 Fukomys damarensis
GCCACAGCGCCCTGGGCAGTCCCACCGGACCCCGGGGCTGCCCCACCCCGCCCACGGGCCCTGAGTTCTGTTTGGGGTCCCCGGCTCTTTGCTTTCTCTGGAACATAAGTCCGACCCGGCCGCTGGCTTCTGGAGGCACCCGGCTGTTGGCTGGTGTGATTGCCCCTCGCGCTGGGTGCTCCGGACTCAGGGCAGGGCCTTTCTGCATGGATGGCGTGTCCCTCCCCACGGTGGCCACGTAGGGACAGTGTAGCTTTTCACTGTTTTATGGCTGCAGAGGCCGGCTTGGACCAACGACAGTCACCTTTTATTTTAATAGTTATGTCTTTTTGTTTGTTTGTTTTGGTTTTTGACACAAAGTCTTGCTGGGTAGTTCAGGCTGGCCTTGAATTTACTACGGAGCCCACACTGGCCTCGAATTCGTGGGGATCTTCCTGCCTCGGCCTCCCGAGTGCTGGGATGACCCGTGTGTCCCACCAAGCCCGCTTTGTCTTTATTGTATATTAGGAAAAACCCACGGGCGTAAGTCACTAGCCGTGTGCTGGCCTTTCTGCTCCGACTGAAGCCGGGTAGGCAAATCCACGAGAACAGAGTGAGGGGACGTCAAGAAAAGGGCTCTCTGGGCGTTGGGACAGTGCCGTGGGGAGGGGAAATGGCCGTGACAGAGAGGCCAGGGGCTGCCTCCCAGGTTCGGGGTTGGGGACAGCCAGCCGCGTCCGCCCCTTCTGCCTCCCCTGGCTGCTGGGGGCCTAGTGGTGGAGACATCGCCGCCAGGGTCAGGTCAGCACACAAGGTCTGCGGCTCATTGGCTGACTCTGTGGGGAGGGGAGCGGCTGTCGAGGGACCGTCGGTGCCGTCTAAGCCTCAGTCTCCTCCCTGGGGTGATGGACCCCACCTGCCTGTAGGGTTCTCCTGCAGGTGCAGAGCAGTGAGCACAGCCCGCTGTACAGACAAGGAACCCGAGGTCCAGAGAGGGAGTGGTGTCCTCCTGTCCATGCTGCTGTGGGAATCAGGCCCGGCTGTCTGGGTGCTGGGTGTCTGCAGCTGTGCAGGGGTCTGCAGCGTGGCCTCCCTGGAGCTGCAGAGACCCCGGGCTCCCCCCAGGCAGCAGACTCGGGCTCCTTTGCCCCTCAGACCACCTGCGGCGCCACCGTCCTGTCCCCCTTCACTCACTCGCTCGTCCCCCGTGCGTCATTCACCCCGCACGCCTGTGTGGACCCCCTCACCCCCCATGTGCCTGGCCACCCCCACACTGGGGACCCAGGAGCTTCCGTGCCCATTGGGATTGAATCCTGGCTCCGTGTGGCAGGCACTATTCTGCCTGCTTTACAAACAGAGGAACTGAGGGAGCTCAGGGGCTCCCCTTGGTCGCACAGAGGGGAGAGGGTGGCCCTGGGGGTGGTGTGGTGTCTCCTTTGGTGACTTGGAGAGGACCCTGGTCTGTTTCCGACCTTGCCCGACTCACTGCTTTCAGAGTAGATGTCGGTTTGTGTTTCGCACAGCGCGGTTGCTCCGTGCAGCGTGGTCGCTTCCAGGCCGGGCCTGGAAGTGCTGGGGAGGGGAGGCAGGGGCCTCTGCGCAGAGCGCTGGCCTAGTCTGGAGCCTGCTGGCAGGCAGTGACAGCCGAGGGTCCCAGGGGACCCAGAGGGGACACAGGGGCTGCGGGGCGGGAGGGCAGAAGGGGACACCAGGGCCACGTCCCGAGCTAAAGGCCACTCTTGTGTTTTCTCTTGCAGTTACGGAGAAGGAGGTGCAGCAGTGGTGAGTAGCCATGGTCCCCGTGCTGAGGCTGGTGGGGGTCTGTGCTGGAGGTGGGGTGGGGTGGCCGGGTGTCCCTGAAGGACCAAACTGTACCTCAGCCTCTGCTTTTGGTGGAACTGATTGCAGGGTGGGGGCGGTTCTTCTTGTGTCTTTAAAAATCCTCTTTCCCTTCCTGCCTCAGTTGTCTCTTTTGTGAAACCGTGGCTCGGACTGGACTGAGGCTGGCGGGTGGGTCTCTGCTGAGTGCCAGCTGTGCTCCTCCACAGCAGCTGTTAGGAAGCGTTCCGAGGTTGCAGACTGAGCTCTGGGATGGATTAGTGATGCCTGTCCTGGCTCAGGGATGGGTGGCTGGCTTGTGTGTCACTGTGACTGGGGCAGTTGGGGAGCCCTGTGAGGCCTCTCTCACCCCCCAACCTCAGCTTCCCCTTGACAGCCTGGGACACTCTGGTCCTTCTCAGCCTTCCCGTGGCTCTGGGGCCTGTGTTGTGTTCCCAGGGCTAAGCTATCCTCAGTACTTATCTTCTGGGTGACTCCAGGAGCCAACCTGGGGTGAACGTGGCCTCTCCCCGCCCCACATCTGGGACTGGGGTCAAATGAGGTGGGCAGACCCCTGACCTGGACTCTTTCCTCAGTGTGGATGTTTGAGCAACAGATGAAAGATGTAGCAGAGGCTTCCTGGAGCTGTGAGCAGGCCAAGCAGCCCAAGGAGGCGGGACACGTCAGGGCAGGGGCCAGTGTCGTTGGGAGGCCATTAACAGACAGACATGAGCGCCCAGCACTCGGGAGGCAGAGGCAGGAAGATCATCAAGAGTTCAAGGCCAGCCTGAGCTACATAGTGAGTTCAAGGCCAGCCTGGTCTATGTAGCAAGACTTTGTCTCCAAAAATAAAACAAAATGGGGGCGGGCTGTCTCCTCTCCACTTTGGCCCCATAATTTAAAGGAGAAGTTTAATGTGGTTCACGGTTTTAGGGTATTCAGTCAATGGCCAGCTGGCTGAAAGGCAGAGAAGCACGGTAGAAGGGCTTGGTGGAGGAAACCTGCTCATGTCATGGTGACCAGGAAGGAGAGAGACAGAGAGAGAGAGAGAGGGAGGGAGAGGGAGAGACGGGAGGAGCCAGGGACCAGAACGGGTCCTTCCAGGTCATGGCCCGGTGACCACTCCGCCCAGGCTCCGCCTCCTAACAGATCTGAGTTCCCTTCCAAAGCCCTGCCTCTGACCATACGAGCCTTCGGGGGTGGGGGGCCATTCTAGATCTGAACCATAACGTATCCCTAGGCCCCCTAAAAAAGGGCACTGTCCCCGTGGCTGGGGACGCAGAGGCCCTCCTGGCGCTGTTGAGTGATGTGGGACGGTGACCGGCTTGGGGCCTTGGTTTCCCCACCTGGACGGTGAGGGCTGCAGCAGTGTGCGGAGCCCCCAGTGTGCTCTCTGGTGGTGCTGGGTGACGAACTGCCCTCAGCTCCTCATCTGCACCCTTTGGAGCGGCCCTGAGGCTGAGGAGCCCCGCCTTGCTGGGTAGGTGGGAAACGGGGCCTGGGCCACTATGAAACACACGCTCTGTGCCAGGTGCTGCCCCGGACACTGGGACCCAGCAGGAACCGAACGCAGCCCCAGAGCTACATGTTGCCAACCAGGACAGCACCATGGAGAGAAGGAAACCTGAGTCCAGGACGGGCGGGCATTTGGGTTTCCATGGCAGGCTGGGACCCCAGCCCCACGACACCCGCTCTCCGCTGCAGTGGCTTTTTCCCTAAAGATGCTAGAAAGGAAATAAGTGGCCCTTTCTTCGGCAGGAAGTCCTGTGGACTCACTGAGCACCCTTTGGTGCCTCTGGTGGTGCTGTCAAGGTTGGAGACAGGTGGCCCCCAGGCCGTCCCACCCCCAACCTCTGGACAGGCCGCACCCATCATTGACCCAGGCGGTCGAACAGTGGCCTTCTTGCCCCCTCTGTCCCCTCCTGTGCCCCTGCCAGACATCAGCAATGGATCACAGATCACGATGCTGTGAATCCGTCTCTCCCAGCACCCTGGTCAGCTGCTGCCACACCAAGCGAACCCAGTCATGGACCCTCAACTGGCCTTAGCCTCACCCCATGACCTGGGACTGTAGCACAGGCCTGTGGGGCTAGAGACTGGGTCCTCAGGCCACTGTCCCCTTTGCCCCTTGCCCTTGTGACAAACCAGACAGCACTTGCCATTCTCAACATCCACGACGTCAGCCTCTCCCTTGGAAAAGTTGCGGTTCTGGAACCCAGGCCACCGGGCAGCTGAGGCGTCAGGGGAGGGCAAGGGAAACAGGAGCATCGGGGTCAGCTGTGGGCCTCCAGGGAGCCCCTTTGTGGCCCCCAGTGGTTTGGGTGGTGGGACTGTCGATTACGGGTGCTCTTTGTCCTCTTTTATTTTCTGTTTTCCAAATTCCTTGGATAATAACCAAGCATCCCAGCGGAATAAGACAAGCAGTGGGTGGAAGCAGAAGGGATCCTGGAGGCGTCTGCCCCACGCAAGGGAGGGCGATGAGGCTGCCTCCCCAGTGTCCCCCGGCCCCTGTGGGGGGCTACGCTGGTCCTTAGAGCAGTGCCCTGTCACGTCTTGGCCTTTTGGCTAAGATCAAGTGTAGGGCGGTGCCCTGCCCTGAGCCCCAGGAATGGCCCCATCTTACAGATGGCGAAACAGAGGCTGAGAGGGGCGCAGTGCTCTCCCAGACCACAGGCTGTGTGTGGGTACGTGGTCTGCGTCCGGCTCCTCCCTCCTCCTCCTCCTCCTCTCTGGTTCTTGGGCTCCATGTTGGCTTCTGGCCCAGGGGAACCCAGGACTCTGAAGCTGTGGGGTATCAGGAGGAGGCCTGCGGGGTTCTGGGAGGGGGTCGGGAAGAGACACGGGGAGCGCTTGCTCTCCGCCGCGCCCCTCCTGGCTGTGCCTGCAGGCTCCTGGCAACCTAGGGCCCTGGTTTGTTCCCCCGCAGCCCCCTGTTCCGCCTCTGGCACTGGCGCCGAAGGACGCAGGCAGCTACCGCACTGTCCTAGCTGCGGGAGACAAGGAGAACAGGGCCTGGTCTCCTGCCTAGCCCCGTGCTCCCACGGCCCAGCAGGCTGGGGCTTGTGTGCGAGGCAGTGTCACAGGGCCCAGGAGAACGAGAGCCGTGCAGAAACAGGACCCTGGTGTCCCGAGCACGCACCTGCAGCCTCCTATTCCATCCTTGCTGAGCACCTGCTGTGTGCCAGGCCGGTGCCCGCTGCCGGGGCGTCAGGGACGGAGCCGAGAAGGTTGCAGGGTCTCGCTGGGGACGTGCAGGCGGTTGGCTGGCTGGGCTGGCCTTGCTGGGGCTGGGGGCGGCGGGATTCGCAGAAGGCAGCCAGCCCTTGGGGTTTTTGTGCAGTGACAGATTTCTCGCCCCCCACCCTCCCCTTGCAAAGAAGTGTAAGCCTGTTGCCGTCAGCTCTGGGTCTCCTCTTGCACCCTTTCTGTCTGCAGGAGCGGCCTGCCATACCCACGCCGCAGCTGCTCTGGAGCCCCTCGAGGAGGGGTCCTGGGCTCCTCCCCTTCCCAGGGGTCTCCCGGGAGTGGTGGCAGGGGCGTTATGGTGATCGTAAGGAGGAGACCCCTCCGGCCACTCCCTCCCGTGCTGCACTTGAGGCCCGACCTGCAGTTGGGGCCTGGAGATCCTGGGGCTGGGCTGAGATCTCAACCTGAACCCTGACCTGGCTGCGCTGTGGAACCAGGCTGCCCCTGTGTCCTCTCTGCCCCTCTCCCAGCCCCACCTGAGCCAGCAGGGTGCACAGTGAAACCCCAGCCCACTCCCTGCGTCCACTTCCAGCCACGTGACTGTGTCACATGGCCGAGGACTCCCGTGCTGTAGCGGAACTGGACCGTGCCTGCCTCCGTGGCCCAGGCAGTGGCCCGGGGACACAAGTCGGCCTCAGCACAGTGTGAGAGGAGCCAGCCAGACCCCGCCCTGGTACAGGGTGCTGACAGTGGCCCTCGTGTGCGGGACCCCGTCTGGGAGACACAGTGGTCTGCAGGTGAGGGCCAAGCAGAGCAGAGGGAACAGCCACAGGGAGGCCCTGGGCCAGGAGGGGCCTCTGTTTCCCCATCTCTGAGGCAGCGTCGTGGGCCTCCTTCTGGGTCTGTCAGGTGGAGGCCGGGCACACTGCTAGTCACCTTATAACCCACGGATGTCCCCAGATGTGCCATGTGGGGTGGGGGAAGACCCGGGCACTGCAGGGTCTGCCCTGTGGGACCCCGCTGGGCACCTGGCAGGTGTGGGCCACAGGGTGGAGACCGGTGGCCTGGGACCTGCCCTGGCCGGGAGCGGGCAGTCTGGTCACCCAGTCACCGGGAGGAGGTGCCCTGGCGCTGTTTGTGTCTCGAGGTGGCAGCTCCCTCGGCCCCCCATGACTGGGTGTGCTGTTTTGGGGTGGCCGCTCTGCCAGCCCCCAACACGGCCCGCACCTCTGAGGCGTCGGGTGAACGAGAGGTCTGGTGCTCCAGCCCGGGCTGTGCCCGCCCCTCGGGGATGAACAATGGGTTACATAATGTTTGGGTACAGCGCTCTCCTGCGCTGCGCAGGGGGAGGAGCTGGGAGGCGGGTGCCTTGGAGCTGAGTCCTGGCTCTGCTGCGCTGCAGACTTGCTGTGTGACCTTGGACCATACTCGCTCCCTCTCCCATCAGTTTGCACAGGGGCTTTTCTAACTGTGCCCATGGGGTTCTTGGGCTCAGGCCAGGGTCTGCAGGCCTGGGAAGAAGCAGCTGCCAGCTGGGCCCCGGCTTTCTCTGCCCTGCCCGGTGGTTTGTGTGATTTCATTTTCTGGGACCACATCCTGCAGGCCACCTGTGGGGCACCCTGGCCCTGGGCATCCAGGAGCTCGGATTCCAGGGGAGGGCACAGCCTGGCAGTGAACATGATACAGTGTGGCCTCTTCTGGGCACAGAGGACACCCGGGGGGCCTGGATAGCCCCCTGAGGGAGCAGCTGCTGCATTGGGGTCCCCTCCTCAGAGGCTTAGGTTAGGACGTGGTTTGGACCCATGTTCAAATGGTGGAGGGTCTGTTCAGGTCAGCTGCGTGGGTGTCAAGGTGCTCACAACGGGGGACAGATACCGGGCTCAAACTTCCAGGGCCACCGGACCAGAGGGCATTGAGCAGGGTAGGGGTTCGTGGACTGGAAATTGCCAAGAAGAACCAGGCTAGGAGGCACATGCCTGTCATCCTGCACTCTGAGAGGCTGAGGCAGGAAGGTGCAGCCTGGGCAATTTATGGAGAGCTTATCCCAAAATAAAAAATAAGGGGCTGGGCATGTAGCTTACTGTGAAGCCCCTGGATTTGATCCCTAGTAGCACAAAAAGGGGGAGAGACAGGGGAGATGGTAGGGTGGGGCGTCACCAGTGGGCAGGCTGCTCGCTGAGGCAGGACCAGGACCTTCCATTTAGGAGATGAGGAATTTGAAGACACAGCTGAGCGAGCAGGAACCTTCCGCAGCGGGGCCGGGCAGGCTGGCCGTGGGGCGGTAGGAGCCTGGGGACTGTGGGGGTGGCAGGAGGGTCTCGTGGGCCCTGCTGGAGCTGGTGCCACAGCGGCAGCCTCCGCAGGCTCCCCAGGCCACCCCCACTGCCAGCCCTTGAAAGCGGCTCAGAAGCTGGGCCTTCCCTTCTGGGAGACTTCTGAGGCGGCTGCAGGACCTGGGAGCCGCTGCTCGGCTCCTTTTATCTGCATGTTTTAATTGCCTTTTAGGATCCCGAAAGTAAGGCAAACCACAATGGCCCAGAGGTTAGAAGGAGCCAGGCGTGGTGGCGCACACCGTCATCCCTGCACTTAGGAGGCTGAGGCAGGAGGATCACTGAGAGTTTAAGGCCAGCTCGGGCTACACAGTGAGACCCAGTTTCAAAAACAGGCCTCCAGGTCTGGTGGAGTCCTGGCACTGACCATGTCCCTCCCCCTGCCCAGGGGTCCATCGTGGCCAGGCACCCTGGGGTCATGGACCAGGTCTTGTTCCTCAACTCTGCTCCTAGCCCCCACAAAGGCAGTCAAGGAGGCAGCTTCAAGGGGAGGAGCTCAAGGGGCTGAGTCCCTTCCTCCTGCTTTGGAGGGGTTGGAGCCACATCGCCTGGTGCTGTTGTCCTGGGGCTCTGCCCTGCTCTGTGTCCTCTGGCTTGGGGGCTGGAGCAGCCTGGGTGACTGGTAAGAGGCCAGTAGACCTGAGGTCCTGCCAGGACACACCCTAGGGGTCCCGGGTCAGCTGGAGAGGACACCTGGGGCGGACCGGGGCCTCAGGCTGATAGCTGCCAGCTCTGAGCCTCAGGGTCCTCATCTGTCGCATTGTTGGGCCCCTGTTGTGAGCTGAGGTGGCAACAGAACCAGTACGTGTGTGGATAGCTGAGCGCAGAGCTGGCACCGGGCTGTCCCCAGCCTGCTCCAGGGGCCCCACAGGCACTGCCCGGGGCCTGCCTCCTTTGGACATTTGGCCTCCATCACAGGCCCGTCTGTCCCCTCAGCGGCCTGTGTGTCTCCGTCCATCCTGGTCCCTGCAGTCTGGGAGGATTCTCCCACAGTCCTCTCCTCCAGGGATGGCGGGATGAGTGGAATCTCCCTGCGGGTCATACCTGGTGGTACAGAGTCATTCGCTCCTCTGTCCATTGGGTCCCTTCATTGTCCACCTTCCGCCCCCACCTCTGATGCAGCCCGGGCCATGGGGACTTTGGAATGACTTCCGCTCTCTGAGCCTGTTTCCCCATCTTTAAAATGGGCTTTCTGGTAGTACCTTGGGGCTGTCGAGGTCATCCGGAGAGTAAGATTTGCCAAGTTCCCTGCCTCGACCCTGGGTGGAGGTCACACTGGGTGCTGACAAGGGCAGGGCCCCTGGATCCCCATTGGGGAAGGACTTGTCCGGTGGCTTTGGGGCAGGAGCGGAGCAGCGCTCTGGGCATGGTATCTGCAGACTCCACGCTGCCTCTTGCCCCGTCCCTATGCACAGGAGGCTGAGGAGGCTCAGAGAGGTGGTCTCACTTGTCCGGGGACACAGGGATGGGCGCACGCCTGCGGTGTGTGTGACACTGTCACTGGGGTCACGCTGGGCCGGGATTCGCAGATCTGGGCCCTGGGCAGGCGCTCCCCACAGTGGGTGACGCGGGGCCCCTCTCACCCCGTCCCTGCCCCTGTCCAGGTATAAGGGCTTCATCAAGGACTGTCCCAGCGGGCAGCTGGACGCCGCTGGCTTCCAGAAGATCTACAAGCAGTTCTTCCCGTTTGGGGATCCCACCAAGTTCGCCACGTTCGTCTTCAACGTCTTCGATGAGAACAAGGTGAGCCGAGTGGGGCGTGGACCTAGGCCTGGGCCGACTGAACGCCCCATCCTGTGACGGCCCCGCCCCACAGCGTCTCTAGGAACAACGCGCATGCGCACGTGCGTAGCCACGAAGGCCTACAGCTGCGAGCGCAAGAGGCAGGCAGGGACACCCTGCACATGCGCACGGGCGGACACAACGTGTGCTCACAGGCAGGTGTACGGGAAGACTCGTGTACACGTGCACAGAGGTACATACAGGCATGTACACACGTGCACAGTCTACACACGCATGCACACATATGTACAAGCATATAAACACTGAATTTTCCTGTAAGCACGAAGGGCAAATCCTTCCTGGGTCAGTAACAGCCTTAACCATCATTACTGGCTTTTGCTGAACATTGACTATCTGACCAGGCCTCAGTGTGGGTTATGATTAGTGGGGCCTTGCCAACACCTGTGGGGTAGGGTTTTTTGACGTCCTGGCACTCAGTTGAACCCAGGGTCCTTGCAGCGAGCCACGTCCCCAGCCCATTTTTAAAAATGAGTCAAGGTTTCACTAAGTCTCCAATTTCTTCAAGCTGGGTTCGAACTTGCAATCCTCCTGCCTCAGCCTCCCAGACTACTGGGATGACAGGTGTGCATCACCATGCCCAGCCAGGGCAGATACTTCTAATTCTCCCTTTTTTGTGGAGAGAAAACTGAGGCTCGGACTGGTGCTCCAGGCCGCCCGCCTGCCCTCCGCTCCTGTCCCTCCACCCTTCACTTTGCCCATCGGCCACGGGTGTCTCGTGCCTGCTGCCGGCTGTCACGTCCTTCCAGGGTCTGCGCTGACCCTCTCTGTCCTCTCAGGACGGGAGGATCGAGTTCTCCGAGTTCATCCAGGCGCTGTCGGTGACCTCTCGGGGAACCCTGGATGAGAAGCTGCGGTGTAAGTGCTGGCCCCGTCCGAGGCCTGGGTGGGCAGCAGGAAGGTGGTTCACCCAGAGGGAGGCGGCCCTGGGCCCTTGCGGGGAGGCGGAGGCACCAGATGCCGTTGCAGTGGGTGCAGATGGAGCCTGGCCGTGGAGGCGCTGGGGCCCCGAAGCTGGGGGAGGACGACAAGGGTGGCATCAGGGATCTAAGGGGTTCCCGCCCTAAGGGCTGGTGGTGAAACCCCCAATGCCTCTCTGAGGCCAGGTCCCGGGCCCCCCTTGTACCTCGCACCACACGCCGCTTATTTTCTTGAATGTAACGTTAGCGCTGGTCCCAGTGGTGTGGGCGCATGCGCGTCCGTCGCTGGGCTGCGGTGCCCGCCACTGCCCCCTGCCGGTCGCTCAGCCCGGCTGCTTGACGGCAGGGGCTTTCAAGCTGTATGACTTGGACAACGACGGCTACATCACCAGGAACGAGATGCTGGATATCGTGGACGCCATCTACCAGATGGTGGTGAGGAGCCTTGGGGAGGGGAGGAGCTTTTGGAGCTGGTGGCCCGGGGAAGTGCTTCGGGGCTGGCGACTGCCGGGGGACAGAGTGGGCGGGGCGGGGGCCAAACTGGGG
>NW_022900948.1:44752996-44777818 GCF_012274545.1 Fukomys damarensis
GGGGTGCCGTGGACATCGCTGGGGCGGGGTCTAAGTGGGGAGGAGCGGGGCGGCAGCAGGGGTGGAGAGGGAGGGAGAGGCGAGTCCCATGTGGAGCCCTGAGTGCCGCGTTGCCCCCGCAGGGGAACACCGTGGAGCTGCCGGAGGAGGAGAACACGCCCGAGAAGAGGGTGGACCGGATCTTTGCCATGATGGACAAGGTAAGGGACTCTGGCCTGGCTTTGCCGCTGACCCCTAGGAGACTGGCTAGTGTCACGGCCACCGACTGGCGGCCACTTCCACGGAATGTGCAGACTTTGCTTTTTGGTACCGGGGATCGAACTTGGGTCTGTGCTCTTGAGGCAGTGGGCAAAACCACTGAGCTAAATCCCAGGCCCTGAATGTGCAGACTTTTAAGTTTCCCCAGCATGTCTTTGGCTTTTATTTATTTACTTGTTTGTTGTCTTTTGAGACAGGGTCTGGCTATGTAGTTCAGGCTGGCCTTCTTGAACTTGGAATGATCCTCCTGCCTCAGCCTCCCTGAGTGCTAGGATTACAGCACTCACCAAGCCTATTTATTTTCTGTTTTTTCTTCCTCTTTCTCCTCCTCCTCCTCTTCCTCTTCTTTTTCTTCCTCCTTCTCCATCTCCTCTTCCATCTCCTCCTCCTCCTCCTCATACTCCTTCCTCCCCTTCTTCCTGTTGTCCTTTTTGGCATTTTGGAGACACCTAGGGACTTCTCAGAATAAAAGCTTTCACTGCATGAGATAAAACCCATAGGATCAAAAGAGAAGCGGCTTCTTTTGGAATGCAGCTGTCAAAGTGTGACCCAGTATTACACAAGCTTCATTATTCACATGTTAAACAATAAAATGTGGCAGCTCGGCCGGACTGTGCCTTGGTGGTGAGTGCTTGGCCAGCAGGTGCAAGGGCCCCCGGCCCTGCAGAAGAAGAAAAAGTGGCGGTGTGCATGCGCGTGTGTGTGACAGCCCCGTCCCCTGGAAGCTGTGCTGTTGGCAGTGGCCATGACGCCAGTCCTGGGTGCTTCAGTAGGAGAATACAAATCTCCGGGACTGAAGGTTCGTGCGCCCAATGGCCGGGCACAGCTGTGGGCCCTGAAAGCCAGAGCCCGAGGCTGGCAATTTCTAAATTAAAAACAGGAGATTTGGAGCCGGCCTCCTGGTGATAATCGGGTTTGTCGACAGATCGCAGAGAAGCAACAGCAGCTTCTCACTGTGGATTGGCTGCTGCTTGCCAAGGCAGTGATGGCTCCGTAAAACCACATCCTCAAGCCCCCCCCGCCAATTTTGGAGGATGGGGCAGATCCTGGAGCCACCTGTGCGGGGCGGGGATCTGACCTCCCAGATCTGTGTCCCCTGGGATGGCTGATGTGCCTTCCCAAGGTGACCTCAGAGAAACACGCAGGCTCTTAGCCCTTGGGACGGACTGCAGCAACGAAAAGCACAGCACCTGGGGCCCCTGGTTTGCCGAGCGCGGAGTCCCCCACCTCCCCACCAGGTCTCCGGTGGCCCGGGGTCTGTGCCGTGGTACCGCGGGCAGCGAGGACCCGTCTTCCTGACCCGACTGCCTGGGGTCCCCACCTCAGCCGCCTCTCTCTGCCCACAGAACGCGGATGGGAAGCTGACGCTGCAGGAGTTCCAGGAAGGCTCCAAGGCGGACCCCTCCATCGTGCAGGCGCTGTCCCTCTATGACGGGCTGGTATAGCCCAGGGCCCACAGCTGGGGTGAGTGGGGCGGCCAAGTGCCTGGCTCTCCGGGGTCACGTGGGGGCGTCCCTCTGCTTCGGCGCTTCGATGCAGCGCTTGCGATCGCCTGCAAATGAGCTTCCTGGCTGAAGGGACCTTGGATTCTGAGTTCTCAGCCAGATGAGGGCCCCAGAGGGCAGGAGCGTCGTCCCATCCCCTGCCCGGGCAGCCGTCAGAAGACCCAGCTCCCGGCTCTCTGCGACCCTGCTGCCCTCCCGGTGAAGATCGCTCCCTTCTTGCCTTCTTATCTTTCTTTCCTCTTCCTGCCACATCCTCAGTAGTGGCCTGGGGCGTTGGATGGGAAGGAAGCCCAAGGGCTCGTCCTGCAGTGAGCGGCTCTGTCTTTCCTGAACGGCTGTGTGCGTTCTGCTGGTGTGGAGCAAAGGGCGGAGTTTCTGGGACGCGGGGTCTGTGCATACTCACCTGTGGGAGATGGCACCGTTTTCCAAGTGCAGAACCATTTTATATTCCCATGAGTCGTGTACAAAGGTCCACTGCCCCATGTCCTTGACAGCATTAGCTATTTTCTCTCTCTCTTGAATTTTAGCTGTGCTGGTGGCTTGTTGTAATCTTACTTTATTTTTTTGGTTTTTTAAATCGGGGTCTTGCTGTATAGTTCACACTGGCCTCGAACTCACTGTGAGCCAGGCTGGCTTTGAACTTGTAGCAATCCTCCTGCCTCAGCCTCCCAAGTGCTGGGATGACAGGCATGTGGCACCACACCTGGCTGTTGCAGTTTTATTTTGCTCGTCTCTGATGTATACCATCACCTTGCTCGTCCTGTGTATATCATCCATATGATCTGTTTTTGTTTTTTTTTTTGAAGCGCTGTGGTCATTGTCTATTGCTGCATACCGCAGTGGCACAGAACAGCAGCTTAGAGACCCCTGAGCCCAGGTCACTCCCGAGGGAGCAGTGGGGCTGTCAGAGTGTGACCAGCCGTTCCACTTTGCCCAGGAGATCTCTGTGTAGCACTGGAGGTCCAGTGTCCCAGGAAACCTTCCATCCCAGGCAGACTAGAAAAATTGCCAGCTGTTGGTCAGGGCTGTGTGGTTTCATCCGGAAGCTGGCAGGGCAGGGGTCTTCTTCTGAGCCCACTCACGTGGCATAGCAGCCGTGGTCCCTCTCCATCTATTCTGTGCAGAGCTCCCTACAGCCTGGCCACTGCCTTGTGATGCGTTTTCCCAGAGAGCCCGAGACGAGAGCCGCAGCCTTTTGTTACTGTTTTGTGTGAGACAAGCTCTCACTCCATAATTCAGGCCGGACTGGAATGCACTATATAGTCCTGGCTGGCTTCAGACTCACAGGAGTCCTCCTGCCTCAGCCTCCTGAGGGCTGGGATTACAGGCGTGTGCCACCCCCCCACCCCGCCGCCTACCTTTGTGGCTTTTAACCAGCGGCTGTGATACATGGTGAACATTCTTTTACATGAGTTGTAGCTCAGTCAAAGCTTCTTGCACTGCAAAGAATGGAAGCTTCTCAAACCATCACAAGGGGAGGAGGAGTGCACCTGGCTGAGACGGCGCACACCTGCAGTCCGAGACTCAGGAGGGTCACAGGTGTGAGGCCAGCCCAGGCAACAGCATAATGTATTCAAGCTCCCACCAATCAGGAGTTCACCTTCCTGGGTCGGACGCTGGCTGCCGTTCAATGAGGGGTGAGCAGGGTCATGTCATTTCAGCATGGCTGCAGGGTGGTTATGGGAAAGATCTGTGTATGATGTGACTATACCCCATGTTCTTTTATTTAATTTAATTATTTTTTGGTACCGGGGATCGAACTCAGGCCCTTAGCATTTGTGAGGCAGGTGGCAGAACCACTGAGCCAAATCCCTGGCCCTACCCCATGTTCTTTTAAAAATTAGTTTATCGAGGTGAAACTGACATAATGCAAAAAATTGCCCCCCCGCCTTGGGACATGGTCTCACTGTGTAGTTCAGGCTGGTCTTGAGGTCACTGTGTATCCCAGGCTGGGTTTGAACTTGCAGTGAACCTCCTGCCTCAGCCTCCCAAGTGGTTTGATTACGGGCATGCACCACCGCTCCTGGAAACATTTGCTTTATTCTAAAATAAAATTCTGTATTGTGGGCTGGTTTCTCTCCATCTCCCTCTCACCCAGCCCTGGGTGACCACAGTCTGTTTGCTGTCTCTCTGGATTGACCTAATCTGCATGTTGTATAGAAAAGGAATCGGGTGCTACGTGATGCAGCATGTCTGGCTTTTTTCATTTACTGTGCGTTCATTTGAGCAGCTCACCCACGTCGTGGCACCAGGGTGTCGACCCTGTCCATGGCCAGGCAGTTGTCTGCTGTATTCAGATGTTTCTTTTCTATCTACTTTTGTTTCTTTAGGTACTGTTATATATTTAGGACTGGAGTTGTTGGGCCACAGGGTAATTTTTTTTTTGTACTGGTGATTGAACCCAGGGCCTTCATACTGAGCCACATCCCCAGTCCTTTTGTAATTTTTGAGAGTTGCTAAGTCAGTCATTCTTGGCTCAAACTTGAAACTCTCCTGCCTCAGCCTCCTGGAGTGCTGGGGTGACAGGTAAGTGCCTGGGCTCCTTGCTGAGTGATGACTGTGTAACTGAGGAATCACCAAGCTGCTGGCTACAGGGCTACACCATTTCACACCCCACCGGCGGGGGACGAGGGTTCCTGTCCTCCGCATCCTGGCCCATTCTTGTTTTCTTTCCTTCCTTTTTTATTTTTAAATGGTAGCCATCCAAGTAGCTGTGCTTGTACCTCAGTGATTTCTTTTTCTTGGTACAAGGGATTGAACTCAAGACCTTGAGCTTTCGACGCAGGTGGTGGCACCACCCCATGGACCTAAGCGATTTTTTGTTTTTTTTTGTTTGTTTTTTTGAGACAGGGTCTCACTGTGTAGTTGAGACTGACCTGGAACTCACTATGTAGCCTAGGCTGGTCTCAACTCACAGCAATCCCTCCTGCCTCAGCCTCCCAAGTGCTGGGATGACAGGCCTGCACCACCACGCCTGGCTGGACCGCAGTGATTTTGATGTGCATTTCCCTAGTGACTGATGATGTGCATCTTTCTGTGTGCTTATTGGTGATTTTATTTCTCATTTTTTTGTTCTGTTTTGTTTTCTGTCTCGGTACTGAGGACTGACTCTACGTTCTTTGCACTGAGCAACATCTTCAGCCCTTTAAAGATTTCTTTTTTTTTTTTTTTTCATTTTTTTTCTTTTTTGGTACCGGGGATGGAACTTAGGACCTTTTTATTTGCAAGGCAGCTGTCATGCCACTGAACTAAATCCCCATCCCAAGATTTCTTTTTTAAATTTAGAAGCCAGGCATAGTGGCTCAGGTCTATAATCCCAGCACTCAGAAGGCTGAGAGGAGGATTTCTGTGAGTTCAAGGCCAACCCTGAACTACATAGCAAGATCCTATCTCAAAAAAAAAAGCAAAAACTAAAAACAAAAACGCTACTTTTTTTTTTTTTTTTTTTTTTTTATACAGGGCCTTTATGTTACATTGCCCAGGCTGGGCTTGAACTTTTGATCCTTCTGTCTCAGCCTCTCAGAATGCTGGGATCATAGGCACGTGCCCTGGGTCTGGCTCCATACACTGTTTGAATGGTCAGAAATGAGTTGATCCTATGGGCATATCCTAATTTACTCAGTCAGTCCCCTGATGTTTTCACCCCTTCTCCCTTTATATTTTTGCTATGACAGAGGTTATTGGGGTGAATATCTCACTCTTCTTAGGGAGAAATGTGTCCACCCCAAAGGAGGGGTCCGAGGTGATGCACTGCTCCCCCTGTACCGGGAATCAAACTCAGGACCTTGTGCTTGTCAGGCAGGTGTGCTGCCACTGAGCTACACCCCTAGCTCATTTGTATTTATTATTTATTTATTTGTGTTTATTTATGTATAGACGGGGTCTTACTAGGTAGTCCAGGCTGGCCTTGAACCCGTGCCAATCTTCCTGCCTCAGCCTCCCGAGTGCTGGGATCACAGGCATGTGCTACATGCCCGGTCTTATGCACATTTTCAGGACTTGTGACCCCGACTGCCGCTCGCCCCGGGTGACCCCATGTGACCCCCTAACCGCCTCACCGGCTGTGTCTTCCAGACGCCTGGGAGCACTTGTGTCTCCACCCCGTGCCACCCGGCCTCCGAATCCACCCGCCGCCGGCTCTCCTGCCCCTGCACCTCCTCCGTTTGTCTGGAACACGACGGCCCACAGCCCAAGCAGAGAAGGCCCCGGCCCTCCGCAGAACCGATTTGCTGCCTGGGGCGCGGCCTCTCCTCCCTCCTGCTGGCCTGCGTGCGCTTTGGTTTTTGTTTTATTTTTAAATTTCGAACGGACATTTAAAAAAGAAGCAAAACAAAAGAAAACAAAACTACCTTCCCTTGTAGAAGACAGTGATGATTCGGAGATGGCCTTGGGCGGGACGTGCAGAACCTGCTGGGTCTCTCCCCCCCCCCCCCCCCCGGCCGTCTTCGGAGTGGCCCGGACGGTTGCTGGTGACGCCTGTTATTTTTTGTGATAGCAGTATTGTGCTTTTGTGGGGAAATTGAGTTTTTTTTTTAAACCCTCATACATAACTGACACCCTTTATTTATTGGTTGCTAATGTTCCTGCTGCCCGGGCCAACGTTCACGTGTCCGAGCCACGCTCGCTCGGCAGGTTCCGGTCCGCAGCGGCCAAGAAGCCAAACAACATTTCTTTCCTCTTTTCAGATACTGTGCTTGACGTCTGCGCAGGGGCAGGCGGACCCTCCCCGATCGGCTCCTGGACTGTTCCTCCTGCCCAGGGGCCCCTTCTGAACCCTTGGCCCGGCTGCTCCCCGCCCTCCTCTGAGCCCGTGACACTTCTCTCTTAAACTAAGGGTGGACAGCAGCACTTTTCCACTTTCCTCACTCTTGCTTTGCACAGGCAGCGGTGCGGGAAAGGGGCCGCCCATCCACTTTCTCGTGGACGGTGGCAGGAGGGTGTTGAACGCTGCCCCCGAGTCCTCCAGACTCCGGCCTTCCGGACGCCTCCCGCAGAAGACCACACGGCGTCCTGCCTCGTTGCGCTCTGCACAGGAGGGACGTGGGGAGAGAGGTGCCCGCTCCTCACGGCTGACTGAGTCAGGGGTGGCCCCAGAGGCGGCCCCAGGAGCATCCGATGACCCTGGACCCGAGGTCAGGAGCTGAGCCTGCCCCTTGCTCTGTGGCTGCAGGCCACCCTGTGGCCTGTTGGCCCCGGCTGCCCGACTTAGCAGGCCTGGGAGGGAGGCCTGGACGGTCCAGCCTGGAGCCCTTTTCTAGGTTGATGGTGTAGAATGCGGAGCCTGGGATTTAGTTCCTGTGTTTGTGGCTCTGGCCTACGGCTGAGTCGCCAGGCCCGCTGCAGCTCCGCCCCTCTGTCTTGCACGAGCCTTCAGACGTGTCGCAGCTGTGGGTTGCTGGTGTGTCTGATGACACCTGCGACGCCCCGCAGTGCTCCCCGGCCCCCGGATTCTTGAGCCCCTTCTTGGGCCCAGAGCTCATCTGTATGAGGGAGGCCCCAGGCCGGAAGTGGCCTCGCTGCCGGGGAAGTTCAGACTGGGGTTCTTGCTTCTGTTCGCCAAAGAGCATGGTCTCCTGTGCCACCCCCAAGAGGGACAGAGCTGGTTTCCGTCCTGCTCTGAGAGCTTCTCCGTCCTCACCTCTGTCCCAGGAGGTGGGAGCCGTCCTGCCAAGGACCCCTTGGTCCCTGCTGCCAACCAGAGGATGGCATTTCCTGCCATGGGGCAGAGCCTTCAGCTGCTTTCTGTCTCCACCATCAGCTCCAGGTCCCGAAGGGATGGGGAGCAAGGAGGCCACCCTCAGAGGTGACTTTGAAGGGTGGGCCTTTGGTGGCTCCACAGGGTGGCTTCCTGCTCAGCCAGCAGCCGGGGGTCTGAGCCTCATGCTGAGCACTGCGGCGCCTCCACCTGCTCTGCCAGCACCCCAGGGCAGGGGTGGCTGTGTGGCCGGGGGCTGACAGGATGACCTTGGGCCCCTTCCCAGGCCACCTTCTGCCTCCCGGAAGCCTCCCTGGCCTCCCTGGTTGGGTGGGAATGGGGAGGCTGCTGCTGGCTGCTCCTGAGGCATCGAGGGCCAGCGGCGCGTGGCCCAGGTCTGTCCAGGGCTAGTGCTCATCCCCTCCCACCGCCCAGCTCCTCCCTGGGCCCTCCCCCAGCACTTTCCTGTCCGTTGGAGCCACAGGTGTGGCTTTGGTCTTGGAGGTGCTGTCCTTGAGGATGGCGGCCCAGTGTGCCCTGCCTGAGCCCAGAGTTGCCCGCAGGGACACCCTCTTCCTGGCGGGGTGCTGTACACTGGCCATTTCCACTGCAGGCCAATTTCTGTCCCTTCCTGTCACCTGGCCTGTAAATGAGGTGGAGCCCTCAGAGTCGCAGGCCACCCTGAACATCCCGAGGGCCTGACCCCAACCCGCTTCGCACTTGCAGCCCCGCCCCAGGTGATGTCCCTGCTGGGGGCCAGGCCGCGAGTCCCGGGGGCCTGGGCAGGGACCAGCCTCTTCTCCAGCATCTGCTTCCCACTTTGTGTTGGTGGTGACTTCTGAAATGTCACAGTTTTCCAATATTTAACCAGGCAACATTTAAAATAACATCCAGGTGAATGTCTGTCATCTCTGTATTGACGTCTCTTCTGAAGCGCTTTGTGGTTTGACAGCTCATGTCCCAGATGGGAGTCCCTGGGCTCTTGGGGACATTGTCTCTTCTTGGGGGAGGAGGGGAAGGGCGCGTGGGGACCCCGGAAGCCTCCCCAGATGTCCTGCCAAGGGGAAAGCCGCCACACCTTCCCAGGGCAGGGTCCCCAGGACAGGCTCCAAGAATGTGCGGGGTTGCCCCCTGGTGGTGATAAGCGGTGACGGCATCTGGGGGCTCCCACCCCGCTCAGCAGGGGTGGAGTTCCAGGATGGACCGGCCCTGGGCTCCCTGGGCAGCTTGATGGCTGGGTGTCATCCAGGTGCCCATCTGCGTGGTCGTCCCAGGGGCTAGCAAGTCATTTGGCCCAAGGGCAGCGATGGGAAATCTTGCCCTTCCTCCCTCCCTTATTATTTTTTTAAAAATATCTGCGGAATAAACCCAGTGGTTACTTTTTGGATGAATAAAAGGCTTTTGTTGAATAAACAACTGGTCCCATCTCTGTTTCGCTATTGGCCTCCAGGCTCGTCCCCGCAGGATGTTCTCCCCGTCTCCCCAGCCGCCACTTCCTCCCGGACTTGGGGTGCGGCCCCCAGTTTCTCCATCCCCTCATGGGAAGCTGCCCACCTCCCCAGGCCGCTGAGAAGGACTCGGGGTGACAAAGGGAGGAAGCAGTGTGACCCGGCTGTGCTTGTTCGTGTCCTTTCCCGCTTGCCTTCCCAGCGCCCCCCCTCAGTCTCTTCGGGGTGCCGTCCTGTCTGTGTCTCTGGGCCGGGGGAGGCCCTTGCCTGGCAGTGCAGGCTGGAGTGACAGGGCTGTGTTGCACACCCTGGCCGCTGCCATGTGCCCTCTGTATGTCATCTGCATCACGCAATTAAATACACTTCCTGGACCTGTCCTCGCTGCGTGTGGGCTGTTGCTTTTGTCTGTTTCTGTTTCTCTGTTTTGCTTCATTGATGCCCTCCCTCCCAGCCCAGTGTCCCTGGGAGGAAGCCCGGACACAGGGAGTGGGGAGGGCGGCAGCAGGGCGCAGATCTGGTATCTCCTTCCCCCTGCTCTGGCTGGTGGGATTCCAGGGCCATGGCTGCCTTAAGTTTGTGAAACTGGACAAGGTGGTGCCTGCTAGTAATCCCAGCACTCTGGGAGGCTGAGGCAGGCAGGTGGACTGAAAGTTGGATCCCAGCCTGGGCAGCCTGGGGAAACCCTGACTCAAAAATTGGCTGGGGATGCAGCTCAGTGAGAAGGCCCGGGGCTCATCCCGGTGTTCTTGCAAGGTAGTTTGGTTGGAGCTGGGCTGGGCCTGAGGAGCTGGATTCCCGACAGATTCTCAGCTTGGCTGACATCGCTGGCGTGGGTGGCACTTTGAGAGCCCCTGGCGCTGTAGGACACCCCTGGCCCAGGGCTTTGGCTGATCCTCTGCTCACCTGCGTGAGACTTCTTCTCCTGTGCTGTCCTGGGTGCCCAGAGCCCAGAGGCGGGTGGCTGACCCCACAGGCTGGGACAGGACGGGAGGTGGGTAACTGCTGCCCTCGGTGGGACCTGGGATCTCGGGGGAGCCTCCTCTCCACTCTGGACGGTGACCTTGCTTGCTTAGTGTGTCTGGGCCTGCCCTGTTGGACACAAGGGATCAGAGAAGTGACAGTCCTTACTTTGGAGCTTGAGGTGGACACATTAATTCAGGGGATGATAAAGGGCAACAGCAAGCCAAGAGAGTAATTGCCACTTAGAAATCTATTGTTCTTAGCTGGGCAGACTGATGCACACTTGTAATTCTAGGTACTCAGGAGGCCAAGGCAGGAGGATCCCAAGTTCAAGGCCAACATGGGAAGACCCTGTCTCAAAATTAAAAAAAAAAAAAGTTTTTAAGTAAGAGCTAGGCATGTAACCCAGTGTGAACACCTGGGTCCAATGCTCAAAAACAGAAGAAATCTGTTGCTCTAGGCTCAGGCTTTTGGAGTTCACGGGAAGCATGTGGGTTGACAAGATCACTGCCTACACCAGGACCAGCCTCTGCCTGTAAAACTGAGCTGCTTGCGTTACTGTGAAGGAAATCTTCAGCACCAGCCATGTGGCGGCAGAGCCGGAGGACCTGACACACCTCCCACCTCAGGGGCACCCTCAGCGCTGCTTGGCCTGGTGGGACTTCTCCAGAATCCGGGCAGTGTGGTTTCCAGAATCAGAGTCCCCGCCTGACTTGGCCATGGGTTCTGTCTGCCAGTGGTAAAAATGGAGACCCCGCAGTGTGAGTCTTTGCAGTCTTAATTCCTGCACAACGGAATTTCTACCATTCTTGGTGCTAATAAACACACTCTCAGGTGTAAACCTTAATAACTGCATATTTAAGGGGATTTAGCTCAGTGGTTCTGCCGCCTGCCTTGCAAGGGCAAGGATCCGAGTTTGATTCGCGGTACCAGAAAAAAAAAATGTGCTCAGAATAGCTATATTTAAGATACTAAGCTAGGCATGGTAGCACAGACCTGTAATCTCAGCACTCAGTAGGCTGAGGCAGGAGGATCGCCGGTAGTTCAAGGCCAGCCTGGGCTAAATAGTGAGTTCAAGTCTAGCAGGAGCTACATAGTGAGACTCTGTCTCAAAGAAACAAAACAAAACAAAAATGGTGATGGGGCTGTCTTGCTCCGGGAATTCTGGACTGCAGCACTTGGTCAGGGCAGTGGGCATGGAAAGGGCCTTGAAAGTCACCTGAGTTTAGGTAAAATGAGTTTAAGTAGGTGTTACAGAGCCTTCTACTTGTTCCCTACGTCTCTTTTTAGCCATGTGGAATAAAGGACTACATTTCCCAGCCTCCTGGCGGGGTGGGGTGCTGAACATGGTGATGTGACACAGTGCTAGCCAATGGGATGAGAGTGACCAGTCCTACCTCCCTCCCGTCTTTTCTTTTCTGTAGGTTGGGACCAGGTCTTCCTAGAACCAGATCCCCGAGCTTATGAAGCTACCACACCGGTCCTGGGCTGTCAACACTGGGACTGTGACAAGGAAGATAATATATTTCCAACTCATTTAAGCCATCTGGGGCCTGTGTCCCAACAGACTGACCCTCCGGTCACTCTAAATGATTCCATGCCACCTACAGATATTCGCCTATAAATCCTCAATGTTTGCCAAAGTCATCTAATGCAAGACTGCAGGTGTAGTGTGCGATGTCTCGCCCTCGCACGCGTGTCTTCCCAGCCCTTTTCCTTCCTTCCGAGGACCCCTCTACCCCAAGGTTCACGATGGGCAGCTCAGCCAGACGGATTCTGGGGGATGTTTTCCTCTTGCTGAAGGACAGGGATCCAGAGGCTCTGGATCACCAGGGGACCCAGGGAGATCCCAGAAAACGAGGCCAATTGGGTTTTCAGCCACTGGGAAGCCATGGCGAAGGGGCAGGGCAGGGTGGCCCCAGGCTGGGCTCAGGAAGGACTTTACCAGGGGCTCAGGACTTAGGACCGGTCCTCACAGTCTGTTCAGTCTCCTGCCTCACATAACGGACCCTTTTCCCAGAGACCCCAAAGAAGCCATTCACGAAAACAGATCCTGAGGGTGAGGATGTGATGAAGAGGAAATAGGTGTTTTGGGGGTTCAGGAAACAAACTGGGCAACAGTCAAGTTTTTACCACTATGCTAGGCTAAGGGCTGGTCTCAGGGTAATTGCTGGACGTCGGCTGTCCCAGGGGCGGGGGAGAAGGCAAGCCTTTGTGATGCTGGAGGACGTCCCTGTGACTTCAGGATCCTGAAGACCACACTGATGTGCTGTGTCAGGTCACAGACCAGGCTGGGACGTTGCCTGGGGTGCAGGTGCCGAGGGCCAGCCTGAGAGACGGAAGCACCCCATCACCAGGGAAATGCAGGCCCACCCTGAGATTCAGATTCTGAACCAAAGCTGCCAAATCTCATCATAGAATACAACACAGACATTGTCAAAGGGGTTTCTAGGGAGAAGTTGGAAGCTAAATAGGGTCCTCAGCTTCTGGAGGTATGGACAAGAGCCCAGTATGTAAGTGTTCAGCAGGCATAACCCCAATCTCAGGCCTTGCATGTGCAGCCTGGGTCAAAGGTGCAACACACACACACACACACACACACACTCTAGAACGCCAGACACAGGTGGGCATTGTGGGCACCCTATTGGTTAGAATTGGTTCACATGACCATGCTCAGCCACAAGGGAGACTGGGAAATGTAGTCCTTTATTCTATGTGGCTTCATACCTATCTAAAAGGAGACGCAGGGCGAGAGGAACGCAGCTGAGATGAGTGACTGAAGCATCAGATTTTTCTAGTGAGCGAATCCGTACAGAAAGAAGAGGCCATGAGGTCACCTCCAGGAGGTGGCATGGGCACTGCACAGGTACTCTGAGCACACAGCACGGAGGCACTTTCCGTTTCTTGGAAAGACTGAGAAGATGTGTCTATCTGTGTGTCTGTCTCTTTCTCTCCCTCTCTCCTGTGGTGAGGATGGAACCCAGAGCCTCTCACACACTAGGCCAGGGCTCACCACCGAGCAACTCCAGCCCTTTTTATTTCACCCTGAAACAGAGTCTGGCCGTGAACTGGTGATCCTCCTGCCTCAGCTTCCTGAATAGCTGGGTTGTCAGGCGAGTGCCACACACCCAGCTAGGTTGGCTCTTCTCCATAACTGCCTGCATTAACAGCCAAGGGGTGACAGTACGAGTCCTGTACTCACAGTAGCCAACCCTAGACGCTGTGGCTCTCGGTTCCCTGCCATATCACGTTTAATCCTTACAACAGCACCCCCTTCGGACAGGTCCTAGTATTACACCTCACATTTCCGCTCTCCCGGCTCACCAAGGGGCTTCCTGGCTCTGGGAAGGGGCAAGGCATTTGGAGCAGCTTCAGCCAGTTGCCCGAGGTCTTCGGAAGGAGCCCATCCGGGGATCCTGAGGCAGGAGGGAGCTGGAGGTGCAGAAGGAGGTGGGTGCTGGGCAGGGGCAGGGCTGGCCGGGGTGGGGGAGTCCTACTCGGGTCTGCCAGGTCCTGGGCCACTGGATTCTGTGCTGTGCGGGCCCAAGGTGCTGCTGTCACCATTTCCATTTCTGGTCAAGGAGACCGATGGACCTGAATCACAGAGGTTGGGTGACTTGCCTAGGGCCACACAGCCAGTGGACGGCCGGGTAGGGGCCGGAGGCCCAGCCTCCTGGACACAGCCCCTCGATAGCCACTGTCCTGTGACTCATCACCTTTGGCCTGTTGTCCTCTCCGTGGGTGGCTGAGAACCAGCACTTCCCAGAGGCTGGGATTTTCCATCCTGGCATGGGGAAAAGCCTCCATGTGTGTGTGTGTGTGTGTGTGTATGTGTGTTCAGGGACTGAATCGAGGGCCTTTGCACTGAGCTACAACCCAGCTGTTTTTTGTTGTTGTTGTTTAATTTTTTTTTTTATTTAGACGGCATCTAAGTCACTAAATTGCCCAGGCTGGGCTTGAACTCACTCTCCTGCCTCAGCCTCCCCAAGTGCTGGGATGGTGGGTGTGTGCCGCGGTGGCCAGCTGCAGTGCCTTCGTGCAGAGGGAGATGAGGCAGATGCTTGGCTCCCTGGAAGTGGGCACCCAGGGGCAGCCTCCGCGGGCTTCTGTCCTCTCCCTGCCGCGGCAGAATGTCAGTGGCCGAGACACCCTGGTGACACAGGGGAGCCCGGGACCTGGCCACACCCTTGCCTCCTGCGCAGCCTGACTGGTGGCTGGCGTCCCCTCTGCCCACCAGCATGGCTGTGGGGTGGGTGACCCGGTGTTGGATGGGGCTGCACGGTTTCCCCATCTGGGCCGTGGGGATGACAGGCGCATTTCTCCCAGTTGTGGGTGAGCTGCAGGGAAACCATGCGGAGATCCTCAGGATCGGGGGGCCCTGATGTCCCACCTCCCTGTGCACTCCCGTGTCGCCATGCCTACGCTTGGCCCGGCATGGGCCTGGCTTGTGGCTCTTGGCTTTGTCATTCCTGGGGCCCCTGCCCAGGCTGTGCTCCACACCCCGTTCCAAGTCTACCCTGGGGAAAGGACCTGAGGTCAAAGCCTGTTCTGTGCCAGCCGCGGCTGAGGGAGGGTCTCGCTGTGCCCTGCCCCTGCTCTGCCCTGGACCCACCGCTGAAGCATCGAAAAACACTAGGCACCCTTCAGGGGTGAAGAGACCACTCTGTGCCAATGCCAGGGAGAAGGCACCGCCTCCTGGCTGTTGTGGATCAGGGAATTATGGTCTTTGTCCTCACAGGCAAAGAGTGTTTTCTGTGTAGTCCAGGTGGGCCTCAAACTCACCATGTAGCCCAGGCTGGCCTGGAACTCATGATCCTCCTGTCTCAGCCTCCTGGATTGCAGGCATGCGCCACAACACCCAGCTCTATCATGGGCTGCACCCCCCAGAGCCACTGCATGCACCGCCTGTCACAAGGTCAAAAGACTACCAGACCAGCATCTGCTCAAAGTGGACTCGCTCTGCCCTGCCCTGTCCTTTCTCCTAGTACTGCAGATTAAACCCAGGGCCTTTGTGCTGAGCTATATCCCTAGCCCTTTTTATTTTTCATTTAGAGACATAGTTTCATTAACTTGTCCGGACTGGGCTTGAACTTGAAATCCTCTTGCCTCGGCCTCCTAGAGTGCTGGGATTACAGACGTGCATGGGCACACCTGGCCTGTGTCTGGTCTCTTTCACTGAGCATGATGTGCAGTAGGGCTCAGGACTCCCTTCTTTTTTATGCGTTCTGTAACCGTGCAGATCTGGTGGGAGGGAAGGAGCCCCTTTCCACGATGGGTCTGATTAAGGACTGGTCCCCAAGTGGGTCCTTTGTATAGAATTATACTTGGTGCATAATTCTGCTTATGCTTAAGCAGAAATGACTACTGATGCCATTACAGCCCTGCTCTGATGGCCTATGGCTCATTGCTGCCCCTGTCATGCCGGGAACTTGATTTTGGCACCAGTGCCAGTAAGGGCCACCAGCTTCTTTGTGACTGGCTGCAAACTCTGAGGCCAAGAGGGCAGAAAGTTTTTTTTTTTTCTGAGATGGGGGCCTTGCTATATATAGGCTGGCCTTGAACTCACTATGTAGTCCAGGTTGGCCTCCAACTCAAGGTGATCCTCCCGCCTCAGCCTCCCAAGTGCTGGGATTAGCTCATTGCTCTACAAGAAAGATAATAGGTTGGGAAGGGAGAGGACAGCAGAGTCAGGCAGAGAAAGGGAAATTTGGAGAGGCTGCCACAAGCCGAGAGGCCCTCAGGGGAGCCTCTTGGGAGGTTTTGCAGTGTTATGGGGCGTCCCTTCCCCTAATGCTACAAGCGTCTTCAGCAGGGACCAACCTGAGCCTCTGCTGCCTCTGAGTCACACGTGAGTTTCTTTCAGCTGTGCACCTCCCTGAGTGAGGCCTGAAGGTCAGGCAGAGGCCAAGCTATCCAATTCAAGGCCTTGGCCTGAGGACACCCCCCAGGAGCCTGAGGTTGAGCTCCCTGTGCCAGGAGGGGAGACTTGGCCAGGAGGCTGCACCCTGGGAGTGGGGGGGCTCTTTCACTATTGAAGAGCAGCGCTTCCCCGGAGCCCTAAGCGGTGCAGTTGTTTTCATGTAAAAAATGTGTCTTTTCCTCTTTCAAATTTACCGAGCTGGGAGGGTCCCCTTGGGGTGGGGCCTTACACAGCGGTTTGGAAAGCAGAGGAAAAGGCCCAGCCCAGGTCCTCAGCCGCCTCTTCCCACCGCTGCGCTGCCTGAGCTGCAAGAGGGAAGGAACTAGAGGGATCGCTAGTAACAACAGCTTGCTGGATGCGGCGATTATTGGGCATTTGCTCAATAACGCATGCTGAAAGTGTTATGGGAGCAGGGCCTCCGAGGGTGCCAGGCTTCCCTCTATCCCTCTCTGCTGTTTGAGCCTCCAAACCCAGGCTCTTCCTTGGGGTAGGCACGGCCCTCAGCAGGCCCCGTTCCTACCCTTCCCGTCTCAGCCCCCTGAAGCAATAACGATGTTGATTGGCTCTGACTGGGTCATGTGTCCATATTTGGACCAATCACTATGGCTGGAGAGTTGCAACAATATGATTGGTTACTCCAGGTCACACGATCATTATGGCTTTGATGTCTATGGGGCTCCATTACTCAAAGGAATGGTGCAGCATCCTTAACCGCAAACAATATAAGCCACATTTTGCTGACTGAAACAGTGCTAGTGGGTGCTCACGTGTGAACTATAAAATTATGCTTGGTGCTACCCAAGCAGAAACAAGTGCTGACGCCATCACGGCCCTGCTCTGATGACCGTATCATTGCTGCCCCTGTGATGCCAGGAACTTAATTTTGGCACCAGTGCCAGTAAGGGCCACCAGCTGCTTCGTGACTCTGGCTGCAGACCCTGAGGCTGGGTAGGCAGATCTTGTGACACTACTGCCTCTACTGCAAAGGAGGATGGGAAAGCGAGTATTTGGTACCTGAGCTCCGTACAAGAGACGAGGTCTGCTTTCCGCTAAGCCTCAGAAGGAGGGCTCCCGAAGGTGATTTTTGGACGGCCCAAACTCACAGCCAGTGTACTCGGCGGAGTGTGTGTTGCCTGAGTGTGCGGTGAGCACTGCCCGTTTTGGCGAGAGGCTTTCGTCCCTGCAGTGTGGCCTGGTTCCCACGAAATGTCAGAAGAAAATAATCAGATTCCCTTTGGTAAGAGAGTCTGTCCCATAAATCTTGGCCTTTGGCAAGCAGCTTCGCTTTGTGCTCAGAAGGTCATAGCTCATTGTCTGGGCTGGGAGCACCATTTCTCTTCAGATTTTCCAAATAGAATTTCTTGGGACTCAGTCCCAGGCACCGTTAATCTAAACATTTTTAATCTGGTTGCTTTTACAATTCTCTGCTTTCGTCAAAGGTCAGCTTTCAGGGCTCAGTTGTTCTGAGAGGTCCGTTTCTGTGATTGACACCGTCTGGGTGACACTGGATTCTTTGGTGGGGACTTCCCGGGGGCAAAGTGAGTTGGTGTGTACTTAAAGAAGGCTAACAGGGAGGGGCTGGGGTATTTTCATCGTGACAAAGTGCACGATGCCGCAGCATTTCCTACTCACAGAGCTGTGCACTATCACCCCGATCCCCTTCCAGAGCACCTTGGACACCCTAGAAGGAAACTCCGTACCCAGTCACAGTCGGCCCAGCCCTCCTGCCCCAGCCTGGGTTAGCGCCAGTCTGTTTCCTGTCTCTGTGGGTTTGCCTTTCCAGGGACAGCCAGACTCTATTCATATGATTCTGCCTAACGGGAATTACACAGTGCATGGCTTTTGTGCCTGCCTGCTTTTACTGAGCATCACGCCTTCAAGGTTATGGAGATGATCGGTGCTTCGTTCCTTTTTTGCTGCTGGGTAACGTTCGGTTGTACGATCTACCTGCCCTGTGCTCATGCACTCGATCATCCATGGCCGTTTGGGTTACTTCCACCTTAGGGCTGTTGGAAATAGTGCTTCTGTGAACGTCTCAAACAAATCTTTAGACCACTGTTTTTTGAGTCCATCGGGTATATCCTACGAGTGAACTGCTGGGCCCTTCCGGAATGGCTAATGCCCACTGAAGTTTTCTGAGGAGCAGCCGTGCTGTTTTTCTCACATTTCCCACAGTCCTGCACTGTTCCACTTGCCATTTTGAGGGGTTTGGAGTGACCCCTCCGGGCTGCCGTGACGCTTGGAGATAGATTCTGAGAATCTTCCCGTTGACCAAAGCTCTTCTGCTGAACAGAGCAAGCTGGTGAGCTAGGGACGTCTTGTGGGACCCAAGGACGATGTGACAGGGGCTTCTGGAATGCGTCCCCACCTTTGTTTTTCAGCACAAAGGAAGTGGTGCCACTGGTGGGCATGCAGGCTAGGTGGGGAGTTTGGCTGTGACAGGAGGAGTGTCCTGCTTTGGGGGCAGGTTGGGCCTTATGATTTGCCAGCTTTTATGGCTTTGTTCTCGACATGGGTACTGTCCAGTTCTGACCACCTTCCTTGTAAACCTGGCCAAATTATTCAACGAGTGGACATCCAGATGTGATGATGCACACCTGGGATACTGGCACTTGAGAGGCTGAGGCAGGAGGATTGCCGTGAGCTTGAGGCCAGCCTACATAGTGTGTTCAAGGCCGATCTTAACAACAGCAACACAAAAGAGTCAAAGGTAGGTCCTTTGAGGACACATTTTCATGGGTTACTTTCTGCTGGGAACAATCCAGGATTTTCCTCAGAAGGTCACGGCACCTGCTGCGCGTGCGCGTGTGTGGGGTGGGGTGGGGAGGTTGATTCCAAAGTCAACATGTAAGGAGAAATCTAGGTGTAGAACACATTGCTCGGGAACCCCTTAACCTCTACATGCAGGGCAGTGTGCGTGGTTTGTGTTTATGGCCCCACTAGAAACAGCTAAGTTAAATGTCTCGGGAAGATAAGAGAGCAGACGACATTTCCTGAGAATGCTTTAGGGTGCCAGTAACAGAGGTCTTAATGCAGTCAGCTTGACTGCGAAGGGAACCCCAGACTGGGATAAGAAGAGCGTCATCTGCGGGCAGCTCCGAAGCGGTGCTTGTCGCGGGTCAGCTTCAGGCTGCCTTTCTTTCCCCAGCCCCTGTGGGACATCCCATCGTGGGGCTTGCGGAAGAGGCGGGCCTTTGCTCTCTCCCCTTTGTCTCTCTCTCTTTTTTTTTTCCCAGAAGCTTTCTAATTCGGTCTGTGAATCACCAAGATCAGTTTTTGTGCGTGGTGTGAGGTAGGGATTCAGAATCACTGTTTTTCCATATAGGCATGCAGTTGTTCCAACACCATCAGCTGTGAAGACGGACTTTCCTGTGGGCACCTTTGTCAAAAATCAGTTGACAGCCGGGGACTTAGCTCAGTGGTTCCGCCGCCTGCCTGGAAAGTGCAAGGACCCCGTCCCTGGTCCCCCCCCAAAGTCAATTAACGATCTACATGTGGATCCAGTCTGGGCTGTCCAGTCTGTCCCGTGGCTTCTACACCAGTCCCTCTTAATCACTGTGGCTTTAGATTAAGCGGTGGAGCCAGGCAGAGCAAGGCCTCTCTGTTCTGGAGACCCTTAGTGTGTGAGCCTCCAGGTCCATTTCTGGCCCCGTTATCGGCAAGGGGCTGGGACAGTGATGGGGCCACATGGTGACCTCGTGCCCAGCGTTCTCGGCACGGGGAGGGGGGAGGCTGAGGACAGGCTTTCCAGGAAGGAGCAGGGCCAGGGGTTAGGGGAGAAGCCAGCAGCACCTGCCAAACTGTGCGACACAGTGCTGAGGAGGATTTAATTAGGAGAGAGAAGGTAGGAGAGCAAAAGGGACAGGAGGCAGCCCCAGCTCCCTGCGGACATTCGTGCCAGACACCGGCGACAGGGGCTGGGCCAGCACACAGCGGAACGGTGGGGGGGCTCCCCCATCCCGAGACAGACGGGGCTCAGTGGCTGTGAACCCCACCCGGGCAAGGCAGGGGCTGGGCTGGGCTGGGCTGGGGAGCACTCTGAGAGCTCTTCCTTGTTTGTTCCTGCAAACTTCGGGGTGGGCGAGCTGCGGCTCTGCGGCGTCTCTGGAGCGTCTCTGGGAGTTTTTCCTGGCATGGCCTGGAGGCCAGTCGCACAGAGCCCGGACACCACGGCCCATCCCAGGCGTCTCCACGTGGCCCTGGGGACTCTGACTCCTTGTCCTCAGTAGCTCTGTCCTCCGTCAGCTCCTCCCCTTGACTTCTCCGCGATGACCAGCAGCCGCCTGGCTTCCTCTACAGCCCGGTGTTTCAGGGAGACACAGGTGGGCGGTGTCTCGGCGGCAAAGGCTCTGGGCTGTCAGGAGCCGGGCCGCACATCTGTGTCTCCCGCAGCCCCTGCGCTGGCCTCCTGTCCTGTTGGTAATGGAGTCGGGGGCAGACGCAGGGCATGTGCGCCCCCCTTCGCCGCCCCAGGTCTTCCACGAAACCGAAACAGGCTGGGCACTGCTGCTGTTCAGCTCTGAAAGGTGCAGAATGTCTGCAGCTTGGGCCTGGGGCTGTCGGCAGACTGCGGGGCAGGGAGACGGGAGCTGTGCTCTGCCTCGGGGTCCTGTCTGAGTCAGCACCCCGTGTTTCTGAGCAGCACGTGGAGGTGGGGTGCAGCCCGGGCTTCGCAGGAAGGCATCTTGGGCGCAGGATTACGTCTCTCTGAGCCTCAGTTGCCTCGTCTATTGCAGGAGGAGGAGATGCTGCCTGCAATCAGGGGCTGGGGGTTATGTGTAAAGGGGCCAGTAGCCCAGCTCGGTTAAGACAGGTCTCACCATGCAGTTCAGGCTGGCCTTGAGCTTGCGGCAATCCTCCTGCCTCGGCCTCCAAAGTGACTTGACACCTGGCTGGCCTTTTTTTTCTTACAGCAGAATAGATCTGATGCCTTGAGAAAGACAGCTGGGGTGGGGCAAGGAGCTGGGGTGGTTGGGCACCCCCGAGGCTGGCCTTGGGTCCCCACACAGGCACAGGGGACAGGACAGTTTCCTGGGCAGGGCACGGCAGTGTACGCTGATTTAAGCGGACGGCTGATGCGCTCCCGTTGCAAAGATGCGGCACCATAGGACATAAAGGCTCCACTGGGACGGCACCTTCTGAAAACAGAGGGAAAGGCGGAGCTCAGAGCTGCAGGCTCTCGGGCCTGCAGAAGCTACGGTGTCGGGCAGAAACTGAGGCTTCTGTGTCTCCCGTGGCCTGCCCGGGACCTGAGGCTACTCACTTCCGTCCCACGCCCACAGCTCCACTCTGGGCAGAGCAGTGCCTGTTGATGGAGACGCAGTGGGTGCATGGCAGACGCCCACCGAGGGTCCCTCCCATGTCCCCAGGGAGCCGCACAGGGTGAGCTCAGACCTCCTCTCCTTCCTGTGTCCACGGATCACGGTGGGGCTGCGAGACTCATCAGAGACCATCTCGTTAGGCTCCGCTCCACGGCAGCTGTTCCTACGGGTGGGAAGCAAGGCTGGGTCACCGCCCCTGCTCAGGTCCCCAGGCTGTCTCCAGCTCAAGCCCAGGAGCCCACTGGCTTCCGCCTGGCCTTGCTGACCATTCTGAGGACAAGCACCCTGCGCTTTTGGGGCCATCTCTGCTCCTGCCTCAGTGAGCAGACCGCTTCCTGCCCTCTGTGCCTCTGCCATGGTGAACCCCCGAACGTAAATGGGGTCCCGGCCTGCATTCCTCTATAGCTCCCTAGTGCCTTGGGGAGGAGCCCAGCCGGGCTTGCTCAGCACTGGAGGAGCTCATGCTGTGGCCCTGGCCCTCTCACCTCTCCCTGCCTTTGCGGTGCTGTTCTGGGACGTCTTAGGCTCTCTCGGTGGCCTCTCCTGACCTCTTAGGCTCAGCCCCTGCTTCCTCTGGTAATTCCGCTGTTACCACTTAGCTCACTGATTTAGAATTACTTGTTTACACATCTCTTCTCCCCAGGGTGGGTCGGTGCCTTCCGCATCTTCAGATCCCCGTCCCAGGAGCACCCCGGGAAGTGCGTTTCACATACTTTAGGTCCAGCCAGCGTCTTTGGAGTGAAGGACCCAAGGACCTGTCTGATCCCAGGGTGGCCCGTCCGGATTCTGAAATGTCACCATGTGGGTCCTGGCTTTGCTCCTTGCCACAGCTGGGGCCGCTCCTGTCTGACAGCTGGCCTAGCCCTGCCCAAACTCTGGGGCAATCGCAGCCCTGGCCAGGCAGATTTAAAGAGCCAGTGTCCGCTTGTGACTCCAGGTCTCCTGGAACGCTGCAGTGAGTTGTGCCCTGCGCTGGTCTGGGGTCCTGGCTTCTGCATGTCCCAGCTCCCTGGGACACCGTTTCTCCGGCTCCGGCACCAGCCTAGGACTGTGTCCCTCCCCATGGCCAGCGCCAGCTCTCTACCACCTGCTGCCCCGTGCCCATGGTAGACCTCCGGTGGGCACTGACCATGTGCCTGGCACTGGGCCTTTCTGCCACACAGCTTGCGACCCCGGCCAAGGCAAGGCCACAGCTGGGAGGGCTCAGAGTGGGACAGTGGGTCAGAAGACAGAGGTGACACAGGGCAGGGGAGGGGAGTGGGGTGAAGGGGTGGAGAGGGAGAGCCTCCCCTGGCAACTTTGGGGCAGGGCTGGAGAAGTGCCCCTCCCCCAGACCCAGAGCTGCCCACCTCTTCAGGCTTCCTTTCTCCACCCTGAGAGGGGCTGAGGTCTGAGCCCTTCCACAGGACTTTCTGTTTTTGTACTGGGAATAGAATCCAGGGCCTTTCTACTGTACCACCTGTCTTTAGCCCTTAGAGACAGGATCTGAGTTGTCCAGGTAGGACTTGGACTTGGCATCCTCCTGCCTCAGCCTTCCAAGTGCTGGAATCATAAGGTGTGTGCCACCATGCCAGCCTCTCACATGACTCTTAAGATCAGGCATGCCAGCAAAAGCAGTGTTGTGGTGCGTGCGTGCGTGCGTGTGTGTGTGTGTGTGTGTGTGTGTGTAGACTGGGGATTGAACCTAGAGCCCTTGCACTGAGCTACATCCTCAGGTGTTTTAAAAAAAGTGTAGGGCCGGGGATTTAGCTCAGGGGTTCGGTGGCCTGCCTTGCAAGCGCAAGGACCTGAGTTCAATCCCTGGTACAAAAAAAAAAAAAAAACAAAAAAACAAAAAAATATGTCTACAGGGTCTTGTTCTGTCTCTCTGCAGCCCAAGCTGGGCTCAGATTTGCAGTTTTTTTTTTTTTTTGGAAGCAAAACATTTATCAGTTCCAAGGGGACAGCTGGTGTCTACTTGAAACAGGCATCACGAAGACCACTGAGGGTTCACAGTGTCTGTGGCCCATATGAGTGTAAAGTCCAGATGCTCTGTCCCCGCTCCAGGCGGAGGGGTCACTACACTGGTGCCCTGGAAACATTCAGGCAGAAGGAAAGGCGTAGAGGAAGAGTCTCCGTAGTAACGGCCTTCTGGTCCTTGGACTTTCATGGCCGTAACGCTAGGCTGTAGCAATGGACGCAGCACTGCCAGCCTAGCCTGATGTCATGCTGACCTGTACCTAATCCGTGTACAGCTCTGCCTTGGGTTATAGCGGCATGAACCAAGCCAGGATGCAGGACTTTCAGTGCCTTCTACGGTGTCCACACACGTGGATTTCAGTGAACTTGTATCCGGTCCATCACCGAGGACCAAGTCTAACTTCCGCAATACGAGTTTTTGTGTATCTGCTTCTGAAACAAATCTATCAGCACGTTTTAGAATTACGTAATGAAGAGCTCATCACAGGGCGTTTGTACCTGTACATGATGAACCCTGCCGTTCCGCTGGCTGCTCTCCCTCCCTTCGACACCCTCCTCTCCCCGTACACGAAAGCCTTGTTCCCAGTTTTCCTTCTAGTTTCACTTTTTCACCTTGGCCCTCCTGTCTTTTCCCCTCCCTCCTCCCCTGTTCCGTTCCCATTTGAACATTTTCTTCCCATTTCCCAATATCTGGTGTCCATTTTAATCCTCATTCCATTTCCGGTTTCTCACACCAGAGAAACAAGGTGGTACTTAAACATGTGCGTGCAATTTATTTCACTTAAGAGTATGGTCTCAAGGTGCATCCATTTAGCTAGGACTGTCTCAAGCTCACCCTTCTTTACGGCAGAGTAGTACTCCATTATATATATTAAAAAAAAACCCCACATTTTCCAAGTGTGTCTGGCAAACTCAAGATCCTGACTCTGATTCCTGGTAACAGAAAAGAAACACACAAAACCCCGTATCTTTATCCACTCATCAGTTTGTGGGCATTTGGGCTGCTTCCAGGATTTAGCTGTTCCAAGCGGTGCCGCTATAAACATGGGTGAGCACATACCGCTGAGCTATGATGCTGTTAATTCTTTGGGAAGATACCCAGAAGGGGAATAGCTGGGTCAAATGGAACCTCTACTTGAAGTTTTTTGAGGTTTCTCCACAGATTCCAGGGGTTGCCCCAGTCTGCCCTCCCCCCAACAGTGGAGCAGGGTTCCTTTCTCCCCACAGCCCCTCCAGCATTTGTCATCGGTTGATTTCTTGGTAGCGGCCGTCCTTTCTGGGGTGGGGTGGAATCTCAGGGGCAGACTTGCAGTTTTATTTACCTCCGCCTCCCCGAGCTCTGGGGTTCCAGGTGTGCACCAGCGACATTTACTGAGATCCTGCCACGTGCGCCAGCGCGGGGTGAGCAGGGACCTAGGCGCTGGGCTGAGGCTGACACAGAGCTCGGGGCGGGGGCACAGGCCCAGGCAGCGCTCCTGACCCCAGAGCGCCCATACCATCGCTCACGGCGCGGGACAGCAGGGTGGGCAGGGGTAACAAGGCCCGGCAACGCTTAAGGAGCAGCGGGGCTCGGGCCGTGGGAATCTTTCTGCATCCAGCTTCTGACCCCGGCGGCCCGGAGCGTAGGGCGAACTTGGGCAAGGAGGTTGCCGTCTGGCTCGGCTCGCTTTTCTGCGACCAGGCTCGGTGTCTGGCTCCCCCTGTGGGTGCGGTGAGCGCCGGTGGGAAGCTCTGACCACGGCGCGGAGAGCTCGGC
>NW_022900948.1:44778470-44783707 GCF_012274545.1 Fukomys damarensis
CCTTTCCCGGGCGCGGGCCCCTCTGTCCCCGCTGCCCCGCGCTTTGGTCAGCGCTGTCCGGTTAGGGGCGCCGGGCTGTGGCCCCGGCAGGGCCCCTTCCCAAGCATCGCTTTCCGCAGTGCTTTTGCGCTCTTTGCCTTTAACTTCTGTCATTTTTAAGAATTCGCTCTGTTCTGGAGGCCAGAGCAGACCCCAGAGACAGGGCTCGGGCGAGGTGGGGCCCACCGTGGACCCGCAGGGCCGACACACCCTACCTACCGCGGCCGGTCCCCTTGTCCCCTGCCTTCTTAGAGACCAGCGCCCACCCTGGCTCCTTGACCCCGCAGCCAGGGTCCCGCTGTCCCTGGAGCCCCATAGAGGCGTGGGGTTGGGGGCCTCCCACACCAGGGCCAGAGCGCACTGAGGTCCCCAGCCCTGAGCCGGTGGCTGGTCCTGCCCACTTTCTTCTCATAAGGAAAAGTTGCAAACTTACAGCAGAGTGCAGTACAGCAAACACCTGTACGCCTGCTGCCTGGATCCTCCATTTATGCTGTGCTTTACGGCCTCTTCTCCATCTGGCCACCCTCTGACCAGGATAGCTTTAAAAGGGAAAAATTTGAAAGCAGATTCTTTGCATAATTGAATGGCAAAGTTGTTTGCACTGAGAAATTACAGAGGTGGCTGTCCCAGCGAGCAAGCCCTTTAAAAGAACGTGTCTGTTAATCACAACGTCCTTAGGGGCCGTGGGGGCCCTTCCACGTGCTCCCCAGCCACAGGCGGTATCTCCAGGACTTGGGGTCCCCTCTGCTTTCACAAGTTCTGGCTTCTCAGGACTCCGTGGTTCAAAGCCTAGAAGCAAGGGCTCCAGAAATATTCCTGGGAGTGGCAGAAGTACTGCTGCCCTCGGGCTTGGGGAACAAGCTCGGGCGCGGTGAGGGGCTGGAGTGTGTGTCCTGAGGCTTCCGCAGGGACGCCGGGCCCTCCATCTCGCCACCTGTCGCCCACCCTCTGGATTGTTCTTGGGCCTTGGAAGACACCCATGGAGGGAGGTTAGAGGTCCTGGAGTCGCCCCTTTATCTGACAGTGGGAGAAACTGAGGCTGGGGAGAGCAGCGATCTGCCCCAAGGCTGCCTGCCAGGGTGATGCCATCCTGATCCTGATGCTTGGTGCCACACAGGTGTCCTCAGGCCCAGGAGGGCTCTTGAGGGGCTGCCTTGCCTCACTTCCACTGAGTCCTCTGCCCACCTCTCCCCTCTCCCCAAACCAAGCAGGCTGGGCCATCCCTCCATCCTCCTCCTGATTCCCCAAATCATACTCCCTGGAGACACCCCAGGTTCCCGCAGAGGGGACTCCCCATCTGCTGAGCCCCTGCTGTGGATGGGGCCCTGTGAGGGAGGGTGCAGCTTTCTAAGAACACAGCATGGCAGGACGGCCGAGGAACACGAACAAAGTTGGGTGTGGCAAGCACGCCTGTTATCCCAGCACTTTGGGAGGCTGAGGCAGGAGGATCACAATTTTGAGCCCAGCCTAGGCAACTTAATGAGACTCAGTTTCAAACTGAGAAAGAGAAAAGGTCTGGAGATATAGCTTAGGCCCTGGGTTCATTCCCCAGCACACAACCCCATACGCAAAAGAAAGCAAGCAAATGAATGTTCTCTGGGTTTGGGTCCTTACCCGGCAGGTGCTGGGTGCCAGGGTTCAGAAGACTTGTTGGAGTGCAGGGAGCTGGCAGGGCAGTGGCTGGACAGCCTGGAGGGCGTGTGGGTGCTGGCGGGTGGGAGAGGAAAGGGGAGGGTGGCGGCCTGAGGCATCTCGGTCCTTGCATTTCCTCTGTGGGTTCTGAGCCGGGATGTGAGCTGTGGCTTAAGTCTGCTGTGTTTTTGGAGTCACCAGATGGAGTTCCCTTCGGCACAACAGGCACTTGAAATAGGCTTTCTGGTTGACAGTGCCTAGTTCTGTGTGCTGGGAGGCTTTCTCAGAGAGGGGTGTTGGGGGATAGGAGTGGTGGTTCTAGACCACAGAGGCTTGGCAACAAAGGAGGACCTGTGTTTGGAAGTGTTTTTTTAAGTACTTTAAAATTTTTTTTTAATTTTTATTTTTAGAGACTGGGTCTTACCATATGGTCCAGGCTGGTCTCAAACTTGAGGCGATCCTCCTGCCTCAGCTTCCCAAGTGCTGGAACTGCAGGTGTGTGCCACCATGCCCAGTGATTTTCTTTCTTTCTTTCTTTCTTTTTTTTTTTGTACCAGGGATCAAACTCAGGACCTTGCACTTGTGAGGCAGGTGTGGTGCCACTGAGCTAAATTTTCACTAATTTTTACATGCAAAATAGTGGCATGTTCCCAGAGATGAAAGATTAGAGAAATTTGCCAATCACTTCATTTAGATTGCTTTCAGGTTTTCTTCTATGGTCAAACATTACACGAAACACCCCTGGAGTACATCTTTGACAGGTTCTGCTGCAGGATTAAGCTTCTTGGAGTGGAAATCCCAGGCCAGTTTTAGCACAGTGTGGGTGGGCAGCTCTTGCAGTTGTTTTCCAGAGTGAGCCAGGAGTCGAAACTTCCACCAGAAGCACCTGGGGTCCCTTTTGGTGCAGATACTTCCAACACTGGGGATTGGAGAGCCATGTAGCTTAATTCAAAACCTTCTGTTTTGGTTGCCAGTGAGGTCCAGTATGGTTTCAAGTATTCCTTAGAATTCTTCCTGTGGGACTCTTTTCCTTTGTTAATTATCAGTTTCTTTGCTGACTTTTCTACTCAAGTGCTTTTCTTACTAGTTGGTGTGAGGGCCCTGTGGTGAGAGTGTGAATACTTTTTCGTTCCATGCTTAGTAATTTTCCTGGTTGTTTGCCTTTCAGTATGGCTTCTGTTCCCTTGATGTTCTGAAGTTTTTCATGTTTGTGTGGAGAAATCTCTTTATTTTTTTCCTTTCGATTTCTTTACATTCATGCTTAAGAAGGTGTTTTAATTTTTCTATCACCAAATCAGATGTTGTGGATTTTTTTTATTTTCTCTCTTTGTTTTCAATCCTTTCACACAAGAGCTTTTAAAAACAGGTGCTGAGAATATGAATAATTCCTCTTGAACGGCATAAGTAATTGTTCAGGTGTTTTTTTTTTTTCCGGTACCGGGGATCAAACTCAGGTCCTTGCACTTGCAAGACAGGTGACAGAACCAGTGAACCAAATCCCCAGACCCGTTCAGGTGTATTTTTATTGAATAGTCCTTTTTCCCCATCATTTGGATCTTACTTTTGACCCAAACTACTTTATTGATTAGGAGTTTACCTGGGCTTCCCATTCTGTTCTGCATGATGGTTCTTGTGCCAGAACACATATAAAATATCATATAAATTACTGTGCACATGCCAAACTGTCCACGGCCTAAGGCCACTGTCCCTGTAACACCTTGCATTACTGATGTGCCTTCATCACTAACTGAAGTCCTCACTTTATTCAGAGCTCTTCAATTATATATTTTAGGGAGAGACAGGGTCTCACTATGCTGTTCAAGCTGAACTTGAACTCACTATGTAGCCCAGGCTGGCCTGAAACATGGGAGGATCCTCCTGCCTCAGCCTCCCGAATTCTGGGACTACAGGCGTGCGCCACCACACTTGGCTTCTTTTCTTCTTTTTTTTTTTGGTACCGGGGATTGAACTTGGGTCTTTGTGCTTTTGAGGCAGGTGGCGGAACCACTGAGCTAAATCCCAGGCCCTTTAGTTTTTAAACTAATTTTGGGGGGTCATTTTTTGTCCCCACCCAGGGCCCTGTAGGATATTTAGTTATCATGTCTCTTGGGCCCCCTGTGATGACCTGGCTCGATTGCAGGTGTACTGGTTGGATATTTGGTCCTCAGTGGTGATTCAGCTGAGGTTTTTCTCAAGCTCAGGATGTGTTTTGGGAGGAAGACCGAAGACATTCAATGCCGTAGTCACTGTCGTCGAAATGTACACATCCAGACACACCTGAGCAACACCGCCCACCGCTTGGGCTCCTGCAGCACTGGCCCCTGTCCCCGCTTGAAGCTGCTGGTTTCCTCTTCCACGGAAGGCTCTGTGGAGTTACACCCCACAGCCCCTGGGGACGATGGACCCTTCTGTAGGCAAGCACTGCCTTCCCTTCCCTGTTTATTTATTCCTTATCCAGTGGTTTATCCAAAGCAGCATGGAACTGTGGCCGTTTAGTTTATCCTTTGGGCTCGAATCCAAGGCTACTTTGTTTATTTTCTGCCTCGAATTCTTCTAGCTTTGGTCATTGGAAGCTCGTTCAGCTGGCTCCCGTGTCCCTCTGACATACTCCCATTTTGGGATCCGTGATGTTTTTAACAACTATTTTTATTTACTTTCCGTTTCTGAGTGTTTTCCTGCTTCCCGGCACAGCGGGATGCTGCAGGCTCATCTTCCGTCTTTCCTGGCCGGCTCCTTGACGAGCCGTCTCTGAGAGCCCGGCTCCCCTCTCACTGCTTGGTGTGAGCAGCCAGGCCGGGGGCTCTGTGTGTGTTGCTGAAGAGGCATCGCTGTCTAGGGCCCTCCTGACCGATGCAGCACGGATCGTAACCTGCGGATGTGACGATGCAGCACGGATCGTAACCTGCGGATGTGACCATGTCTCCCAGAGGTAGCGCCTGTACCTACGTTGAGCCGAGCACTAATTCACGCTGATGCCTCCAGCTCCAAATCACTTCCACATGGCTCCTGCGAACCTTTCCCACCCAGCGCAAAGAGCCAGACATATGCTGCTTATCTGCACCCTCCCACGCCCTAGCGACAGACCTGGCTTCCCTGTCCTCCGTCTGTTCTGAATCCTTCTGTCCCACCGACACAGCTGTGGGAAACAGCCTTAGTAACCAGCATCCAGTCCTTCTGCCTTGGGTTCTCCAAACTTTCTTCGATTCCAGCATTACTCAGATAGCGTCTTTTTCTTTTTTTGGTGCTGGGGACAGAACCCAGGGCCTTGCACATGCTATGTATTTTCTACCTTTTTGTGCATACTTTTTTTTTTTTTTTTTTTTTGTCTAGAGTAAAGGCAGGTGGCAGCACCACTGAGCTAAATCCCTGGCCTTTTTTTGTGCATATTCTTCACTTCCAAAATATTCTTGAGCATTCATTCTTTCAGGTAAAACATAAAAGCAGGGCGTGGTGGCACACGCCTATTGTCCCAGCATTTGGGAGGCTGAGGCAGGAGGATCATCAGGCATTCAGGGCCAACCTGAACTACACGGTGAGACCCCATCTCAAAAAAAAAAAAAAAAAAA
>NW_022900948.1:44783976-44814042 GCF_012274545.1 Fukomys damarensis
TTTTTTTTTTTTTTTTGTACCAGGGATTGAACTTGGGTCTTTGCACTTGCAAGGCAGGTAATGGAACCACTGAACTAAATCCCCAGCCCCAATTTTGCTTGGATTTTCATTAACATTTCCTTTGGGAAGAATTATCATTTAAAAATTAATTTTTGTTTGGTACCGGGATCGAACTCTGGACCTTGCTCTTGCCAGGCAGGCGCAGTACCACTGGCTACATCCCTGGCCCTAAAAACTAATTTTTAAGTGAAGGCAAGTTTCTTTCTGTTCACAGATTTATTTCCTTTGGTAAAGATTTATAATTTTTTCTTGTAAGTTCCATCCTTTTAGATCATCACTTAAAGATCATTTCTGAATATTTTGGGGTGTTTTTTTTTGTTCCTATTTTGACCGAGATATTTTTTTCTGTTACTTTTTTTTGCAAATGAGTATTGCTAGCATGTTGGAAAATGATTTGATTTCATATATTTTTTTCTCTTCCCAACATACTTACAGAAGTTTTTTTCTTTTAAATTATTTTTGGGGAGTGATGTTTTCTAGGTTGACTGTCTCAGCTTGTCTGAATTGTAGCGGTTTCCCTTTTCCAATTGGATGTTTCTCTTACCTTAAATACTTATTAGCTTGAACTTTTCTTTTTGGTACCAGGGATCGAACTCAGCTCCTTGCGCTTGCGAGGCAGGCAGCAGAACTACTGGGCTAAATCCCAGCTTCCCCTGTTGTTTTTTTAATTAGCCCACAGGTGCTGTCCGTAATAGTCACTTCCCCCACCGCCCCTGGGGGGACAGAGTGGGACATGTGTCTTAGCTTAGTCCTTGCTGTATCATTGTAAGGACTTCAAGTACATTTGGTGGGTGAGACACGGCACCGTCTACCCCGCCCGCCTCTGGGAGCCCTGGTGCACAGCCATCTTCCTAAGGGGAGAGCGGGTTTCTGCTGGCCTGGGTGGGTGTCTGGCCCACAGAATTGCCTGTGAGTAGGGCAGCTTGGACTAGGGCTGTGTGCTTTGGGATATTTTTGCTTTTTTTTTTTGGTACCGGGGATCAAACTTGGGAGCTTGCACTTGCGAAGCAGGTACTGGAACCGCTGACTTACTCCCTGGCCCTGCTTTTGTTTTTTTGAGATGGGGGTCTCTCTATGTAACTCAGGCTGGTCTTGACTCCATTCTGTCGTCCAAGCTGGCCTCAAAATTGCGATCCTCCTGCCTCAGCCTCTCAAGTGCTGGGATTGCAGGGGTGGGTGACCACGCTGGGCAGGGCTGTGTGCCTGGAGCCGTGTGTGTGTGTGCGCGTGTGTGTGTGCGCGTGTGTGCTCTTCACTGCTGTCACCCAGCCTCTTGTCATAAAGCAGGAGTGACTGTCCCTGCTCTGTGGGAGAAGCCACTCCCTCGCCTGTCCCCAGCTGCTCTCTTCTCAGAGCCGGGAGGGCTGTGCGAGCCGAACTGGGCACGTTCCCGTCTTTCCTTCACCCACACCGCCAGACAGTGGTGAGGTGTGGCCTGGCTGGGCCAGACGCCCCCTCACCAAAGGGCTTTCCGGGCTTGGGTCCTTATGGGCAGAGGCGCAAGGAGAGGGGCCAGAGGGTGAGGAAGCAGGGGTCTGGGGCGGGAGGCTCCCGGGAGCTGAGTCAGGCTGGTACCTGAGGAGCCCTGATGCGATCACCGTCACATACCCCGGGGGGCCCTGGGGGACCCGGGCTAGGCAGGTGCCAGCTCCCCAGGTCCCTTCAGAGCAGCCAGAGGCCCACGCAAATAAACAGGCAAGGATAGCGGTATCGGGGGCTCACTTGCTCTGCCTGGGCCTCAGTTTCTCAAGTGAGGTTGCCTTAGAGACACCCCAAAGGCCTCACAGGACAGGAGCCAACTGGGCAGCAGATACCCAAAGAGCCCAGATCACCATGAGTTTGAGACCATGAGTTCCAACAACCGCATTCGCCAGGCTCTGGCTCAGGACTGCAAGTTCCAGCAGCCCGGACATCACCTTCCACAGGCCCGGCATTTAGAGATGGGGCAACTGCGGCTTGGAGAGGGCGGTGGGGATGGAGTGGGCCCTGCTGGGGTTGCTGCCGCTGGAGGGGCGGGGACGAACCTTGAGTTGGCTCCAGGATGCAAACCCCACTTAGGGAGCAGGGAAGCAGGCCAGAGGGGCAGGACTTTGAGGCCAGAGCCTGAGAGGGCCTTGCTGCAGGCCAGTGCCCTCAAGCCGCCCTCCGGTATATGAGCCCCAGAAGTCCGGCCCCTCCCGGTGGCTCGAGGGCACTGGCTTAATCATCCCTGAGGCCCCCTGGCCAGCTTTGGGGGGCTGCACGCTGCATCTGCCCAGCTGTTTCTCAAATGCTCTGGCTGTGACCCTCCTGTCTAGGAGCCAGGGTGGGACTGAGGTGTGAGGGCTGTGACTCTGCAGCCTCCTGTGTGGTTGCGGCTGGTAGGTCGATGGTGCTACTGTGATGGTGGTGGTCATGGCTGATTCTCTTTGTTCTGAGGCAGAGCTCATGGACCGTGGATGTCAGCTCGCCGTCAGGCGTTTATGAGCAAATACTCATCAAATGCTTAGGAGAAGCCCTGGTTCTGTGAATCCTCAGACGGTTGTAGTAGCTGTCATCCTTATTGTCACTGTCACTGTCATTATCCGGATGGAGGCAGTGGAGACCGTGGTGAGCAGCACAGGTGTGGAGTCAAACAGGTGAATCTGGACACTGGACAGGTTGAGCAGCATCCACTCAAAATTCCCACCCTTCTGAGACCACGGTGCTTCTGCCCACCCAGCCCCTCAGGCATCGTGGAAGCTGATCTCGACCTGAGCGTGACCGCTCTGTCCAGAGCAGCTGGCTCCCCGGGCACATGCGGGATCCGTCTGTTCAGAAAGAAGAAAGTCACAGACGTGCCTGTGTAAGGCTGCGCCTCCTGGCTGCATTCTCTAGGGGACCTGGGGCGACGTGAGGAAGCTCTCACGTGGTACTGCCAGCCCAGTCTCCAGTTGAGTGACAGACACTACTGTCGTGGCGTCATCCTCCCTGGGCCATCTCGGCCGCCATCCTGTTGGTCACAGTGCCAGGGCCTGCTCCCAGGCTTGGGGACCTAGCGCAGGCTAGGCTGTTAGGGGTTTACTCACCTGGCCTTGCAGTGCTGGTTCCTGGGCAGAAGAGTGAGGCCCTTCTACACTTCTTTTGCAGATGGGGAAACTGAGGCTTGGGATGGTCAGCTGAGCTCCCACCGCTCCCACGGCTGTGCAGCGTGGAGCCGAGAGTCCAGGCAGATCTGGCTGAGTCAGAGGCTGAGGGCTGGCTGCTGAACTGAAACTGAATGAGTTGCTCTAGAGTTGGGGGAAATGGAGGTGGTGTGGAGGCGTGGTACAGGCCAGGGCAGGCGAGGGAGGCCAAGGTGGGGACAGTGGTGTTTCAGGGTCAGGGGTGACGGATGTCCGCACCCTGCGTGGTAGTGTGGGCTGCGGTACCCGAGAATGCCATGGCTTCCCTGTCTCAAGACTGATATCTGTCCCGTAGGGACGTTTTGTAGGGTGACTGGAATTTGGAATTTCTGAACCAAAAATAGCCCATTCTTAGAGTTCAACTGAGCACCCAACTGAAATATTTCCTAGGAAATCAGATGTCCACGGGACCCTGCAGATCCCCCGTGGACCCACCCACATGGCCTGTTGAAATTCTGGCTGCTTCACACCCAGAGTGCTGGCTCGTGGGTTGGCTGTGACTTCCACTAGGCTGTTTAAAAAACAAAACAAAATTATTTTCACTAGGGAACAATTCAAATACATACACGGTAAGCAGAGAGTACGATGACTCCCTGTACACCTGTTCCTCAGCATCACCAGGTGTAGGGAATGGGAAAGGGACATTACCAGAACCCCTGCAGTGGGTCCTGCTCTCCTGTGAGCTGGGAGAGCACAAGGTGAATTAAAGAATGAAGACGGGAAACAGACAGAGAAGGGGCTGGGTTCTGGGCCGGATCAATGCGGCTCTGGGCAGCAAAGATGAAGGCACCTGAGCTTGCCGCTATTTGTTGGGTTCCTAGGGAGTAACAGGTGACTCAGAGGGTGCCGGTAAACCCAAATTGACAAGGGTGTTATAAGTGGAGGAGGCATCAGGTGTCTGGGAGGGTGGCGGTAATCCCAAGACCATGAGGATCTTATGCTGATGAGGATCTTAGGTCAATGGGAAGTTTATGTTGACTGACACTAAAATGAGCAAAAATATTCTTACAATGGTAGGTGGGATCAGTTAAGCTGATGAAGAATTTGTCCCTCCCCAGGTGAAAACTTTCTCTTACTACTCGGTTCTCAAGGAGCCAGGATGCCTTCAGGCTGATGTAATTCAACCCTTGAGGTCTCAGTTGTGACCAGAGGCAAAAATGGGGTTACTGTGTTTCAGCACGCCATAGCCGGCCTATAGGCAAGAAATCTAGGCCTAATCATAATTTAATTGTGAAATGATTTTATTTCCCAAAATTATGTAGAGTGGCTCCCAACAAAGAGCTGTCTATAAAATCACCCTGCCGCCCACCTGTCAGTCACTTAGTAGCTGCCTTGGTTACAGACGGACTTGGTGATCAACCGACACCCACTGGTGTGGTAGCCATAGTCTTCACATAACCTTTATTTACCTAATAATGGCCCACTGGACAAGAATAGGGGTGCTGGCAATTTTATTACACCATATTTGTTTTGTTTTGTTTTGTTTTTTGAGAGAGAGTCTCACTATGTAGCCCAGGCTAGGCTTGAACTCACAGACATCCTCCTGCCTCAGCCTCCCGAGTGCTAGGATGACAGGTGTGCACCACCACACCCAGCCACACCATGTTAGCATTGTTCCATTTTATTACACATTATTATTGGTAATCTATGCCTAATTTATAAATTAAACTTTGTCACAGGTGCTATGTACATACGGAAAAAAATCATATATGCAAGGGCTGGTAGTCCGTGCTTTGGGGCCCGTGGGGATCCTGACGTGTACTCCCTACGGTCGGGGAGACTCCCGTACAGACCTGCTGCAGGGCACTTACCCACTCCCCGGCGGGTGGGCACGGTCTTGCTGCTGGCTTTGGCCCGTTCCGACACTACCTCGGCAAACAGTGGAGTGCAAGGCTCTGTGTGTGCATTTCTCCGCGTGAACCTCTCAGTGCGGCCTCGAGGGATGCTGGGCGTTCTAGAAACTTCACTGTCTCCCAGAGGGGCCGGCCGTTTGCACCTTTCCCACGCTGTGCGAGCGCTCCCGAGGCTCCACGTCCCAGCCGACGCCTCTGGGGCCATCCGGGATCTTTCCCTCATCCGGCACCTGCCGCCCTGCTTTCCCTCGCCGCACTTTGGAACGTACTAACACACAGATGGGGTTTCTGGAACCTTCCATCTTGTTGAACCGCTGGGGTCAGATCCGTACTGTGTGTTCCAGAGTGGATTATTTGTTTGCCTCTCTGTTTCTTGGTCTTTCTTTTCCCCTGCGAGTGGGAGTGGGCGGGCGGAGGGTGGGCTGTTGGGGGCGGTCTCGGGCCTGCTGCCGGGAAGCACGCCCTGGGCTTGCCCTCCGCGCTGTCTCTGTGCTCCCTGGACCTTCCTGCCGGCCCTGGTCCAGGCCCAAACCCATCCTGGCCTCTGTCCCCACAGATATCGGCCCGGTGACGCTCACGGAGGACCCGGCGGTGTTCCGGAAGGAGCTGCGGGATCTCTACGTGCAGGTGGGCTGCCTCTGCCCCGCTGCTGACCTCGCTTTTGCTCTTCCCGGCCCAGACGGAAAGCAAGGCTTTGCCCCACCCGGAGCCGAGCAGGCGGCCTCCTTCCCGCTCACGGCTCTGTCCGCGCTCTGGCGGTCTGCGCCCCGGCTTGGGACCCTGGAGAGCTGTACCGAACGGACTCCTTCCCTCCGGGGCCCCGTGCCTGACACCTGCCGCTTATTATTCGATGAATGAATGAAGGGGAAGGGGGAGGAGGCGTCTGTGCCCCGTCCAGGGCTGAGGAAGCAGGGTCCAGCGCTTACAGGGCCCCACCGTGTGGTGAACCCGCAGATCGGAAGAGGGAGCCTTTACTGAGAAGCCTGTGTGCAAATCCGCGGGTGACAGGGACACAGGCTCCCCTCCCGCGGGGGCTCTGTCTGCTGGGCAGGGTGGGCAGCGAGCCGTGGATTTGGGGTTGACGCCAGGGCAGGCTGCAGAGGGGACCTGGGGAGGTGGCTTCCAGTGTTTTCTTCTAGTCCCGCCCCTTCCTGTCTGCGCCTCTGTCCTTCAAGCTGTGGCCATGGAGGGGCTTCTCGGGGCTGTCTGCCGACTGTTCCCACCTCCCCGGTGCTGGGCTGGCTCTTCCTGGTGTCGCATCGGCGCCCTGCCTCACCGGAGTCCCCGGGTTGGGACTGTGTCACTGAGGCGCCCTGCAGGCGAGAGAGGTGAAGCTTGTATGAGATAAAGCAGGCGGTGGCTGCGCTGCTCCCCTGGAAGGGAGAGGCGGGCGCTGAGGCAGCTTGGGTGGACCCCAGCTCCCCTGGTCCCGGAGGTGTCTCCCGGTGTCCCGTCCGGAGGAGGCGGGCTGCTGACCTGCTCCCTCTCCCCAGGGAGGCGGTGACTGCCCGGAAATGAGCGTGGGGGCCATCAAGGCCGCGGTGGAGGTGGCCAATCCCGGCTCCTTTATCTACGTCTTCTCCGATGCCCGCGCCAAGGACTACCACGGGAAGGACGAGTTGCTGCGCCTCCTGCAGCTGAAACAGTCGCAGGTGAGCGAGGCCCGGCCTCCGACCTGGGGACCTTGAGTGTGGCTCCCGGCGAGTCCCACGCCAGCCCCCTCCTGTGTACCTGTCCGAGTCGGTGCCATCTGTCTGTCACCTCTGCCCCTGGTCCCGCAGCTCACATCCCCACTCCAAGTCCCAGGGCTCAGATTTTCTTCCTGCAGCCTCTGGGGCCTCCAAGAGGAGCCGACCTCCACACCCTGCTTTGTGATGGATTTTACCTTGTTTATCGAGCACCTACTGTGTCCTGGCCCATATGCACACTTGTCAGCTCAGGACACTCACGCCTCACGGAAGTGTCACCTGTGCCTGAGAGAAGACAGGCTTGTCCCTAGCCTCTGGATCCTGTGGGAGGTGGCCAGGGCAGTCCCGAGGCAGGCCCCACACCCATCTTCCAGGTGATCTTTGTGCTGACTGGGGACTGTGGTGACCGTACCCATCCTGGCTACCTGGCCTATGAGGAGATCGCCTCCACCAGCTCGGGGCAGGTGTTTCACCTGGACAAGCAACAGGTGTCAGAGGTGAGTGAGGTCACTGCGGTGCCCGCACCCTCCAGGGCTTCGCCTGGTGGTTGAACGGCAGTCAGGGCTGAGCAGTGCTGGGCACCCCTCCCTCCCCGTGGTGGGCACATGAGGCTCTCAGCTGCAGCGTGTGATGTTTCGTCACATCCGCACCAGCTCAAAGACAGGTGCTTTGTGTTTCTGGGCAAAAAACTATAGGTACAGAGTCTGGGGCTTAGCTGGGTGTGGCGGCTCAGCCTGTAATCTGAGTACTCTGGGAAGCTGAGGCAGGACAATCTCAAGTTCAAACCCAGCATGGTAAATTTAGGAAGACTCTGTCTCAAAACTTAAAAAAGAGAAAAGAAAAAGACAGGCGGCTGAAGATGTAGCTTAGAGCAAAAGCCTCGGGCTCAATCCTAACGCATTTGGAAGACGTGTGGGGGTAGGGTTTTTTCCAAGCTTCTCCCCAGAGCCAGGGAGCCCCAGGTGTGTGGAAGAGACGGAGCTGGGCTCTGTTGTTGGGGACTCAGCCCTGTGGCACCATCCATGCTGTCTGGCTCCTAGGCCTGCACCCCGTCCTCTGCAGGCCTCTCGGGGGCTGCTTTCCCAGCACCTCATCCCCTCCTTCCCGGCGCCCCGGATCCTTCTGGGCGGCTGGTGACCTCTCTGGGTGTCTGGTCCCCTGGTGTAGGCGAAACCTCGCCAGTTCATGCTACCATCAGGAAGCCCAGAACCTCCTAAGCAGACCTGACCCATGGGTCCCTGTCTGTCGTCCCTGGAGTGTGCCCAGACCACATCAGGCCCTCCTGCCCTCCTGACCTCGCTGCCGTGTTCTCCCCTGGTCCAATACACATGGCCTTGCAGGCCTCTGCTGGCTCTTTGTGTCCCCTGTTCCTCCTACCCCAGGGCCTTCGCACGGGCTGCTGTTCTTCCAGCTCTGTCTGGCTCTTCTCCCTCCCGCCTTCCCACAGAGGCCATCCCTGTACTCCCTGTGTCCGGCGGGTCCCCTCTCATACCCTCTCCCACTCCCCACGTTGCTTTGCATAATTGCCATTTTATGCCTGAGCAGTTATTTAATCAATCTCTGGGAAGTAGCAGGTGCTGTAGAAATAGCTGGGGGTGGACGTTGGTCCCTGGAGCCTGGGGCCCAGTGGGGAGGGGAGGTGTGAGCCGGCTGTGGGCAGGGCCAGGCTGCTGTGGCTCCGGGAGAGGTTTCGTGCTGTGTACTTGTGAGCTGCTGGCAGTGTTCTCCCTCCAGGGCCATGTTTAGATTAGCGTGCCTTAGCTCCCCGATGACAGATGGCGTTTACGGTCCCACTACACTTTCCGCCTGCTTTTGGCATGTCGGGCTGCTCTGGCGCTGAGCCCCGAGCGAGGGTGTGAGGCATCACAGAGCAGGCAGACGGCTTGGTGCTAGCTTTGGGGAGACCTTGCTGACTGCTCGAAACTTCCTGGAACCCTGGGTCCTGCCAGGGGCGGGTCAGAGAGGGCGCGGGCGCTGGAGGATGGCTTGCAGGTGGCGAAGGTACCAGCTCCATGTGATGCCCCGCTCTGTGCCGTGGGAGCCCGATGGTCCCTCAGTGGGACCACCGATGACCCGGACTGGCTGCTCCGGGAGGGGCTGGATCCGCTCCTTTCTGGACACAGAACCCTGTCTTTTGTCAGCTTAATGCCTTGGCCATGGCCCCTTCCAGATGTTCCCAGACATGTGGCAAGCCTGGGAACGCGGCGGGGGCAGCCCGCTGTCGTCCCCGGGAGGGAGAGCCCCGTCTGTGCGGGGACTCCAGCTGGGAGAGGCTGCCCCTCGGGTCGCAGAGGTCCCCAGGCTGTGCTGCGCGTCTGCTCTCTCCGCTCTCTCCCTTACCGGGCGCCGTGACTCTAGGTGGCAGGGTGGAGACCACCCACCCAGAGTGGTGCTCCAGTGCGTAGCAGTGGAGGGGCCCCCGGGCCCCAGGAGCCCCTTTTGGAAGCTCAGGGTAACGAAGGGAAGGGAAGGTGAGGACAGGGCTGAAGGTCTCACTACCCTCACAGACAGGGACCACGTGGGAGGCGAGCAGTGTGGCCTCTGGCCCTGTCCCCGAGGTGTGCATTTGGGGTGGCACCCACCACCCTGCCCGGCATACTCAGCTCAGGTCACTGTCACTGGCCCCAGGGCCCAGTGTGTGTGGAGGGGATGGGGAACCGGGTGGGGCTGGAGAGCCGGGCACACCCACGGTCCTGTAGCCTCCTCGTCAGGGAAGCCCCATCTTTTCCAGAAGTTTGCCCGCTGTCCTCTGTGTCCCCCGTGTACCCCACTTCCCAGCTCAGCACAGCCGGTTCTGGGGTCTGGGGCCCTTCAGGACCCAACACGACAGGCACAGGTGACGAGTTGCCCCAATTCTGTGTTTAACTAGGGACAGGCGACTGCCTTCTAGGACGGTCAGGGCCAGGGTGGGGGGAGGAGGTTCCTACCAGGTGGTTCTGATTAGGGGACAGGAGGTGACCTCATCCTGGACCCCTCTGGGGCAGGCAGCGGTGGAGCGGTTGAGGCCTGGGTTGGGGGGTTGGGGACAAGACTTACTGGGCCTCTGAGGGCAGTTCTGTCCCCTGCCTGCTGGGAGACCTTGAGCACGGTGCTGTGCTCTGCGGGCCTCAGTTTTCCCTGTGTGAGGGGTGGACAGAATGGAAGGACACAGTCCTGGGTAAGAGTTAGCAAAGGCCAAGCCCCCTGTACTGCCACGCAAGCCCCCCAAAGAGGAGGAAATTCCTCTAGAGAAGACAGGCGACTGTCTGGGGTGCCCTCTGGCCGCCCAGGTGCTCGGGCTGGGGCCTCTCCCTGCCACCTCTGCCAGCCTCCTGGAAGCCCAGCTCCAGCCCTCGGTTTTCTGATCTGTGGTGCTGAGGCCGTCCGGCCTCCTGGTCCCCTTCCTGTTTCCTCAGCCACCCTGGCTGTCAAGGGTCCTGGGAGCAGCCTCCGGGGGTGATTTATCTGCCATGTAGGGCCGAGCGGCAGCCATCTGGCCGAGTTAGCAGAGCCAGATTCTTTCATTCCTCCCCCATTAGCGACCAGGAGATGAGCCAGTCGCCAGCTCCCAGGCCCACGGCCCGCTGACATCTGGAAACCATTGCTTTCACCAGATAAACACTGCGCTCGCTTAACGGAGGCCTGTGCCTGGAGGCTCCCCATCCCACCGGAGCCCTGGGCCTACTGGGGGTCTGGCCATGCTGGGGACACGACGGCCAGCCCCCCACGCCAGCTCCGGGGTGGCCTCGTGACGGGGCCGGTGGTTGCTAGCTGGGTTCAGTAGCTGGAGCTGCCGGGCATCTTTCTCCCTCAGAACAGCCTCGAACAAGCTCATCCTGGCAGTTGCGACACAGTAGCGGGTGTGACTTGATGGGTGATTGTCGCCTGTGGCTGGCTTCGCTGCCTGCCGGCTGCTTTGCTTGTTACAGTTACCTCCTGGCCTCCGGTAGGACCTGCCCCTGGCAAAGGACAGGGGTCATGGAGCTGCTTCTCGGCTGCTGGAGGGGCATCTCCCACCTTGCCAGACTCTGTTGGCCTCTCCAGCTGGGCTGCCTTGGCCACAGCTCCCTGCCAGCCCAACCCCATGTGGACCCAGAACCTTGCTCTCATTCCTTGGCCAAGACAGGTGGGACCTTTACACGAAACACATTATTTATAAATCTAGGCAGAAGCAAGACTGGAGTAGCTCCAGGTTTCAAAACACTTTTAGTTGTCAGGATACCAAATTCTTATCCTGTGATAATTGAAATCTTACCACGTACATTTCAGCTCAGCGTGAACAAAAACTAGGCATTTTCTAAATCTCAGATGATTCTTCCAGTTCCCTTCTTGTCCCCCTTTCCTTCCCTTCTGGGCAAGACCACGTAGCAGGCAGAGCTGGAGGATGTAGATCCAGGATGGCCAATAGTTGGCACCCAAGACACCACTGTCTAAGGCTGTACCCGTGGCAGACATTGCTAATCAATCATGGGACTTTTCCTGTGGAGGCCGGATGTGGGTTTGCATGTCTCCTTCAAACAGCATTCCAGAAAGCCACTTTTAGTTAAATGGAATTGATGAGTGGCGGCTCGTATGTGAGCTCTTGTGTGTGGTAAAGTCATGGCACATTTGTCATTTAAAAATGACATTTATTTTTTAAGTTACTGTGAAAAATCTCAGGTACAGAATAGCAAAAAGAACATACCTACAAACTAGATAGAACAGTTGTTAGCGTTTTTGCTCCACTTGCTTTATCCTGTCTATATACTTTTTTTTTCTTTTTTCGGGGGGCAGTGGTCTCAGGGCCTCCACACTGAGCTACACCCCAGTCCCTTTTTAAATTTTGAGACAGGGTCTCACTGAGTCACTAAGTGGCCCCGGCTGGGCTTCAGCTTGCAGTCCTCCTGTCTCAGCCTCCCTCAGTGCTGGGATGACTGGTGTGCGCCATCTTGCCTATCTTCTCCACCACGACACCTTACACGTAAATAATTTAGCAAGATATTTGTCTTTTTCCTTTTTTTTTGAGTTGAGTCTAGAGCCTGTGCATGCTAGGCAAACTATCCCTGAGCGACACCCTTAGGCCCTAGCATGGATTCTTTTTTAAAGTAGAGGTGTTATCTACTATAACCGTATTACCTAATAAAATGAATCATAGTTTCCTCATACCATCTGATACCTGGTCCGTATTTACATATCAGTGTGTCTTTTGCAGCAGTTTTTGTCCAGTTAAGAGTTTATCGGATGCCACATGTTTTGGTCTGGTTGTTATGTCTAAAATGTCCCTGCAAGTCTGGAATGAGCTCTATTTTTTGATGCCACAGTTGTCAAAGAGGCATTGACTCGCGGACTCACCCGACCGTTTCATGGTAGTGTCGTTAACTTTTCCCTTTGCCCCTCGTACCTGCCCAGGCCTGGGCAGACAGCGGCTAGCGTCTGGCAGCGGGAGCTCGTGGTCGTTGCTGTGTCCACATCAAGAGGTGAATAATGTCTCATGTTCCCACTGTGGCTGATGATAGGTTTGAGCGGTGGGTGACAGGCAGCTCTGTGTCGCGGGGCCCTGTTTCTCTCCCTTTGTGACTCAGGCCACGCTGCACGTGGACATCCAGTTCCCCGTCAGCCTTTCATCTGATGGCCTCGGCCTCCATGGGGAGCCTGGCCTGACACGATGATTTCATGAGGGTTGCAAAATAGTGATTTCCTACTTGCCTCATTCCTTCCACATTTATTATGGGCTCTTTCCCAGGAAGAGCATCTGCTCCTCAGAAGGATGATCTAGTTTTTCTGAAGTTCAGTTCCCACTGGGAAGGCAGGAGCCTCGCGGAGCCCTTTCTTGGGAATGAGGAGGTCCCTTGCAGTGGGGACGGGCGAGCTGTTACTGTTTCGAGTTTTCCTTTCTCTTTCACAGGACCGTTAGGGCGCACGGTTGATGTAACTCAGCGGGTTTCAATTGTTATTCTTTTGGGGGGCTCAAGTTATCCCAGATTTCACTAGTAGGAGCGCCTCAGGCTGGTTCCCGTGTCCTTGTTATTCTGTGACAGCCAGTGCGTGTGGAACAGACGGTTCTCCTAGGCTGGCCTTAGGAATGCCCTGCCCCAAACCTGGAATTAGCCATTTCTCCGAGGGGCCCGAGGGGCAGTGTCTTTAGAAACGAGGATAGATATGGGGGTTTGTGCACAGCACTGCTGGTCTGTCTGTCTGTCCGTGATCTCTCATATCTATCTACCTATTATATCATCTTTCTATCCACCTGTCATCCAGCTATCCATCTACCTGGTGTCGGTATCTATGCTATCTATCTTACATCATCTATTTCTATTTTTCTGTTAATCTATCTGGTTTATTTTGATATTTCCAATTCAAATTTCACTTTGCAGATTTTAAAATTGACTTCATTTGGTTGTAAACCTGCAGCTTTGGCTTACGTTTTGCTATGAGAGAAAAGTCTTGATTCAGAAAATGTTGGCAGCAGCCTGGTGTGGTGACACATACTTGTAAACCCAGCACTCAGGAGGCTGAGGAGGGAGGATCATGAGTTCAAGGCCAGCTGGGCCACACTGTGAGTTCAAGACTCGTCTGGAAGAGATTGCAAGAGCTTTATCTCAAACAAACGAACAAACCTAAACCAATAAGTTACCATCTGTACTTGTTTTATCCTACTAGAGCTGTAGTTTCAAAATTGCTATAGATTGTCCTTCCTGCTTCAAACTACTGAGTAAATATTTCTTTGCTTTTTGTGCTGTTGGTTTATAGTCAAATGAACTAAGTAAAAAATCCTGCAATGTGAAATGTGAATTGGGAATATCAGTATAGACCACAGAGATAGATAAAGAAAAGGAAGAAAAGAAAGAAAAGGAGGGAAGAGGGAGGAGGGACTCAGAAGGAGGGAAGAGATGCGGGAAAGGGTCTCTGGCAGGAAGCAGGCTGTGCCCTGGCTTCTGCTCCTCCCCAGCTGAGCCCTCTGGGTGCCTTGCCTCAGGTCCCACAGTTCTGCGCTGGAGAAGCCAAGCGGGACAGTGTCCGGGTCAGGCTTGCTGTAGGAGGCTGGGGAGTGGGTGGCCACGGGTCACCTGGAGACCACGTATGCCATCTAAAACCTGTGCGGGGTGACACAGCTTGCGGCTAGCTGTGGACCCACCCAGGTGGGCCAGACACAGCTAGACGCCAGGGCTTGCCTCCCTGCAGGTGCTGAAGTGGGTGGAGTCGGCGATCCAGGCCTCCAAGGTGCGCCTGCTGTCCACAGACCACGAGGAGCGGGGCGAGCACACGTGGAGAATCCCTTTTGACCCCAGCCTCAAGGAGGTCACCGTCTCTCTGAGTGGGCCGGGGCCCGAGATCCAAGTCCGGGATCCGCTGGGTATGTGCCGTTCCTCAGAGGGCCTGAGTCTGGGCTGGAAACCGGGGATGGGACACAGACCCAGAACCAAGGGGGAAGGGGGCTGAGACCCAGGCCTCCCGGAATGATTGAGCTGGGGAACAGCGGAGCAGAGCGGGTGGGAGGAGGCAGGGAGGCAGGAATGAAAAGAGCAGCCTCCCTCTGGTCAGTCCCGGGAGCCTGGGGCCAGTATCGGTCTGTGGGCTGTGGGTGGGGACTGAGTGGGACTCGGGGCTTCCACAGGGAGGATCCTCCAGAAGGACGAGGGCCTCAATGTGCTGCTCAGCATTCCTGACTCGGCCAAGGTGGTGGCCTTTAAGCCCAAGCACCCCGGGCTGTGGTCCATCAAGGTAGGGACCCTGCGTGCGGGGCGAGGCAGAGAGCAGCTTCCTGAGCTGGACCAGTGTCTCCCTCCTGCCTCCCTGGGGGCTTGGAGAGTGGGCAGAGGGAGGTTCGCACAGCCACCCGAGTCAGGGTCCTCAAGGACAGAGGAGAGTTCTGCTTGCTGGGGAAGTAGAGGGGCTAGTTTGGGAGCAATCAAGGACTTGGAGAAACTGCTGCAGCGTTCTGAGGTGGCTGTCTAAGCTGGCTTGGGCTTAAACCTGAGGAATGTGTCAAGGACCAGCGTGCCTGGGGGGCCAGCTCTGATCGGCAGGATGCTGGAAGCCGGGGCCCCTGAGCATCCTGGGCTGGTGCAGCCTGCTGGCGAGGAAGGGCATCCCCTGGCCGCTGCTGGGTCCAGGACTGTGGTGGGCATCACAGGTGGAAGGGTAGCACTGACTCCCTGCCTTCAGATCTTTGACATCTCTGAGCCCTGAGCTGTGACGTAATGGGGACAATGAGCAGGGTTAGATGCACAGAGAGGACGGGGCCCGCAGGGGTTGAGGGGCCGAAGCGAGGTTGGGTGGTCAGCAGGGCTTGTGCTCCTGTGCCTGGGGTCACGGGAGCTGCCCATGTCCACAATGGCGCGAGGTCTGTAGCTGCTCCCGTGGGACTGAGGGCCGCCTTGGAGCCTCCTGCTCCGGAGCTGGGCGCTGGAGGCTGCCTCTCAGGTGACGCGTGGGCCTGTGCCAGGTCTATAGCAGCGGCCGCCACTCGGTGAGGATCACGGGCATCAGCAACATTGACTTCCGAGCTGGCTTCTCCACGCAGCCTTCCCTGGACCTCAACCACACCATCGAGTGGCCCCTGGAAGGTATGATGCTCGCGAGCCTGCAGACAGCGTGACTGGCAGGGACCCTGCAGGGCCGGGGCTCAGCCCTCCTCCCAGTCCTCGTGGACGTACCAGGAGGGATCGAAACATGTGGTCAGTGCTTAGACTGTGCAGATTTGTCACCGTGAAAGACACATTGCCGTGGGTCCCTTTCAGGCGGCCCCTCCTCTTGGAGCACCCTTGTCCGGTCGTCCTCGGCACTTTCTGTCGTAGCTCTGGAGTCCTCTCCCCTGTGTCTTTATGAGGCACAAACAAAGCGGTGCACACGGCTGCCCAGGGCCACCCGATGGAAAGGGAGCTCACAAAACCATGCCACTGAGTCCTCCTCCACCTTACTCGCCAGCTCTGGCACCGTGTGTGACTTCTGTCTCCTCCCTGAAGACAAAATAACCACGAAAGTTCAGTATTTTAAATCAGTTCAAGACATTCTGGCAGCCGAAACAGCACAGCTATAGACCCTCAGGAAAGAGCACTCCAGAGCGGCTGCAGGAAGCGGCCAGGACGACGGGACCACTGTGTTTGGAGCAAGGAGGGCTGACTAGCAATGTGTCCTTTACTGTAATAAATTTTTTAAAAGCATACAGGTGCTGTTTTTCAATCACACCACAAACAGCTCTGAGCCAGCACCCTCCCCATCAGCCCCAGCCCAGGTGACATGTGACGTTTACCTTGAGGACATCTTTCTAGCCACCAGATGCCTGCTGGTCCCGGAAGTTGTCCCTTTTATTACTGAGCTCACATGCCCTAGAGCGCCCTCGGCTCCTCAGTGAGCACGGTGCTAATTCAGTGACGAAACAGGTGCCTGTGCACCGAATGCTCACTGCAAAGGAGGCGCCGCCTCGCTCTGAAGGAGTGAGTGTCCCGGGGGACATGCAAGTTGGAGGCACGGTTTTCAGATTGGAAGCCACGTCCAGGGACAGAGGGTGCCTGTGGGCCCCGGGCAGCTCTTCCTGGGGAAGTCAGGTCCTGTGCGGTCAGAAAATGCCAGCCAGCAGCCGGATCAGGGTCCCAACTATAGTTGGAAGATGTGGTTCTTTGCCATGGCTGTGCAGAGGGTAGGATCAGCTCCGAAGGGGGTTGGGCCCAGGTCAGGACACTTGGGATCACTGAGAGGGGACCCAGGCGGTGTGTGCTGGGCCTTCAGGGCTTCCTTCCGCTCCTGGGTCTTCCTGGGGTTTGTCGCTCCTGTCGTCTCCTCTTGCTTCCTGCCAGCACCCTCAGGACCATCTCCAGCGTGAAAGGGAGCCAGGAGCTCATTCTCTTTGTTTTGCCAATGGCAGAAAGTGGGGAGAAGCCAGGAGACAGAGGTCTCCTCTAGACCCAGAGGTTGAGGGCAGTGCCAAGTGGGGACTGAAAACAAACCTGTGCCCAGGCCCGTCCCCAGGGGCAGTGGGTGGAGGACGACCCCACTTGGGACCTTCATGGGTTTCCGCTTTCGATCAAGATGGGGATGTAAGATGTTTTTTAAAAGGAGAGGCAGCAAGGCAAATGCAGATCAGATGCTAAACAGTGACAGGCAGTTGGTCTCAGTGCTGGGACGTGAGGCCTGAGGGGTCTGTGGCTGGCAGGACGTGGACCTCAGCCCTCGGAGCAGAGTGGGGCAAAGGCCTGTGTCACCATGCTGGCTTTTCAGGGGTCAGGACCTCCGGATCCTTGTCTGCCTGCGGGGTTCAGAGTCTCCAGAAGACAGTGTCTCCAGGGTCCCATCAATCACGCAGGCTGCTGCTGATGACCTTTGAGAGAAAAAATGAACAACTCTCTGAAAGGGAGAGTCTTGGCTGAAGTTCCCGGTTATCTAAGGAAAGGAAGGCAGCCAAGTCCAGTTCTGTGTCTCTGGGGACGCTGGGAAGCATTGCCATCAAGTCAGGCAAAGAAGGAAGGCAGGTGAAGGCCGAGCTAGGGGCAGCCTGGAGTCGGGGAGTCCCCTGCTAGGTGTTCCTGTGATCTGGGTCCTTCCGGGTCCTGACGGCCAGGTCTGCGGAGAGGGCACGACACAGCCAACACAGCCACCGCAAGCCCGGGCTGGACGGGCAGTGGAGCTTCAGGACCGTGGACAGCAGCAGGTCCCGGCCTGCATCTCCTACCCCCGCATGAGTGGGTAGAGAAGGCGAGGGCCTGGGCACAGTAGGGCCTCGCAGGCCGGCTCCCTGAGCTGTGGTCCCAGAGCCCAACCCAGGTGCCAGCCCTCGTTTTGCTGTCCCCTCCCGCAGGCGTCCCCATCTCCCTGGTGATCAACTCCACCGGCCTGCAGGCCCCCGGGCTCCTGGACTCTGTGGAGCTGTCTCGCCCCTCGGGGCGGCCCCTCCTGACTCTGCCCACGCAGCCCCTCTCCAATGGGTCCACCCATCAGTTGTGGGGCGGGCCGCCCTTCCACGCCCCCAAGGAGCGCTTCTACCTGAAGGTGAAGGGCAGGGACCACGAGGGGAACTCTCTCCTCCGCGTCTCCGGGGTTTCCTACAGTGGGGTGGCTCCAGGTAAGAGGCTGGCTTTTTGTCTCCTGGCTCACAAGAGTCTCATTTCTTCCTGGATTCCTTCCCAGATTAGACCAGATTAGGAAATGTTTGTTCGCTGTGCCAAATACTGAGATGTGCAGATGAGGCTCTCAGTTCAGAGATTTAAAACAGTCATCTGTTCATCCACCCACGCACCCATTTATCCGTCTGTCCATCCACTCGTCTGCCTGCCTTTCTGCTCGCTTTCTTGCCCGTCCACCCATCCAGCTGACCATCAATGCATTTACGCACTGTTCCTCCGTCCACCCATCCTCCACCGGCATCCATCCGCTCAGCATTTGTTCTGGGTACCCGTACACCTGTCTGTCCACCCATCCACCAACCCATCCTTCATCTCCAGTGTCCACCACGTGTCACTGTGGTGCTGAGCACTGCGTGCATGGTAGCGGGCAGCATGGCTGTGGCCACTCACACTTCAGTAATCATGGCCACTGTCGCTCAGGGACACCAACTGTGGTCACCGCCATGGGTGCTTCCTGTGAGCCAGTCCTGGGCCGAGCTCTTGCAGGGCGCTGACCCACTACTCACTCCCTGCACACCTTCTGAGGGTCCCCATTGTCTAGGTGAGGGGGCTGAGACCAGCTCTCCACGCGTGGCATCCTGCTGTGTCCACTTTACCATCTTACTTTTGGCCACGCTGTGTTGGTTCCCACATGCGAGGTCTGTGTGGTTTCCCGGGTGTCCCTGAGGCCTCACCACTTCGGCGGGCAACTCCCAGAGGGCAGGGCGATGCCTGAGCTTATGGGTCCACCCCTGGTCCTGGCAGGGGGCATCTGGGCTCCATGGCCACCCGGCCTCCTCACTGGGCTTCTCTGTCTTCCTCCTGCCCACTGTCCCCTCTGCTAGAGGTTGACATCCTGGAAGTTCTTTGTGGGGGGCCCAGCAAGGGCAGTCTGTCCACCTCAGATGGGACACAGGGAGGAGGAAGGGACTGTCCCCGAGACTCCCATGGTACACAGGGGCTGGGGACTGGAGGCCCCCGGCTGTGGCTCCTGGGCCTCTCTACGGCATCACGGAGGAGGCTGCAGGAAGGACATGGTGGGGCAGAGGCCTTTTCCCTCCCTGGTCTTTCCCACAGACCCAGGAGTCAGGGTTTAGCTCTGGGTTTCGGTGTCTGTCTTGGCTCCAGAAGGATATGGGCGGGTGGTTTGTTCCTCTCTGCCTTCCAGGGCTGGAGCTTTGCCTCAAGCAAGGGGCTCTGGGTTTGGGGTGTGGGTGGACCCTGGGTCCCAGGAGCCCTTTCAGCCTGTGGAGGCGGGGCCTAGTGTCTGGCTGGGGCGCAGTGTGTGTGGGTGTGGCTGCTGCCGTGACACAGCTGAGGACGTGGCTGCGTGGTCCGACACCCCTGTCCCCTGGGACGTGGCAGGCAGCCTGCAGCCTGATGTCACCGGCAGCTGCCCTCCCTACCCCAGCTGTCCAAGGAGGTCTGGCATTGTCTCAGCCCCAGAGCATCCCGGCTGCTCTCTGCACTGAGCGCCCCGGCCACGGCCAGCCCTGCAGAGAGTTTCTCAGACCTCCCCACGGCTGAGTGGAGAGATGGTGTCACCCCAAGACCAGGGTCAGGCAAGCGGGGAGGGGGGTCCCGAGGGGCTCATTATAAGCTGTGAGATTCCATTGAAGTCTTTTATTTTTATCTCAAAAATTCGAGTGACGTTTGCATTCACAGCCATTTGCCAGCTGCTGTGCTTATTTTGAAATGAAAAGGCTTTTCCCACCACTGATGTGGAGAAAATGACCTTCCAGGCACAGAGGTGCTGGCACTGCCCCACCCATACCCCTGGGACCCCCGATTAGTCTGGAAGCAGGATTCATCCCCTGTCAGAACTGGCCCCATAGAGGGGGTACACAGTGGGGAAGGCGGCTCTATCTCCCAGTCCCCAAACTGATGGCGCCCACCTGTACTCCCAGCCCTGAAGAGGCTGAGTCAGGAGGATTGCCTTGAATTTGAAGCCAGCCTGAACTACATAGTGAGACCCTGTCTGAAAAAACAGAAAAAACAAGAATCAGCAAAAAACCTCTGAAAGGCACTTGAGCCTTCACTGGTGGAACATGTGGGCCGCATGTGTGACCCTGACAGCTCCCACACACCCCATCTCCTGCTCAGGATCACCCCATATTGCATGGGTAGAAACTAAGGCTTAGAGCAGTTCAGGGACCCGCATTTAGTGACCACTGAGTGGAGGGACTGGGCTTGAGACCCTGGCTCCTGCTCGGCCGGGTGTGTCTGTGTCTCTGTGTGTGGTCATGGTGGGCTGTGGGGCCCTGGGGGCTCTGAGTGCCGATCCTCGCCTGCAGGAGCCCCCCTGGTCAGCATGCCTCCCAGGATCCATGGCTACCAGCACCAGCCCCTGCTGGTCTCCTGCTCTGTGCACAGCGCCCTCCCCTTCCGACTGCAGCTTCTCCGTGACGGGGCCAGACTGGGCGAGGAGAGGCACTTCCTGTGAGTGGCTGTACAGAGAGAGCTCAGGAGTGGGTGGCAGGAGAGGGACCTCGGGCTTGCTCTGTCCCCCTGGGCAGCCCAACCCAGGGACCTGCAGTGTGGCCAGGGATGGGTTCCTGAAGCCCCCATTCCTGCCGGGCTGCCTCCCCAGCCATCGCTGGTCTTCCTTGTCTCCCAGAAAACTCAGTTCACGCCTGCGGGCTCCAGCTAGGGCAGCAAAGGCCGGAAGGACCTCCCCACATGGATGGGAGCCCAACATCAGAGAGGGCGAGGGCCTTGCTCAGGGTCACACAGTTTGTGTCCTTGGCTGGCTGCCTCTTCTCGCTGAGTCCCAGTGAGGGTCGGGTCCCGGAGGGCCGGGGCCTGACTGAGGTTACTGTGATGGTGCCCCTCTGTGGTTCTCTTTAGGGAGTCAGGGAACAGCAGCTGGGAGATCCCACGGGCTTCCAAGGCCGAGGAGGGAACCTACGAGTGCACAGCGGTCAGCAAGTCTGGGAGCGGACGGGCCAGGGCCCAAATTGTCATCACAGGTCTGTCCCTTGGGCCCTCTGTGTACCCTCCTCCTCCCCCTGGCTCTGCCACCTGCGATTTCCTCCCCACAAGTCTCCATCCGGTGGCTGGGACTGTGGCTTACCCAGAGTGGCTGTTCCTGCTTCCTGCCACCTGCTTGCTGGCTCTGGGGCTGTGTCACCCGGTGGTGGCCTGAGGGTCTCAGCGGGGGAGAGGTCAGGGACTCCAACTCGGTCTGGACTTCAGGCCAGCTGCAGGTCCTCTCACAGGTCACCGTCCCTCTTGGAGTCCCCACCCCAGATGAAAAACTCCATTAACACCCACAGTGAGATTGGGCCTTGTTTCTTTACAATCTCAAACCTGAGCTATCTTGGAGAGAAACCTGATTAAACAACTTTACATTCTATTCTAGCAAACTACATGTTTCTGGTATGAAGGCTGGAAAGCTATAGACAAGCATAAAAGAAGATCAAAGCCACTTGACTGACTTCCTTTCAGACCTTTCCCTGTGTGTGCATTTTAACAAGAAGGCAATAATATCATAGATGCTTTCAGTGGCCTGATTCTTTGCTATTCAGAAATCCAGCAAGCCAGCATCTCTGCTTCTGGGATTTTGGAAATGAGGATGGAAAGTCAAACTATAAGGAATTGGGGTGTCCATTACTTAGACTTAGAAACTGCTAAATTTAGTCACATGTGCTGTATCTGCCGTTTGCTAAGTTATTTACCCTGATACTTACCCTGATGTCACATTCGTATCTCTAGAAAAAGTAGGTTTTCTCCTGTAATGATCAGGTTTCTTTGACCACACCTAGGGAAGCGAACAGTCATGCCCGAATCCTGCTTGACTTTGTCCATTGTCAGATTTCCCACCTGTCCCAGAGCGTCTCGTCCTTTCTGTGACCGCAGAGCTGGCCGCGCGGGCGTCACACAGGCGCATGGGGCCTGTTTGGGTTCAGCTCCCCCTGCTGGGTCACAGCCCCTGGAGCTGTGTTAGGGGGCCCCTGACCCCGTCTCTCCCTCTGGCTTTTGCTGCCCACACAGCACAGCGGTTTAGTTAGCTCTTCATAGCTCCTTTGGGCGGTGGTCCGACTTCTCAGTTTCGTCTGCTCGCAGTAGCCCTGTCATGGGGACAGAGGAGGGTGTGAGGCACACGTAGGGCTTGTTAATCTTGCACTTGGCGTCCTTAGCACAGCACACAAGCTCACACGCTCTGCAGCCCCACTGGGTGTGACGGCTGGCGGTGGGGACGCGCGTCCTCATCTCCGGATGGGGAGCAGATGCTGCCCGAGTGCTCTGCCGGCTGACACGTGTCCTCTGCCCTGCCCTGCCCTGCCCCTCAGTCCCTCCTCTCATTCTGTCCCCACAGACCCCCCGCCACAGCTGGTCCCTGCCCCCAACGTGACCGTGTCCCTGGGGGAGACCGCCATCCTATCCTGCCGGGTCCTAGGGGACGTGCCTTACAATCTGACGTGGGTTCGGGACTGGCGAGCCCTGCCTGCTTCGGCGGGCCGAGTCACCCAGCTGGCCAACTGGTCCCTGGAGGTCCGCGGGGTTGTCCCCAGTGACAGCGGGCGGTACCAGTGCGTGGCCAGCAACGCCAACGGGGCCACGAGAGCATCCACCTGGCTCCTGGTGCGAGGTGAGGCGCTTCCTGCTGCTGCCCCCAGCCCCTACCGAGCATTACCCCGAGTACTTCCGCCTGCCCTCTGCCTGGATGTTGTTCCTGGTAAGGGCAGGAGCCCTTTCAGTGTGTTCTGAAACTTCAGGCAAAGAGGTCTCTGTAGCCTCCTCACTGAAGCCTAGTGATTCCTGCTGCTGGGAAGTCCCTCCTTATGTCTAAACTAAGTGTCCGTTGCTGTAGGCAGAGCTGGTCTCCCTGTGTCCTGCCCTGTTCCCAGGACACCAAGCCCCCCATTGTTACCCTTCTCCTCTCCAATTGTAGGGCAGGGACCGAATCCTGGAGGTTGGTAATCGCACATTCATAGCACACTGGGGGGCACAGCTAGATGGGAGCAGAGGAGGCCCCAGAAAGAGCAGCTGTCTGGAGTGCAGAGACCTGGGTGTGGCCGAGTCTGCCCCGGAAGTGCTATCTCACCAAGTGTGAAAATGGGTGACTTAGCAAGTGGCTTTCATTGTGCCAACAATGCTGAGTCCACTGCCTGGGGTGCGTTGAGCAGACTCAGAGGCCTGATCTGGGTTCGGCAGGCAGGAGATTTGTTAGTTGTGTCTGCACGGTAAGCGGGGTACGGAGGCTGCACTCCCCTTTCCAGCCTTTCTAGATAGCTCACTGCCATGCTGGATGCCCCATGGGCCAGGATGGAACCTCAGCTTGTGGCCAGTTTAGGGCAGGCCTTGGGGACCACCTCAAGGTCTCCAGAGACAAGATCCACCAGCCTGGCAGCTGCCTGATGTCCTCTGTGACATCTCCCAGCAACACTCTGGGGTGAGGTTGGCGACCATCTGGTCTACCCCAGCAGCCAGGCGGTCCCCTGGCCCTGGCAATCCAGTCCGTTCTGGGCCTTGGCTCCTCCTGCCTCCCGTCTGTGGCTGTGGGGAGAGGAAGGGCTCTGGGATGGCTCCGACGGCCCTTCCCCACTGTCCCCTCTCTGGGCTGCAGAAGCACCGCAAGTGAGCATCGACACCAGGTCCCAGCGCTTTTCCCAGGGTGTGGAAGTGAAGATCAGCTGCTCAGCCTCGGGGTACCCCACACCCCACCTCTCCTGGAGTCATGAGGGTCTCGCCCTGCAAGAGGACAGCAGGTGAGGGCCCAGGACACACTCTGGGGGCTGCCTGTGGGGAGGGGCAGTGCTCTGCCTCCCTGTGGGGGGGCACCTGAGGCTCAGGAGCGACCTCTGTCTGGAAGCCCAGCAGTGCCCCTGTGTGGCGTTCGTGGTCAGGGGCTACCTGTGCTCAAATCCTGCTTCTCCTTTTGAGGCTGTGTGACCTTGGGCGGGCTGCTTCACCTCTCTGAGTCTCACGGATTGCATACCTGTGTATGTACATTGCTGAGCCAGAAGCCCATTGTAAGCCGCCAGTGTAGAACAGCAGTCACTAGAGAGGTTGATTTATTAATGATGACTGTGGAGCCAGCCTTGTATGACCTGATGTTTTTGTGGCATAACTCCAGAATCCATGTGGATCCCCAGGGAACCCTAATCATTCAGGGACTAGCCCCAGAGGATGCTGGGAATTACACCTGCTTGGCTGCTAATGACGTGGGCACAGACGAGGAGACCGTCACCCTGTACTATACAGGTATCGGGCCATGGTGTCTGCAGGACAGACCCCGCCCTTCCTCTCCCTTCCCTGTCATGCATATTTATTGGGCATCTAGGACTTATATTCTGATGGGGAGGCATGAAACACACACAGAGACTAAGGTGCTTTCTGAGGAGGAGGTGCTGTGACCAGCACAGAGCCGGTGACTTGAGGGCTGGGTGGCCCGATTGCCCCCTCTGCCCCACAGATGCCCCGTCAGTGTCTGCTGCGAAATCCATGGTGCTCGCTGCCGTCGGGGAGGAGGCTGTGCTGGGCTGTGTGGTGTCAGGGGTGCCCCCGCCCCGGGTCATCTGGTATCACGGTGAGTGGGCAGTGGGCAGAGGCTGGGAGCTTCTGCCTCTGGGATGGTGGCTGTGCAGGGAGGTCTGGGGGCAGCCTGTGGGTTCCAGTGGTCTCTGTCGAACCACCCAGCTCAGCGTCCTCCCTGGGCGTGAATCCTGGCTCCCCCAGGTGACCTTGGCAAGTGACTTTGGTGTCTGTGGGCCTCGGTTTCCATCTCTAGAAAATGGAGAAATGGGAGCTGCCGCTGTGTGGGGTGGAGAGTTTCGAAACAGGTCGTGCTCTGTTTTCTGGTGGCGGTGACTGTGTGGTGGCTGGAGAAATGGAGGAGAAAGAACAGGGTTGCTCTGGCCTGGGGCAGGCTGCAGAGGGTTCTCACAGTGTCCCGCGCCCAGCTGGGTCTCGCTCAGGGTCAGCAGGGGTCCTCACCAGCCCCTCGCTCTGGGACCTCTGTGTCAGGAGACCTGGGCAGAGCCTCAGCCTGACCAAGACGGGGGTGGCTCTGACCCAGACACAGTGCTCTGTCCTGGATGGGGCTCAGTGTTCCTGACACTGTGTCTGGGTCAGAGCCTCAGGCCAGCCCAGAGTCCCCTTTTTAATGAATTATTGTTATGGCACTGGGGATTGAACCCAGGGCCTTCACATTGGGCTACGTCCCAGCTCCATTTTTATATTTTCAGACAGGGTCTCACTAAGTTGCTAAGTTGACCAGGCTGGGTTCAAGCTTATGAATGTCCTGCCTCAGCCTCCCAGAGTGCTGGGATTACAGGTGTGCACCACCACACCTGGCCCCGAGAGGCTCTTTAAAAAAGTGGGTCTTTCTTTTTCATTAAGTTTATTGGTACATTTAAAGCAAACAATACATTTATCATTGGGATCTTGTACCTTTACATGATATATCTTGGTTCTTGTGTTTTCCCCATAAATTGGGATCGTACCTTTACATGATATATCTTGGTTCTTGTGTTTTCCCCATACCGCTGCCCTCCCTTCACCTAAAAAGGGGGGGGTCTTAAAGTGGAATATTCTTCAACCTGAAGAAGGAATAAAATTCTTGCCTGTTATCCTAGCGCTTTGGGAGGCTAGGAAGGAAGGTAGGAAGATGGCAAGTTCAAACCCGGCCTGGGCAACTTAGCAACTTTAGTGAGACCGTGTCTTAAAATTTACAAAACAGAAAAGGACTGGGGATGTAGCTCAGTGCTAAGACTCTGGGTTCGATCTCCTGTACCCTGCAGAAGGGATGCACTTCTGACACGCGCCTCAACCTTGAGGACGTTATGCTGGGTGACGTGAGCCAGCCCCCCAGACACACAGGAGGGTTCCGTTTCCATGAGGTCTAAAGAGACAGAAAGGGGAGGCCATAGCCAGGGGCAAGTGAGGGACGGGACGGAGACGGTCACACAGCAGTGTGCACTGCCTAACACCCGAGCTTCCCCATGCATGTGATCACGGTGGTCAGTTTCCTGGCCCGTGGACTCTATCACAGGAAGAAATAGTGCGCTCCGGTTAAGAGGATGGCAGCCAGCCAAGGCCAGGAGGGCTGAGGTGTGGTCGCCTCAGATCCAGTCGGGCCCAGGGGGAGGCACAGGCATGCGGTCCCCATGATGAGCCTGTGGTCTGAGGGTGCTATGCCCAGCCCTGGTGAGCACAGTGGTTCAGGGAAGACCCCAGGGGTCCCGGCTCTGGGGCAAAACTCCCTGCACCCAGCCGGTGCAGATGCAGGTGCCCTGGTCTCCATGGTGACCACAACTCCAGCAGATGCTTCTCCCCTATACCCTAGGGGATCTGGAAATGATCCTAGCTCCCGAGGGCTCTGGCTCCGGGACGCTTCGGATCCCCAGGGCTCAGGAGAGGGATGCTGGCGTCTACACCTGCCGCGCTGTCAACGAGCTGGGGGACGCCTCTGCGGAGGTGCAGCTGGAGGTTGGACGTGAGTATCCGCTTGTCCCCCTGTGCCTGCCCTGGCCCTGTTTCCGAGCAGGGTGGGGATGCCGCCCGTGTGGGATGGGCGAGGGCTTTCGGGAGGGAGGCCCCGTGTTGTTTCTTCCTGGGTGACAGGTCGTCCCTGACTTGGTGGCTTACGCAGTGTTTGTCATCTCAGTATCGGAGGGTCAGAATCTGGGCCAGATTTTGATGGCTCGGGTCGCCCCAGGGCTGCACGTGATGACGGAGGGTGGCGCTGCCATCTTCCGGGCCGGGCTGTCCCCTCCAAAGTCACTCGGTGACCTTGTGGCCGGAGGAGGCTTCTGTGCCTGCTGTGACTTCTTGTTCCTGTTATTTGCCACCCGTGTGCCCTGGCCAGGCTCCAGGGCCTCAGCTTCCCCTCTGGGAAGTGGAGCCGACTGTCCTTCCTCGCCTGGGCTGGGATGTGGTGTTCAGTGCTGTGTTGGCCAGAGCGGTGGCTTAGTCAGCCCTTTCTGAAAGGGAGTCCAGTTCCTCTGCCCTTGGCCTGCGCCTGGGATCCGGCGCTGGGCTCTCTCGAGGCCGAGCTGCCTGGGATCGGCCATGGCAGGAGGGTCTGGTGCAGGGAGCCGGGAAGTGCGGAGAAGCAGGAGTGTGCTCGCCTGGGCCGGGCTGGGCTGGGCAGGGTGAGGGCAGACGCGGCCGTCTCACGGGGCGTCCCTCCTGGGTTGGGGTGCCCTGTGTCTCTGCTTGCTTGTCCCATTACTAACTCCGCCACTGCACGGTCACCAGGAACCCTGTTGTATTGGGGACAACAGGACACTGGTGTTCAGAGTCTTCCTGAGGAGGGGAAGTTTATCTAAGGTGGAACCGGACGCAGCCAGCCAGGTGGAGTTGGAGTTGGACCCAGGCAAAGGGAGCTGGGGCAGGAGACCAAGGCTGCAGCCATCCGTCCTGGCCGCCTGTCCCTGCCCGGGAGCTGCTGGGGAGCTCGGGGTCTGTCTGGGGGACAGCGGGGTTTGGAGAAGGAGAGCGACGTGCGCAGGGTTCTCCCAGTGGGTGGGCACGCAGTGTCACGGGTGGGCTTCGAAATGTGTGCCCACGGCGGGCTTTGGCAAAGCCACGCCCTGAGTGGCGTGGGGCCGCGGGAAGGCCGAGCTGTCGTCATTCTGGCCCCTCCCTCTCTGCATCTTCTTGGCGGAGCTCTGTCCCCGGGGTCCGGGCCGATGCCTGCCTGCACCCGCCCGCCACCCACTCACCGCTGGTCCTGGCGCTGTCCAGTGGGTCACAGTCAGGAGGCGTGGCCAGCCCCCGGGGCGGGCGTGGGACAGAACGGAGAGTGCCCAGCAGCGGTGGGCCTGGCGAGCCGGCCTGGCAGGGGCAGTGGGAAATCAAGTTTCCTGCCCATTTGGGCAGCAGCTGCGATCCGGACTTCCTGGCCGAGCTGGCAGAGGCTGGGATGGGCGGGCGCTGTGCCCATTTCCTGCTGTCGGGCTGGGACCAGGTTTCCTGGTGGCATTTGGGGCCTGGGAGGAGAGTCACCTTTGCCCCTCCTGTTGCAAGGGGTGCCTGTGCCTCGGTGCCTCCTGTGCCCACCGGGTGGGCTGAGGACGACCCCTGGGGGCTGGTGAGCAGCTCCGTGGTAGGCACCCCGTCCCTGGCTCAGTGCCCTGTGTCACCTGATTTCTCTCTTTCCCTCTGTCCTCTCTTCTGAGACCCTGCTCTTGTCCCCCACCCAGAAGCTGCTGGGCAGATGAGTAGGAAAAGCAAAGGGCTGGGAGCTTTTGTGCTGCTAAAACCCTTCTGAGCCAGGTGTGGTGGTGCACACCTGTGATTCCAGCACTTGGGAGGCTAAGGCAGAAGGGTCACCAAGTTGAGGCCAGCCTGGGCTGCATAGGGAGACCGTATCAAAAACAAAACAAAACAAAACAAAAACCCAGCCAGGATAGATGTGTTTCTCGAGTGACAGAGTTGTAAAATATAACTATTAACATTTCATGGGGGGATTAGTGCGTGGAAGTCACCCAGGGTGGGAGGGGCCAAGGGGCGACGTTGTGTTGGTGCTGCGAGCTCCAGGCCCCCACCCCAGGGCCTCTAAATGCAGGGTCTGCGAGCCCCTGCGTCCTCGGTGTTCTGCACAGCCAGGGACCTGACACTCCCTCCCTCCTGGCCCAGCTAGGGCTGTGGGGCCGCCGGGCAGAGATGAGCAGCCCAGGAGCTTTGGGCCCTGGAGCCAGGAGGTTCAGGTCTCTCGCGGCCGGGAGTCCCTGTGCCACAGTGAGGTCAGCGGTGGGCAGGGCACCGACGCTACACTCAGCTAGATGGAAAGCAGAGGGGGGTACAGACAAGGACACCCTGGGAGGGTGACAGGAGGGCGGAGTCCGGGACCACATTTGTGGGGCTATGTTTGGAGAGGGCTGGGGGACCCGGGGTGTCAAGGGCAGATGGAAGCGGGTGTTGGGGCTCAGCGAGAGGCCCAGCTTGGAGAAAGGTGTGGGTTCTGGCGTCACTCCCAGTGTGGCCGAGGCTCCGTGTGTGCATGCGACCTGCCCAAGGCCGGGAAGGGAAGGGCCACTCCGGAGGAGGGGAACCAGGCTACTGAGAAGCCTGCTGAGGGTCACAGTGGGTCAGTGTGGGCGGGGCGGGGAGCCTGAAGGGAGAGGAGTCTGAGCCTCGCAGCAGCCTCAGAGTCCGGCCTCGGTCTCCCTTGGTGTCAGGGGCATGGGCCGAAAGGCCAAGTTGTCCCTGTGCACCTTGTTCACATGGGCAGGTGCAGCCCGGGAGGGTGGGGACAATGGCTTCAGAACATCCGAAGTCGGGAGTCCAAGGAGGCTGTTTGGGGATGAGGTCCAGGGCGTCGCCTTCGGGGAGCTGGGGGCGCTCCCGGCGTTAGCTACCCCAGTGGGGTGGCAGGAGGCGAGGCTGTGCCCGCGGGGCAGGGGCTCTGCCAGAGTCTGGGCTTTCCGGGCTCAGCCCTGCAGCTGCCGGTGAGCCTCCTCTCGGGGACGTTCCGAGTGGGGTTTGTATCTCTTGGAACTTCCCTGTCCCCAAGGCCCCAGGGAAGCTGGACGCCATTCCCAAGGAATGGATGGGTGGGAAGATTTCTGCAGAGGGACAGAAAGAACTGGCGCTTCTCCTTGGGGCCGGGGGCCTCCAGAGTCTGAGGGCCTGGGTTGCAGAGGCAGTGGGAACCGTCTGGGGCTGGACCCCCGCTGGCCTTTGAAAGGACTGAAGGGCGCGCCAGTAGAGACACTCGGGGGAAGAAGCTGGTCCTCTTCTTCCTTTCCTGATTATTTGGAAGAAAACGCTTGGAAGAAAAACAGCGAGCGATTGTGGGGCTTGGGGTGTGTGGAGCGGGAATCCGGGGTTGTGCTTGCTGTACCTCCTGTGTGTTGGGTCTCCTGCAGCTTGGGGTCAGCACAGCCCGTGCGGACCGCTGTCCTGGTGAGGTTATTCGCGTGGCCCTTCTGCTCTTGGGGGCCCCCCTGGGCCATAACGGACGAGGCCGCCCAATTTACAAGAAGCATATTTTAATTGTGACATTTTTCAAAAAGCTCAGACAAAGCTACAGAGTGAAGAAAACCTGAAACCCTCCTACAGGTGGCTCTCGGGATGGTACAAAACGGGCACGGCTGGGTAGAGCAAGGCCCCTGAGTCCCCACGCGTGATCCCAGCCAAGTCCGGCCTGCAGTGTGGACTCCACGCAGCACAGGGGGAAAATGGAGCCCTGGTTGGGAGTCCACTCCCTACAGACTGCTCCCCTCCCACAGACGCCCCCCAGCTGACGGAGCTGCCCCGGGACGTCACCGTGGAGCTGGGCAGGAGCGCCTTCCTGGCCTGCCGGGCCACCGGC
>NW_022900948.1:44814645-44828324 GCF_012274545.1 Fukomys damarensis
GGCCACCCGCCCCCAATGGTCACCTGGCGGCGAGGAGATGGCCAGTCCCTGGGACCCCCGCGGGGCAGCGGGCCCGGGCAGCGGGACCCAGGAGTGCTGCTCATTGAGAGTAAGAGGGGCAGGTGGGGGACGGGACGGCAGTGCCCCACTCAGGCTGTGCGAACCTGGTTCTAATGTTAAAGCCAACCGGGCCCATGTCCAGGGCTTCGCTCACTTCCGGGCTCATGCTGGGCGTGGCAGGCCTGTAAGCCACTGTCATCCATGGTATCACGGCCCTTAGGTGTGACCGCCGAGCACCAGGCCACCTACGTCTGTGAGGCTCAGAACGCCTTTGGGAAGGCCCAGGTCCAGACCCGGCTCGCTGTCACCGGACTCGGTTCGCTGGGGCATCCGTGCGTGGGGGAGGTGGGAGGCAGGTGCTCCTGGGTGCCCCGTGGCACCACACCCTTAGGGACAGACACGTGCATGGCCAGGTTTCAGGAGCAGTCTTGGTGTTTCCGGGCAGCGACCTCCAAGGGCCCTTGGTCCTGCCCAGTACCCTGGGGTGGGGCTCGGGGCAATCTTGGGTCCGACGCTGTCCTCTCCCCACAGTGCCCCCGCAGGTCGCCAGTGGGGCACCCTCTGTGCGTGTCCTGGAAGGCCAGCCCGTGTCCCTGCCGTGTGTCATCCTGGCTGGGAGGCCCCTCCCCGAGAGGCACTGGCTCCGGGCCAGCCGCCCCGTGAGTGCTGGGATTCTCGGGCCGCTCTGGGCAGTGACACCCAGGCTCAGCGAAGGGGCGGTCACTTCTATGCCACTGTCTCTGCTCTGCAGTCCCCGGCTTTGGGAAGTCCTCTTCCCCTCCTCCTCCGCGCTCTCTGACCACGTGCTGATGGCATTTGCTGCCCCTTGCTGCCGGGCCCCTGGGGCAGGTGGCCCAGACCCAACGGCTCCGTCACCCTGCTCTAATGGCTTGGGGTGCAGATGTTACCTGCGTGGTTTAGGGTCTGTCCCCACCCAGCCGCCTTGTGGGTTCACACCCAGTGGCCTCTCTGCGCTGCTCGGGTCCCTGCACCCCTGGACTAGGAAGGGGCACCCCTGCGGGAGGCAGCTGTGCTCAGCCGTGCTTCCTCACCCTGGCCAGCTCCCGCCAGGCGGCCGGGCCTCTGTCCGGGCCGATGGCAGCCTCCACTTTGGCCGGGTGCTGCAGGAGGACGCGGGGACGTACAGCTGTGTGGTCACCAACCCAGCAGGCTCCGGGCACCGCGACATGGAGCTGATCGTTCAGGGTGAGTCCTGGGGGCTGGGGGGGTGCAGGGGCCCGGAGTGGGACCCTTTAGTTGAAGAAAGTCGCAGAGATGGTACCTGATCCCGAAGGGCAGACGAGGATCCGTGGCTGAGAGCAGCCGGGCTTTACACCTCAGCGTGCACCTGTCCAAACGGTACCCGCGCACGCTGCCCAGGCTCCCTCAGTGCCTGCGAAGGCCTGGACGCAGGACGCTGGGTGCCCGCCCGCGCCCCGTGTGCAGAATGGCGCGGTGTTGCCGTGGACCCTCCGGCCAGCTCCAGTGCTGCGCAGGTCCCTGCCTTGCTTGCCGACCGAATCCCTTCCCGTGAAAAGGCCGTTCCAGGAGTGGCCGCTAAATGAGGGGCTGCACGGAGCAGGAGCGTGGCAGTGTCCAGTGCAGAGAGGCGGCAGAGGGGCTGCAGCTCCGAGGCTTTGCTCTCGTTCGAGCGCCTCCTGCACGCAGTGCTGCCCGTGTAGCTGCGTCCTGCTGCGGCGCTGTCCCCAACGGCACCCTCAGCAGAGCTGCCGCTTGGTGTACCCGGGCCTTGTGCGGAGCGGACACGGAGGCCCTGTCCAGATGTGCGGAACCGTACAAAAAAGACGGCGTGAGGCGGGCAGGCAGGCCATGAAGTGAGCAGCGTCTGCGGCGCCTGACAGTGTGAATGTGGTCTAAGTATGGAACTGTGCTGGTTAGGGGAGAATGCAGAGGGAAAAGAGGAGTGTACATTCCCCTTGTATTTCTCCTCAGACTTTTCCACCCTACACTGGTTGAGTCAGGGCAGAATTGTGGGTGCACACACGTGTGCTGTGTGGCACACAGCGGAGGCACATACTGTACATAGGGCATCCTGTGTTCTTTGGTTAGAATTCTGTGTTCTTTTTTGTTTTTTTGGACCGGGTCTCACTATGTAGTTGAGGCTGACCTGGAACTCACTGTGTAGCCCAGGCTGTTCTCGAACTCACAGCGATCCTCCTGCCTCAGCCTCCGGAATGCTGGGATTACAGGCATGCACAACCATGCCTGGCTTTAAAGTCTATGTTCTTTATATAAATCATAGGTGCATTCTCTTTCTATCTCCTGCACTATAAATTCTCTAGAAGTACAATACTTAAAAACCAAACCGCGATTGCCTTTTGTCCTTGTCTTGCTGTCTATGTGTTTCCTTGACAAGTTACAGCTGCTTTTCTGTCACTAAGTCTTGAGCCTGTATGGACACCTGGGATGGTCATTTTGTACAGCAAATACATGGCCATGGTTTTCCTGAGCATTAACCTATTAACGCTGGTTAAATTTTGAGTCCCTTAGATGGTACTTTTAGTCCTTTAATGCCTTTTTCCCAGTGCCCTCCTACCCACAATGACAGGTCCCTGTCCCTTTTAACATAGGAGAGGAACTAAGCTTGGTTACATTTTGTGATTTACCAAGTGTGTCAATATCTTTTTTCCCCATTTTTGTGTGTTTCATTAAAGCCCTGGAGGGATGAGCAGGCCAAAAGTGATTCTTTGATTTATCGAGAAAACCAAAATTCAAAAGAAGGTTGAGCAGGGCGTGGTGGTTCTTGTAATCCCATCATTCTGGGAGGCTGAGGCAGGAGGATTCAAAGTTCCTAGTGGCTTAGTGAGACCCTGTTTCAAAATAAAAAATGAAAAGGGCTGGGAATGGGCCCTGGGTTCAATCCCTGGTACCTCAAAAGTAGCAGGGGCCCTGTGTTGAATGAGAACCTGGGTATCCTGGGTCCTTGTAATTCCAGTTTGTAATCTCAGCCACAGGTTGAGCACATAGCTCATGCCAAGCCATGATGTTTTCACTTAACTTTCATCCTAAATTCAAGCTGGGCCTGAATTTGTAATCCTCCTGCCTCAGCCTCCCACCGTGCCCAGATTACAGGTGTGCCTCACCGCACCTGGATATTCTTATTCTGTAGTAGACTGGATTTTTTTTTAAAGAGCATTTTTACAGCAAAATGAGCAGAAGACAGATTTCCCATAGACTCCTACCTATGACACACAGAGCCCCCCTTCTTACAGCAGACCAGTCCTCACGGCCACATCTCCCTGAAAGTCCCAGCATCACACGAGGGTCCCCGAGATGTTGTGCAGTCATGTGATACCATGCACCCACTGTTACAGCATCAGACCAAGTAGCTTCGGGCCCTGAAACCCCTCTGGGCCCCACTTTCCTCTTCCCTCCCTCCTCCAAGCCCCAGCACCCTCTGATCTTTGTTCTACCTGCACAGCTTCGTTTTTTCCAGGCTGTCATTGAGTTATAGTCAGTTACACTCCTTTTCAGGGATGAATACTATTCCATTCCACGCACCCCCATTTCACTTATGTGTCGCTGATAGACATGTGGGCTGCTGTCTCTGCTTCTTGGCTGTGGGGTTCATACTGCCAGGTGCTCTAGCTTATGAAATTGGTTTGTTTACAAAAGTGCCACCTAGAATCTATCCCACTGCCACCCACCATGTCACCAGTGAAGGGGTTCCAGCCTCTCTGTCCTGTGTCGCCGCAGGAGTTCCCACCCCGACCATCAGCTGGACCAAGGTGGGTGGAGCCTCTAGCCTCCAGGGTGAACTGGGTCAATCTGGGACAGGGAGGAGGGCGTGGATGACTCCTGGCTGATGTCGCCCGGGTTCTATCCTAGGAGACCAAAGCCCTGAGCTCCAGGGGTCCCCACTACAGTGTGAGCCAGGACGGTACCCTGCTCATTGCCTGGCCGTCGCCCCAGGATGCAGGGGCCTATGTGTGTACAGCCACCAATGCTGCTGGCTTCTCCAGCCAGGAGACGTGGCTCTCAGTCAACAGTGAGTGACAAGGGCGTGGCCATGGTGGGGGAGCCCCAGGGGAGTGGCGCCGTATCCAGCACCCACACCTGCCTCACTCCCCACCTCACCCTGCCCCAGTCCCCCAGCCTCCTTCCCATTTCGTGAAAGACCTGTCCGGCCTCAGGGCCTTTGCACGTGCAGTGCTCCACGGCCCTTCCTCTGCCTCATGGGCTGCTCTTCCATCTGCGCCAGCCCCAGGCTGGGTCAAGTGGCCATGCAGTGGCCGCTGGAATGCCCCCTCTGTGGCGCCCATCCCAGTGTGTTGGCATGTTTGGTCGTGGGGCCTGGGGCTTCCAGGACCAGATCTGAGATGACAAGCGGACAGATGCACAAGCCAGTCCTCTCCTGTAGTATGCTTTTAGGGCTAGTATTTTGTATCGCAAAAAGCCTTTTTCATGGTGAGATTCCTCAGACAGGAGCTCGTGCGTGGTGTCCCTGTGTAGAGGGTGCAGGAGGGGGGCCCTGAACCGCTGCCTTCAGAGGTCTCAGCCTTCTCGGTTGTCAAGGTGACGGCAGGTTGTCTCACACCGCGACACAGGCGCAAGCGACCAGGGCTGTTTGTGCATCTTGTGGGGGCTGCTGTCCTGGGAATAAACGGATATGCCACGGGGAAAAGGAGAGGAAAGAGGACCGCAGAGGAGAGACGGGGTGGGGCTGAGCGGAGCCCTGAGGTCTGAGCCGGTCCACACCACGCGCTCTTCTGGAGCAGCGCCCACCCACTCCGGGGTGGCAAGGGCTGCATGTCCGTCTGGGGCCTGTCCCGCTGTGCCCTCCCTGCTCACAGCCCTGCTTGTTTTCCCAATAGCCAAGCCCCGGATCCGGGTGAATGGGTCCCAGGACACAGACTCACCGCTGAGAGTCACAGCCAAGGCTGGTGAAGAGGTGACTCTGGGCTGTGAGGCCCAGGGCTCCCCGCCGCCCCTGGTCACCTGGACGAAGGACACCCACCCTCTGCTGTCTGACACCGACAGGTACCCAACCCCAGGGCCTTGCTAGGCACAGGTTTGCGGGACTTGGGCCTGGCTGGTGACCACCGGGGGTGAGGAGCAGGGCCCAGCCCAGGAGGCTGACTGGCTCCACCACAGGCTTTCACCTTGGGGCCCAGCCTCTGTGGGGACCCCGGGGGGTGTGGAAGCCCAGGTGAGATGCTCTGAAAAACCCCAAACCAAAGCGTCCTTTGGTCCCCAGCTGCCCTGTCCCTGGCTGTGTGGGGACACCAGGGGTCACCCGGGCAGGGCCTGCGGCTCAGTGGCACTCAGCAGAGCACCGGCAAAGCTGGGGTTGGGGCTGCGTCTGATGCCCGGCTTCCTGCCTCTCGCTCGACATCGGGGAGCCGCACTACACCCTCAGTCTGGGCTGTCGGGGTACAGGTGCCGGCTATGGATCCCTTGACACGGTGGGGGGTGGGGGTGCAGCTCAGGCAGTGCCGTCCGCCCCGGCGAGGTCCCCTGCCTGCCCCGCGCCACTCTGGCCCACACGTGTCTGCACCCAGAACGACTCTTGGCGAGCTTTCAAACTTGCAGCCGTTCACCCCTAAATGTGGCACGGCGAGCCCCTGGCTGTGGGTCGGGATGGACGGAGGGAGCTGGGAGCCTGCATCTGTCCAGCAGGTGCTTGTTTATTTACGGCTCCTCACCAAAACCCACAGGGCCATCTGCGTGCTCCTCTGTGCCCTGCGTTAATAGATCAGCAGGGAGCTGGGAATTGGCAAGAGCCGCTTTTGCAATCCCAAAGTCTCACCCGGTTCCTTCTGCTCACTGGGCTTCTCCCCAGGGTTAGAAGGAGCTCACGAGACCTGGGATCCTCTGCCCGCTCCCCTCCTGGCCTCGGACCCGGTGGCCGCTGGCTGGCTGCTCTCGGCTGGTTCTGCTGCCCGTGAAACGGGGTTATTGGGACGATGGGTTTGCAGGTTTAGTTTAGCACTGCATGTCCCGAGTGCTGAAGTACTCAGTCCTTCTGCCGTCTTACTGTGTCTGTTATCTGACTCGGTCTTACCCACTTTTGGGGACGTTTTCTGTTTTGTGGTGCTGGGGATGGAACCCACTGAGTGGCGCCCCAGCTGTCACACCCTTGTTTATAGAACAGCTTTATTGAGATCAAACCCGCATATAACTCACTCATGTCAGGCATACACTTCAGTATATCTCAGTGCATTCTGTTGTGCAACTGTTGTCACAGTCAATTTGAAAACATTTTTATCACTTCCCCAAAGACTCGTACCCTTTGCTCCCCGCCCCGCCCCGCCCCAGGCAGCCAGCCACTAATCTGCTTTCTGTCTCCTTGGCTCCCGGACCCTGGACACCGCACAGAAAAGGAGTCCTGTGTGGTCTGTTGCCTCTGGCTTCCTTCACCTTGCACAGCGTCCTCAGGGTTCAGCCCGCTGCAGCCAGGGTCCTGCTGTCGTTCCTCTGCGGGCTGAACACCCTTCCGCCACCCTCTGTCACTCCGTTCAGCGGTGTGTGGCCCCGGGGGTTGCATCTACCACAGCTGATTGTGAACAGCCTCACTTGGGTTGCTTTTCACTCCCATGGCCGCCTGTGTGTTCTCAGGGCCTTCTGTCCCTGAGGCTCAAAGCAGCTTGTGAGACGGCTACCTTCAGCCCCACGGTGATTCCGTCATAAAACGGACATTTCAAATCCTTGAGGCAGACAATGCCAGGCCGTGGGGGGGGACCGACCCGCAGCTGCCTCCTCTGCCCCCCCCTCCCCCTCCCAACGGACCCATTATTCACTTATGCTCTGTTTGTGTGCGACCCCTAACTAAAAGGCAACTCCAAGGAACCAGCCTCTGCGTCTTTCATCACTGCTCAGCAGGTGAGTAAATGTTTGCTACTTGCATGAGTGAATCCCCTCCCCCTCCCCCTCCATGGCTCCACACCACCATTCTGGAAGCCTGAGGACTCTCTTCCAGGAGCCGTACCTGTCCAGCTGTACCACAGGTACCCCTGGCTGTGCCATGTGCCCCTTCTACCTTCGCCAGCTCAGCCCCAAGGAGGCCCCACTCTATCCATGGGCTTCTTCCCCAGCCTGTGCTGACCCCGACCTGGGCACTGTGGAGGCTTCTCAGTAACTCTGGGTATAGACAGCATGGAGAGCCAGGATGTGCTGAGCCCCCAAGGCCTTTGGCCGGCAGTGGCCCGGTCCTTCTGCCATAGCCCTGGAGGTGGGGGATGCCCACCCCCCGCCTGGGGGAGGAAATGGAAATGGCCATGGAGCCTAGAACCGGATGTCCCAGTCCCGGGGCAGGGCCGACGGGCACCCGGAGCCCACGTGGGCACACGCAGGCCTGAGGCACCCAGACACGTGTGTCCCTGTCCCTTCCGAGGGCCCACGCCCACCAGGCGCTGCTGTGGATGAAGCATGGTGCGTCCGCCCCTTTCCTCGGCCTGCCCTCCTGGTCTCAGGGCGGAGCAGCATTCACGACCCAGCTTGCTGCTTCGTTGCTAGGCGGCTGCTGTGTTTGGGGCTCGCGCCTCTGCCAGTTTTCAGCAGCTCTAAGTGGGGACATCTTTATCTTTGGTCTTTTCCTTGGGGATCATCCCGGAAGCAGACGGCCAAGCCTCTCATCTTGTGGGACCACTGTTTTGAGAGTATCCACCTTGTAAATTCACTGCCCACTGCACAGTGCCGCATGCCCAAGACCGCGCAGGGAGGGAATCGGAGACAGAAAGGCCTGGGACCCCTCGGCACCACCCGACCTGCTCTGAGCGGCAGTGAGGTCTGCCCGCCCCCCAGGCTCGGTCTTCCCATCTGAGAGACTCAGAACCAAGGCTGTTAGGCGGTGGCGGCTGGGAGCATCGTGGCTTGGGTCCGGATGCTGTTCCTAGGCAACTGTGTTTGTTTGGGATCCTGGTGCGGAGCTGGGACAGCTGTGTGCGTTCCTGGCTGGGGCTGCTGCTCCGGAGGCAGCTGGCCAGGGTCCCACGCAGGGTCAGAGCCCAAGTCCCGAAAGGGAAGAGGCAGCCAGGCGATGGGGCTGCCTCGGTCTCGACGTTGCTGGGGTCTTCCTGCTCCCCCCGCCTGTCCGGCCTGCTTCCTGGGGTGCTTCTGCCCAGCCCTTGACGGGCCGTTGTCCCCCTCGGTGGAGACAAAGGCCGCTGAAGCTGAGGCCAGGGCCAGCAGTGCTGTGCGTCTGACTCAGCCCCCGCCCCCCGCTGCAGAGGAGCTCAGCCTGTGCTGCGCTGGGCTGATGGTGCCCAGGCTAGGGCTGGCGCGTGCTCTGTGTCTCTCAGATGCGGCGCTGGCCCTGAGTGGAGGGGTGGTGGGCACGCTTCCTCAGTTTCCCCGGCGCGGCTTTCCATTGGTGGCTTCCTGTGAGGGTCTGCGGTGTTGGTGAGGCCTCCGGGAGGGGTCAGAGTGGCCATTCGTAGAGCAGGGTTTCTGTCCTGGGCGCAGACCTGGCACACACAGCAGGCGCACACAGGGACACCCTCGCGGGTGACGGTGTCCGCCAGAAGTGCCACTTGATCGAAAGCCACCGGCCCTGCTGCCAGATGGCTGCCCGCTCCCGTGAGTCGGCAGCCCTGAGGGGGCACAGGGACAGCCATTTTCTGTTGAAGGGATGGATGAATACATAGTGCACGAAAGAAGGAGCACCTGGCTGGACCAGACTCAGTGCAGCTCAGGGCAAGTGAAGTCACCTGCCTGGGACCTCAGGGAAAGCTTCCTGGAAGAGCTGGAGCCTGGGCTGCTCTGATGGGGCACTGAGTCATGGAGGGGGCTGCTATACTTGGCCATCAAAAAAACTCTGAGCACCTGCTGTTCTGTGTGGGACCTCGGCACCCCTGGCTCCCACGGATGGATGGTGTCTTCCCCGCTCCCTGCCTCCCCCCCCGCCATGTCTCTGCTGGGCTTCACCCCCAGACCTGTGCCAACCATGCAGGTGTGGGCTGCCCAGAGCCCCGGGTCCCGTCCAGACAGCGCTGAGCCCCCAAACCACCACTTCATCTTCTCCCTGTGACTTCAGAGCTTGAGGTGGGGGCCTCCCCTTCCACAGCCTGGGCCCCGTTCTGGAGATTAGAAAGCACACGGCGCAGATGGGGCTTGGAGGACGCAGGTGCCAGGAGGAGCTGCTCTTCCCACTACGAAAACGTTCAGAGACGTTGGCTGGGCTGACTGAGGCTGCCCAGCACATCTGTGGCACAGCCCGGACCTCTTCCCACCGACCCCCCTCACTGAGTGCGTTTTAGTCTCCAGCTGATAGGGCCCCGCTTGGTGAGGGTAGATAGGTCAGCATGATTCACCTTACAGGAAAGCTGTAGGTGAGGAAAGCCGAGTCGGGGTGGCCCCAGCCATTGTATCTGTACGTTTAAACGTCTGCTTGAGAGACAGAAAATTAATAAACAGAGGTGTGATCCAGGGAGGGAATATTATATGGCAGCGAAAATGAATGAGGTCCGCACACAGAGGCGTGATACTACTCACATAAGTGTGTAACGTGCAAAGTGAGTTGTGTGGGGTTTGTGGCCTCATGGTCATCAGCGTGGCTCTGTGCTATACATTAGTTCCTCGGATCTCTTGAGGGTCCCGTGAGGGGAAAGCATCGTTGTTGGCTCTGTAACTAAAATGAGACCACCGAGGCACAGGAAAGCCAAGCGACTTCGCAGCCTCACACGGTCGGCAGCTGGCAGAGCAGCAGGACCCCATTTGGGGAGCATCTTCCCGGCTGTCACCCAACCACAGGGCCGTCTGGATGCAGCGATAAGCCGCAGTGGGGCTTGGTCCCTCCGCTTTGCACGAAGGGAGCCAAAGGCTGCGTGGGTGAGCCTTGTGTGCCACTCCCCAGGCCTCTGGTGACCCCCTCGTCTGCCTGGCAGGGCCCCTCTGAGGGCTCGGATGCCACCTTACAGGGGGAAGCATGGGCCTAGCAGAACAGGGTGGGGACCAGGAATGGTGTCCAGCTGGAAGTCGTGGTGAGCTCCAGCTGAGGACTGGCCCTGGGGTCCCCACTTCCTTGCCGGCTGCTTACTTTTGGGGCCAGCCGGGGTCATGGCTGCAGCTGTGCCCCCCATTCTGCGTGGTAGGGCTACTCAGAGCCAGCACATGTGGGCCGCTGACATCATGTCTGTGAGCGCCCCTGGGGTCCGGCCCAGCTGCAGGAGCCTGGCTGGGGGTCCAGGCCCCGGGGGGGAGTGGTTCTGCACATCCTCCTCCTGCAGACGGGGGCCCCAGGAGTCCCTGGGTTTGGACTCAGGCCGGCCTGGCACCAGGGTGCCAAGGGCCTTAGGGCCGAGCCCGGTGCAGCTGAAGGCACTGGTGGTGCCCGCTGCACAGCGAGGGGACTGGACACCACCGTGTTATGCACCAGGACAGGGCGCAGGGTGAGGACCTGGACCCAGGCCCACAGCTGACTGTCTCCCGCGCTGGGAGGAACTGGCCTGCTTGGCCTCGGGGACTCGGAGCTGGGGCTGGGGTGAAGGGGTGGCAGGTGGGGGCTTGCTGGAAGAGGAGGTGGGTGGTGAAGCCTGTCCCTGGGGTGGGCCGGTCAGGGTCTCACAGCTGGCCCTGTCCCTGCAGCCGCGTCCTCCTTCCATCCGGGTCCCTGCGCCTGGCGCCAGCCCAGGAGGAGGATGACGGCCACTATACGTGCACAGCCAGCAATCCCGCGGGGTCAGCCTCCCGGCGCTATGTCCTCGGGGTGCAAGGTAGGAGCACGGGTGCCGCCACCCTCTGTCCCTGTGCCTGGCCCCTGCCTGTCCTCTGTCCCTCGCAGGGCCTGTCCCCTACTTCCTGCTTCCCACACCTCTGTCCTCCATTCTACCCTTTTCCACCTCAGTCTGATGCTGGGAAGGTGATTCGGAGAGCAGGGCCGGGGGACCGATGCTGGGGCCCCAGGGGCCATGACCGTGACTGAGGGTGTCTTCCCAGCCTGAGCGACACAGCTGGGAGGCGTCTGGCATGCTCAGGCTGGCAAGCTGCCTCTCGGGGCCCTTTTCCCGCTGGGAGCATCTGAGGCCCGCAGGGAGGCCCTTCCGGTGCCGAGGCACTTTCCACACCTGTAACTCCAGAGGCTGCTATTTGGGCAGCGCCTCCCTGCGTGTCCCACGCGCTCGGCCTGGCTCCAAAACATCCTGCTGTGGTCCTGGGCCCCAGGAGGGGCCATCCAGCTACCCCATTCAGCGGAAGCCACGCAGGCAGGGAGGTCCTCACGCCCGGGCCCAGCGAGGACACAGAGACAGGACAAACTATGGCCTGGCCAGCCTGTGGATTTCACAGGGCCCGCGAGTGGTTTCTAGTTTTAAATGAGTGGGGAAATCTAGAACAGAGAAGACAAATGCCCTCTTGCAGCCACGGGAAAGTGTGGAACCCAGGGCCGCTCACCCTCCTGAGCCAGCTGGGCCTGTGCGTGGCCTCCTGTCTCTGAAACTGGAACAGTACCGTGTCCTCAGCTTCCCCGCAGGCCCAGGACGCTTGTCCCAGGGCCCTGGGTGGGCTCAGAGCCCTCCCGGGCCTGCCTGCCTGGGTCCCCAGGGAGCCGTGGACTCCTGGTCAGACCCCCAGGCTGGCGTGTGTGTGGGGTGACCGTGGCCGGGTCCTGGAACCCTCCTGGGCTCAGTTCCCTCACCTGCAAAATGAGATGGCCTCACCCAGCCCTGAGGCACCCACGAGATGGAAGAGGAGTCAGGGTTTGAAAGCAGACACACGAGAAACCTGACAGATGGGGCCGCCCCCCATGCTTCTGGCCAGGCTGGTCAGGCACCACCTGGGCTGCCGCTCTGTGCCCTCTTCTGTCCTGGGGTGGCCTCGTGAGGGGGTGGCTGAGGCCCCGGGCTGTGCCCCTCCGTGTGTGCTGCCTCCTGTCTTGATGGGCCACTCTGAGTCCTGGCACCTCAGGCCTCATTTTCCCCAAATGTACCCTGAGCTGGATGCAGCCTGGACAGTGCTTCTCAAAGGGTGTTGGGTGCACCGGTGTCCAGGCAGAAGCCGGAGTCTACCTTGTAGCGGACAGAGGTGTCCACTGGGGGTCTCAGTGTCTTCTTGATGCCGGAATCACCCGCCTTAGGGCATCCTGCATCTTGGCCTCATTGGTCCTCGACAGCTGAGGTGGGGTCTGGGCTCCAGGACCCCCCACCTGGCTCTCCCACCTGACAGCACTCCCGGTGCCCCGCCAGTGCCCCCTCAGGTGCAGCCGGGCCCTCGGCTCCTGAAGGCCCTGGTGGGAGAAGCCCTGGATCTGAACTGTGTGGCCAAGGGCAGGCCGGAGCCGTGGCTGAGCTGGTCCAAGGATGGGGCGACCCTGCCCGGAGGGGGGCCCGAGGGCTCGGTCCACTTCGAGGCCGTGCAGGTCTCTGACTCCGGACTGTACCGCTGCGAGGCCACCAGCAGCGCTGGGATGGACGCCTGGGAGCTGGAGCTCAGGGCGCTGGGTGAGTGTTACAGCCTGGCCACCCTCCCCGGGCTGCTGTCCTGTGTCTTGGAATCTCCGTAGTCCTGGGACTGAGCAGCAGGTCCTTGAGCCGCAACCAGGCCCCACTCTCCCTGTCCCCCCGCCATGGCAGTGGCCCTGAGTGCCTTGGGCACAGAGGTGTCTCAGGCACTGTGGGGCAGCACTAGGCCCCCTGTCCCACGTGCCCGCTAGATAACATGGCCAATGTCCTCTCCTGCAAAGTGGGTCTCCGAGAGAATGGGTGTGAAGGACTGGCACACAGGAAGTTCAGGGTCCATGGCACCAGCACCGTCACTACCGGGCCACAGGAGGGCGGGGCGCGCATGGCCCACTGGGTGGTGGCCTGTCCTGTGGGCCCCTGAGGGTCTGAACCAGCGTCCCCACCCTCCACGCCTCTTGGGAGGCTGCTCAGGCCTGCGTCCCTGCACTCGGGCCGAGAGTGAGGGTGGCCGTGTACCCTTGCCAGAACCTCCACACTGGGTGTCCGACAACAGCAGCCTGGTGGAGCGAGTGTCCGGGGAGAACGCCAGCCTCCTGTGCCCGGCCCGAGGTGAGACCCCGGGTGGGCGGGGGGCAGGGGCTTGGGGTCGCTCCCCCTTGCCAGCTGCCCTTCCTGGCTGTGTGACGTGGGGCGGCTTGCACCTCTGTTCTGAGCCTCAGCCGCCTCACCTGCCTGGTGGGGACACGAACAGGGCTGCTGGGAGGTCTCGGGGGACCACAGTGGTTTGGGGACCCAGCCCCAGGCCTGGCAGAGGGCAGGGGACCCGTAGTGACTGCATGGCCTCCACCTCCTAAGCGCCTCTGTCCCCAGCGCCCTGCTCCCCGGCCACCCGAGGGGCCTCCTTGGCTTCTGGGCCCTGTGTGGTGACAAGGGGCCCAGACAGAAGCCTGCAGGAGCCGGGATAGCAGCTCCGGTCACTGCTGCTCCTCCAGCTGGCAGAGCGCAGGACGGGGCACAGGAGAGGCGGGCAAGGTGCGGGGTGGGGCGCAGTTCGCTCGTGTGGGAAGCAGTGCCGTGTCCTGCACCTGTGGGCCTCACGGGGACCCGAGGCAGTGTGGACAGGGGCGCTGGGTCGGGGCACGGCAGGACGGCAGCTCTGAGGAAGCCCCCGGGTCCCTGCCAAGGTTACGGAGGCGCAGCGGGGGCAGTGTGGGTGTGGAGGGAGGTGCCGGCGCTCTGAGCTGAGGAAGCTGTGCCCTGCTA
>NW_022900948.1:44828442-44837848 GCF_012274545.1 Fukomys damarensis
GCTGTGCCCTGCCAGGGACGCCCAGGCCGCGGGTCACATGGCGCAAGGGCCCGGCCTCAGAGCCCCTGGGCACCCGGCCTGGCATGGCGGTGCTGGACGATGGGTCCCTGCTCCTGATGTCAGTCTCACCTGCGGACGGTGGAGACTACGAGTGCCAGGCAGCCAACGAGGCGGGCGCTGCGTCCCGGAGGTCCAAGCTGGTGGTCTACGGTAAGCGGGGGCCCCAGAGCCAGGGGCAGACTGGTGCCCGCCTCCCATGGAGGCCACTGGCAGAGGCCCGTGTGACGCAGGGGCTGATGGTAGCACCACGTTCCGGGGCCCAGGAGCTGCTGCAGGGGGCTCGCAGGGTCCCATGTCCAGGTGCCAGAGGAGGGCCAAGTGTGATGCTGTTGATTCCCAGAGACCTGCGCAGGCAGTGGGGGAGCAGCCAGAATGCTAAGCAGCAGTCGACCCTGCCCTGCAGTTACATCTGGGTGAAAAGCATCACAGTAGCGATGAGGCCTGGAGCCTACCCTCTGGCTTAAAACCAAGGGAACAATGACAGTGTTCAGGGAGGCCGAGGCAGGAGGATCACACTTAATGACTTAGCAAGACTCTGTCTCAAAATAAAAAATAAAGGTCGGGGGATGTAGCTGAGTGGAAAGACCTTGGGTTCGATCCCTACTACTGCAGGAATGATGTACAGGAGGGTTCTGTGGGGTGGGCTGGGGCTCCCCCTGCTGGCGGATGAGCAGCAGCAGCCTCTGGGCAGCCCTAACCGTCGCTCCCTGAGCCCAGCTTCCTGTTAGCACCCTACAAAGTGTGCAGCAGAGAGGAGACTCACAGCAGAACCCCGCTAGGTGGTTGTGCGCCAGGCTGGGGGCAGAACCAGCTGAGCTGAGCAGCGGAGTATGGCACCTGCCGGGCACCTCCAGGGCTGCGGCTGTCCCTGGGCGGGGCTGCCGTGGCCACTCAGGGACAGGCAGATCTCCTGGGACACTGGTGACAGTGGGTGGTGGGCAGGGTGGGGAGTCGGTGCCTCCTGTCTGGGCCGAAAGGGCCTTGGGGCAGCTGTGTGCTTCTCCTTGCTCCTCAGTGCCGCCCAGCATCCGGGAGGATGGGCGCAAGGGCAACGTGTCCAGTGTGGTCGGGCAGCCGCTTTCTCTGGAGTGTGACGCAAACGGCTTTCCAGTCCCTGAGATCGCATGGCTCAAGGACGGGCAGCCGGTAGGCGTCCTCTGGGGGTGTTGGCTGGGGATGGGCCAGGGTGCAGCTGAGGTGTGACCGGGGCTGGGGCTGGGGTCCAAGGCTCGTACGGGAAGGGCGGTGGTGGCAGCTGTGGTCCTGGGGTGAGTCTCGGGTCCTCCTGGTGGAGAGGCCGGCTCCACGCTGGGAGTCTGAGCCCTTGGTTCCAGTCCCCTTGTTGCTAGATGGTCACCGGCTCCCTCCCCTGTCCAGGTCCCTGAGGCCGGCAACCACCGCCTCCTGAACCGGGCGCGGACACTCCACTTCCCCAGGATCGAGGAGGGTGATGCCGGCCTCTACTCCTGCCGGGCAGAGAACCGGGCGGGGAGCGCCCAGAGGGACTTTGACCTCCTGGTGCTGGGTGAGTGCGCCCTGGGCCTGCGCTTGTTTTGCTGCACAGTGGGGCCATGGCAGACCCGTCCCTGTCCTCCCGGAGGCCGGGGCAGGGGACACAGGGGACAGGCACACGGTCAGCCCAATGCTACACAGGCGGGGCAGGGCAAGCTCCCGAGAGCCGCGGGGCAGGCCCCGTGCAGCCAGGGTTCAGGAGCTTCCCGAGGGGGCGACGCCCATGGGGACCGCACAGGCAAAGGCTCTGTGGCCAGCAGGGCTCGCAGTATCAGAGGCTCCCTGCTTCTCGCCCTGCAGTCCCTCCTTCCATGCCGGGAGCTGGGGCCGTCCAGGAGGTGCTGGGCCTGGCTGGTGCCGACGTGGAGCTGGAGTGTCGGACCTCGGGGATCCCCCTGCCCCAAGTGGAGTGGACCAAGGACGGGCAGTGAGTGGCCTCCCTGATGGACACACAGGGCTGATGCTCAGGCTGGGGCCACCTGCACGGGGTCCCGAGGGAGGCTGAACTCTGAGGGCACCTGTCAGCGTGAGCAGGGTCCTCCCACTGCGCAGCATCCTTCCACAAAACCCACAACTAAATTATTAGGTAAAATCCACACAGCACAACTGTCCGATTGAAGCACTAACTTGGGAGCGTTTTGTGCATTTGCTGCGCTGTGCCACCAGAACCTTTCATCACCCCAAAAGGAAACTGCAGGCCCATTAGGTAGCCCTTCTCAGCCCGTGGTCCCCGACCCCAGACCACAACCAGTCCACTTCCTGTGTGCACACGTCTGCCTCCTGTGGGCCTTTCCTACAGAGTCAGACACCAGGTGGCCTTTCGTGTGGCTGCCTTCCCTGGGCGGAGTGCTTTGGAGGTTCACCCGCGTCACGGCAGGGCTCAGAACTTCAGACCTTTTCATGGCTAAGTCATTCTTTGTGGATGGAGGTCTGGTGACAGAGGAGTGGCCGCTGCGGTCCCCTCGGAGCTGGCTGTCCCTCCTTCGCTCTGCCTGACTGACTGTTTCCGCTTGACGTCTCTCCAGGCCTGTCCTTCCGGGAGACCCTCACGCCCAGCTCCGGGAGAACGGCCAGGTCCTCAAAATCACCAGCAGTCACCTGGGGGACGAGGGGCGGTACCAGTGCATGGCCTTCAGCCCAGCCGGCCAGCAGGCCAAGGACTTCCGGCTCCAAATCCACTGTGAGACCCGACCCCTTCCGGGCCACCAGCTGCTCGTGACGCTTCCTGTCTGCTGCCGCTGCCTGGGAGGGGCCGAGAAGGACAGGCCGGGGGCCCTCGGGGGCAAGTCCCCTGTCTGAGAAAGCCAGGTGGGGGCCAGAGGCCGTGTGGCCCAGGCCCAAGGCGCCCCAGATTCCTTTACGCCGCAAGGCTATCTCTGGTCAGGACTGAGTGGGAAGCCGGCGGCATGCGCCACGCCTGGACAGCAAATAGGACCAGAGAGGCAGAGTGCCAGTCCTCACGGCGTGGCACCGGCAGCGGCACCGCCCTGCGTCTGCTCCCTGCGCTGACTGAGGAGCCGGAAGGGTTAGGGACACAGCGGGCCCCCAGTCTTTACTTGTGGTCAAGACGGAGAGTTCTGGGGTACAGCGTCATCTCACGCCGTGCCCACAGGCCCTCCGCAGTCATCCTGGGTGTCGGTGGTGGGTGATCTGCCCTGGGGGAACCTTGATCCAGTCCGGCCCTCGTTCCACAGATGGGGAGACTGAGGCCCAGAGAAGTGGCAGGACCTACCCCGGGTCATACAGTGAGTTAGAGGCAGACGGGTGCTGACCAGACTGGCTTCCCACAGCAGCATGTCCCGAGCTGGCCTGGCTCCTCCATCCTGTGTCTTCCTGTCCCCACAGGGCTGGCTGGGGATTTAGCTCAGTGCTGCCGCGCCTGCTTTGCAAGTGCAAGGTCCTGAGTTTGATCCCCCGTACCAAAAAAAAAAAAAAAAAAAAAAAAGTGTCTCCTCCTGTCCTCACAGTGGAAGCCTGTGGCTTGTGCTTGTGGCCCAAGGGCACGTGCATGCTTCCCCGGGGGAGGACACCAGCCGCCTGCAAGGGGCACCTGTGACCCCCACCTGCTGTGTCCTCCTCAGCACCCCCAACCATCTGGGGCTCCAACGAGACCGGTGAGGTGGCTGTCATGGAGGGACACCCAGTGCGGCTCCTGTGTGAGGCCCGAGGTGCCCCCACCCCTGACGTCGCCTGGTTCAAGGACGGGGCCCCGCTCCCCGCCAGCGCTGAGGTGGTCTACACCAAGGGCGGCCGGCAGCTACAGCTGGGGCAAGCCCAGGTGTTGGACGCTGGCGTCTACACCTGCAAAGCCAGCAACCCTGTGGGTGTCACAGAGAAGGCCACCAGGCTGGTGGTTTATGGTGAGCAGCTGGGGTGGCGGCAGTGGGCAGGGGTCCCCTGGGAGGGACCCTGGACCCAGGGGGCCCACCCGTCTCAGCGGTCAGTAGGTGGGGGGCGCTGAAGTGCCACAGGTGACAGGGAAATGGGACCAGGGCCCTACAGAAAGAGGTCACCCCAGCCCCTCTGGCACCCCTCATGCAGGTGGAGAGACTGAGCCCATGGCAGGGGCTCTTGGGGTGATGGCACCGCCAAGTCATCTGAGCTCAAAGATGGCTCCTCAGCTGCTCGGGGTTTGTTGCTGAGCTGAGCTGGGCTTTGGGGACTTTGCCACACAAGCTGGTCACTCAGTACTGACGGGACTCGGTCCCCATGGAGGGACGAGCCAGCAAGGCTCTGGGGACCCGGGAGTCACGGCGCTTGGCCCAGAGGGACTGATCCAAGTCTCTGCTGGTGACGACTCGCAGGACATTCGAGGGGCCTGGGGGAAAGCTGGGCCTGGGCGGGGTGACCAGGCCCCAGGAAGTCGGAGGTGGCCTGTGGGCTAATGGGGATCATCTTGGTCCCTCATGAGGGGTCAGCCTGGGTCTGTGACGCCTGAGGTGCAAGGGACCCCGGAGCCTATGAGCCTGGGCCCAGCTTATTTGGGGATCGAGGACCCCCGGGAGAGTGCATGTGCACACATTTAGTCTGCAGAACACCTTAGGACGCAAACAGGGTCGAAAAGCACCTCGATTCCCAGTCCGAGGTTTCCCTGGGTCCCGCAGCAGTGGTGCCACCCTTGTAGCCTCTCGTGGCTCTCAGGGTACCCCATGAAGGGCGAAAGGAAAGCTCCCCCTCCGATCCCATCCCCTTGGCCACCACTGGCTGAGGCAGGGGCCCCCAAAGCCACACCAGAGACCTGCTGTGCAGGATCCTGGAGATACGCAGAGAGGTGGGCCTTCTGCTCGGGGTGAGCTCGGTGTGGCAGTGGGAACAGAGAAAGCACGGGGGTACTAGGGGCAAGAGGAGCATCAGAGCAGGGCTTCCTGCAGACAGAGCAGGGCAGGGACGATCGGGGGAGGCCACTGGGGTCCTGAGCACCCCTGCCTCCCCCCAGTCGCACCCACCATCGAGGGCACCGGTGGAGGGCCGTATGCCGTGCAGGCCGTGGCCGGGAGGCCCTTGGCGCTGGAGTGCGTGGCCAGAGGCTTCCCACCTCCCACTGTGTCCTGGCAGCATGAGGGGCTGCCCGTGGCTGGGAGCAACGGGACATGGCTGGAGCCGGACGGCGCGCTACGGCTGCAGAGCCCGGGGGAGGCATCCGGGGGTCGGTACAGCTGTGTGGCCAGCAGCCCGGCAGGCGAGGCCATGCTGCAGTATGATGTGGATGTGCAGGGTAAGCCGGCCACGCCCAGCTGTCCCCGCAGTTTGTCCTCTGCTGGGGTGGAGGGGGCAGAGCAGTCCGAGGCGCCCCTGTCTCAAATGACCAGGGCACCGAGACGCTGCAAGGAGGGCTGGAGTCCTGGGGTCCAGGCCCTTGCTCTGACCTGTATCCTGAGGACAGGTCACCAGGTGGGGGACCCCACTCTGCCTTCTGCCCACAGAATGGACGTGTGTCCGGGATTCAGGGCTGCTGTGGGGCTCCGTGCAGGGAACTTGTCTGGCATGTGCGCTCTGAGCCTGATCCCAGCACCAAAAAGAATCAGAATGTTCCTAGAGCAAGCACGTCCCCAGCTGTTCAGCCCTCAGCAGACACAGCCACTTTCACTCTGTGCCAGCCCATGGGCGTGGACAGGAAACGGGACACGGCAGACAGGACTCTTGGGCCTCACCCTGGTGGGGGGCGACAGCAGACAGACGGGTCCCTTGCCCGGCTTTCACCCTGTGTGGGGAGACTTGCTAAGTTCCAGCCTCCAACTGTGCGTCCTGCTTGCAGTGCCCCCGCAGCTCCTGGTAGCTGAGGGCTCGGGCCAGGTGACCACCATCGTGGGGCAGCCCCTGGAGCTCCCCTGCCAGGCCTCGGGCTCCCCAGTGCCCACCATCCGGTGCGTATGGGCACAGGGCTGGGGCTGGGCGGGCAGAGCGGGAGCCGTGGGGTGGCGTGGGAAGGGAGCTGCTCCCCGTTCCCTGGAGTGGGAGCCAGCCAGGCGGGAGGGACAGGAAGCCTCCTCACGTGTCCCCCTGGAGCAGCCCTTCTGGGCCTCAGGTCACCCTGTGCCCCTGCCCACCCTAGGTGGTTGCAGAACGGCCGCCCTGCCGAGGAGCTGGCTGGGGTACAGGTGACCTCACAGGGGACCACGCTGCACATTGACCACGTGGAACCAGGCCACGCGGGCCTCTTCGCCTGCCAGGCCACCAACGACGCGGGCACCACGGGGGCTGAGGTGGAGGTGTCCGTGCACGGTGAGCCGTGTCCGGGACGCGGGGTGGGCAGTGGAGATGCCAGGCAAGTGGAGCCAGAGGGCAGCGGCAGGCCTGCGAGGGACAGGGGCTCATCTCCTCAGGGCAGTGTCCCCAGGCTGGGTGTCCCGGTTCCCCAGAGGTGTGGTGTGGGGCTGGTCTCTTCTCACCCACTTAGCACACCTGTCCTCTGCCCTGCCAGCCCCTCGGCCCGCTCCCCTTCCCAGCCTCAGCCCTCCACCCACTCTTCCTGCTGACCACAGTGGACGCCATGCCGTCCTTAAATACGCCGGCCTCCCCTCCCCGGCTAAGGCGCAGCCCGCCGCTGGCCCCACTAGGGCTGTTTCTGTGCTCCTTCAGCTGTGCTCCCTGCTCTGAGCTCTGAAAGACAGGGACACAGGCACCTTCTCCGCTGTGTCTAGACCTGTGCTGGGCACAGACCGGATAGAGTTCGTGGGCGCGCGGATGGGTGGGTGGGTGGATGATGGTGGATGATGGTGGGTAGGTGAGTGGCTAGGCAGGCAGGCAGGAAGACGGGAGGCTTGCTGGATGGTCGGAGGGGTGGGTGGGAGAACTCTGAAGGGAAGGCTCCCCTGCGGGCTCCCAGTCTGAGCCCCTTCCTCTAAGCCAGGCGTTTGTGGGGGGAAAGCGAGGGACCAGGACCTGGCGGAGCCCAGCAAGGCCACCCCCACCAGCAGACATCAAGGGGCCCGCTGGGTGCCCCTGCACCCTCCTTATCCTGACCCAGAGCCTCCCTCTCTCCCCTGCCCAGAGCTCCCGTCGGTCACCATCCTCGGGGGTGAGAACATCACGGCTCCTTTCCTGCAGCCTGTGACCCTCCAGTGTGTAGGGGCCGGAGTGCCTCCCCCGAGCCTCCGCTGGTGGAAGGATGGGGTGGCCCTGGCAACCTCAGGGGGGACCCTGCAGGTACATTTAGGAGCCCCAGGGTTGGTGGGGCAGCCGGGCACAGGGGAGGAGCCACTCTTCGTGGGTCCCGCAGGCCTTCTACAGAGCACTGGCAGTGGGGGTGGGACAGGCACAGAGCCCCCCAAGCCCGGGGCACTCGGTGGGCCCTGGGGTGCTGGGCCCGGGGAGAGGAGGGGACCCTTCGCCCCTTCCACCTCCCAGGAGCTTCAGCTGCCGGAGGGAGAGCACAGGGAGGGAGTCGTGCTGGACCGGACGAGCCCTGGGAACCTGGCTCTCACCCCGTCCCCCCGCACCGTCACCATCCCCAGCGTGGGCTCTGTGGCTCCCCACACACGCATCCCTGCGCACACACCCCGGCCCCTCCTCCCCCAGATAGAGAAGGTGGACCTGAGGGACGAAGGCATCTACACCTGCGCTGCCACCAGCCTGGCAGGGGAGAGCCAGAGGGACGTGGCGGTCAAGGTTTTGGGTGAGGAAGTGAGCAGGGCCGGAGGCCTGGGGCGGCAGCCAATCCCTGCAGGATCCTTGGGGCCCGGTGCATGTTGTGGAGGAGGTTTGAAAATCCAGCGTGAGACCACCTGCAGAGAACACAGCCTGAAATGAGGCCCGGCAGCTACCCCGTGCTCCTGATCGCCTCTCTCACTCATGGCTGCCTTAGCTCATTGGATTCATGTTTTGGGTCCCTTTGCACCCTTGCCAGGGTGGGCGGTCCCTGCCTGGCCATTTCCTTGCCCCAGATCTTGCTCTTGGCCGTGGGAGGACTGGCCAGGGGTGAGAGATGCCCACTGTCCCCAAGCGGGGTCTCTCCTGGTTTCCTCCTAGTGCCCCCCAACATCGAGCCAGGCCCCATCAACCAGGCGGTGCTGGAGAACGCGTCGGCGACCTTGGAGTGCCTGGCTTCCGGGGTGCCTCCTCCCGGTAAGCCCCTCCCCTTGGAGAAAGCCCTCTCCACTGCCCCATTAGACTCCCCCAGAGTGCTGGTGACGCGCGGGTTGGCACAGCCCCTCGTCCGGGCTCTGCTGTCTCCCCCGTCCACTCACCCACGTGTCCACCCGTTGACCCGCGTATCCACTCGAGTGTCATGGGACTGAGCCGACCCAGAGCTTTGCCCTGGGGTCTGCAGCCAACCCGGAGGCTCTGCTCACTTTGCAGCTCCCCAGGGCCGCCCAGGGCTGGGTGTGAGAAACAGGTCCCCTGGATCCCAGTCGTGTCTCTGTCTGTCTGTCTGTCTCTCTCTCTCTGTCTCTCTCTCTCTCGTCCTGACCACCTCTGGAGGAAGGGTGGGGTGCTGGGCGCAGGGGCGATAAGCGGCTTGCTGGGGGCGGCCGGCCTCCTGTCACCACCACTTGCAGCCCTGCTCCCGCCTTCCCATCGGCCACCTCGGGCCTGCCTGGAGTTCGGCTGCCTTGCCCGGCCCTGCTCGTTTCCCGCAGAACTCTGTCCTCCAGTGGCTGAGAAAAAGCGTGGCCGCCCTGGGAGCTTCCCTCGGATGCCCTGCACCAGCAGCCTCCGAGGCCCCACAGGATCCCTTGCCTCTGTGCTTCCTTCTCCAGATGTCTCCTGGTTCAAGGGCCGCCAGCCCGCCTCGGCCCGGACAGGGGTGACGGTTTCCGCTGACGGCAGAGGTCTCCACATTGAGCGAGTGCGGCTTTCGGACGCTGGGAGTTACCGCTGCGTGGCATCCAATGTGGCGGGCAGCACAGAACTGCAGCTCGGCCTCCGGGTCAATGGTGAGCTGCCCTGGGGCCACTGGGCCCTTCCCCCAGAAATTGTCTTTCCTTCCACTTGTCTGTTACTCTGTCCGCGCGTCCATTCACTTTTTTTTTTAAGAGTAAGAAAATTTTTATGTTTATTTATTTAAACGTTTTTTTGATACTGGGGATCCAACTCAGGACCTTGTACTTGCAAGGCAGGCACAGCACCACTGAGCTAAATCTCTGGCCCCAAGCGTAAGAAAAATTTATTGAGAGAAAGATAGCTGCTGTCTAAGAGAGACAGGAGGACTGGAAAGTGGGCTGCCTGCCCACCTTCTTCTCAAAGGGCTTTTTTGGGACAAAGCCACAAGGTGAGGTGGTGTTGAGGTGGATCATGTCGACTTCTTCAAGGTTGAACTTCCAGTCACTTTTAACTCCTCCAACACATCCATCCACCCGCCCCTTTACTCCCGCACCCTTCTGCTTATCCATGC
>NW_022900948.1:44837927-44842944 GCF_012274545.1 Fukomys damarensis
TTACCTACACGTCCGCTCCCCACCCGGCCGGCCCTCCTTCCATTCATTCATGCGAACCTCTGCTCGATCCAAGCCCCCTCCACTCACAGCCTCTGCTCGTCCTTCTCCCTGCTCGTTCCTCCACCCATCCAGCCATTCACCATCCAGCTAGCCAGCCAGCTATTTTTCCACCCGTGCATACAAATGTCTGGCTCTCCATTCACTAATCTAACCATTCATCTACCCGTTCATTTCTCCATCCATCCATCCATCCATCCAGCAACCCCTCCCTCCATCTCTGCATCTTCTGTCCAACCACATTTATTGAATACTTGCTCTGGAGAAGTCCCTGACACGACAGCCCTGAATAAGAAATTCAGTCCAGTGTAGGCTTTAGTGATTAGAGCGTGACTCAACGTGCAAATTCTGACCTCGTGGTGAGAGCTAGGAAACATGAGATCCACTGCATGCTGGTCACTGGGGCATCCAGGAGGCCTCTCCTACAGCTGAGACCTCCAGGCCTTGAACCTGCAGAGACGTGGGAAATCCAAGAAACTGAAGGGAGGCTGGAGGCCTGGAGCTTACTACAGCTGAAAGAGAGGGAAGTTCAGGGCCTTCTGCTCTTCCCTGACCCCGCCGCCACGCCACGGCAGATGCCTTCCTGCTGTGGACCCCAGGCCTACACTCAGGAGGAGTCCTACCTGGGTGACTTTAGGCAGCTGACTTCCCCTCTCTGAACCTCACTTTCCCGCTGGTGGAAACTCTTTGGAGGAGCTGAAGGATGGGTGAACAGCCCTGAGGACTGTGGACTGACTGCCCGGTTGGCACGGCTGCCCCTGCACTTTTGTGGGTGGCCCGTGTTCCTCAGCTCAGCCGCTGTCCTTGCCACCCCACTCTGCAGTGCCCCCACGAATCACTCTGCCGCCCAGCCTGCCAGGCCCTGTGCTGCTTGGTGCCCCTGTCCGGCTGACCTGCAATGCCTCGGGTGCCCCCAGCCCCACGCTGATATGGCTGAAGGATGGAAACCCCGTGTCACCTGCGGGGACCCCTGGCCTCCAGGTCAGCAAGGCTGGGTGGCCCCAGGAGGGTGAGTGGGGGCTGAGAGCAGTGGCTGCGCCCTGGGAACGGCGGATTCGGGAGAACCCAAGCTGCCCTGGCTGACGTGTGTGTGCCAGCCGTCTGTGTTGTCTCCCTGCCTTGTTAAAACAACTAAAAATAAGTGGGTGAAATCCATCTTAATTTGACAGTGAATCCAAAACATCCAGAGCAGTTTGCTTCATTCTATGATCAGTATAAAGATTACTGATGCGACGTTGTATATTCTTTTCACACTAACTCTGAATTGTGCTGTGTGTTTTACGTAGTGTGATCAAAATACAGTATGTGGTGAATGTTTAAGTTTTCAAATTTATTACAGTAAGCGACACTGCTATTGATTCCCCTCACAGTCCCCCCCCCCTTGCTCTGAACAAACTCATCCCATCGCCCTCGCCACTTCCTGCCGCAGCTCTGGAAGTGCTCTTTCCTGCGTGTCTGTACGAGCTGTGATTGAAAACACGGTGAACGCTGTTGCCCAGCGCTGTTCAACAAAAAGGCAGCTCCTAAAAACACACTGCCACATCCTCATCCACCTTACTCGCTGGAGCTGACCCTGGACTCTGGCTCCTTCCCACAGTCAAAATGACCATGAAAAGTCAGTTTTTGAATCGATTCAGGACACGAGGCTGCCACAACAGGGCAACTAAAGACCTTCGGGAAAGAGGACTCCAGAGCTGCTGCAGGAAGTGGCAAGGACTGTGGGATGCATAAATATTTGAACTGAGGGGGAATAGGGCCGGGGATTTGGCTCAGTGGTTCCACTGCCTGCCTCGCAAGCACAAGGACCCGAGTTCGATTCCTGGTACCAAAAAAAAAAAATGCCTATGAGGTGAAGCGGGAGATTTTGTGGGGTTTCATGGCAGTGTGTCTTTTACTGTGATGATTTTTAAAATTTAAACCCTGACCACATTTTCTGTTACACCTTGTACGTTTGTGATGACCCCTCTCAGTTCGGTGGCACATCCAGAGTTTCTTATGTGCGTATGGCCGGTGGCCACTGCAGTGGACAGTGTGGCTCTAGAGGCCATGTCAGGAGGGGGATGGCCCAGCAGAGGTCTGGATGCAGCTCCTGGCTTCCCTGCCCCGTGTGTGGGGTCCCCGAGGGTCTGTGAGGACGGGGTGCTGTCCCTGTGCCGGGAGAGCACAGGTGACAGCCTTGCTCTGGGGACACAGATCTTCCCTGGGGGCCGCGTCCTCGCCTTGGCCAGTGCCCGCACCTCTGACTCGGGCAGCTACTCCTGCGTGGCTGCGAGTGCCGTGGGTGAGGACCGTCGAAACGTCACCCTGCAAGTCCACGGTGAGTGTCCAGCGGGTGGCCCTGTGGTCCCGACTGGCAGCTCCAGGGTGGGGGGTGGGAGTCCCCAGCCCTGTCCAGAGGAGCGAGAGTGGCTGGGTGGATGAGACGCCTGCCCCACACGGTGGCTGGGATCAGACCTGTCCTGGAGTGTGACGTCCCTGGGGAGAGGGCGTGGGCAGCCCGTGGCCCTGTACAGCCAGCAGCTCCGTGTTCAGGAAGCCGGGGGAGGAGCAGGAAGTAGTAGGAGGGGCGGCAGGCAGAGTCAGGAGACCCCGGGCCCTCACAGCTCTAGTCCTTTGGGGGTGACAGTCCCTTCCAGAAGGGGAATGTGGGGGTGACTAGCAGCACTGGCCCTTTCATGTCGTGCGACTCAGGTTCACATCCTGCCTCCGGGACCTGGGGCCCGTCACTCTGTTCCCTGGAGTGCCCTGTCTTCATCTCTGAAGGGGGCACCGCTGAGCTAAGCCCCTGGCCCCTCGGGCCCTGTATTCTTAACTGCCAGACTCCACTGGCTGTTTTTGTCTCGGGGGCAAGGTGGTTTGGGTCTGCTTTGGGGACTTTTTTATTTGTTTTTGTTCTTGTAATTTTGTTGTTTTTTGAGGCAGGGTCTCTCAGTGTAGTCCAGGCTGGCCTTGAGTTTGTGGCAATCTTCCTGCCTCAGCTTCCTGAGTGCTGGGATTACAGGCGCGCACCACCATGCCCGGCCTTGTTTTACATTTTTGATGTCATTCTGGACATCATGGAGTCACGTGCAGTTGTGAGAAGAACTGGGAGAGGCCCTGTGCTGCGTGTCCTCTGTCCCCGGGTGGGAGTCTCCTCCTGCCCCAGGGACCTGGCGTGCCAGTCTTACTTGGCACGGGGGCTTCCTTCCGAATCAGGACCGTGGGGTGGGCAAGGTGGAGGAGGCCGGGTGGCCCCTCCCGGCGGTGACTTCCATCCGCTGGTGTCTGCCTGGGTGGCTGGGAGTGGCCAGCCCAGCCCTGGTGGTGGCCCGTCCTACCAGCCCCACCGTGCACCTGAGGGGCCCTCCTGCCCCTTCACAGTGCCCCCCCACATCCTCGGGGAACAGCTGAACATCTCCGTCGTGGCCAACACGTCCGTGACCCTGGAGTGCCACAGCCACGCCGTTCCCCGTCCCGAGCTGAGCTGGTGGAAGGACGGGCGGCCCCTGCTGCCGCATCCCGGTGTCCGCCTCTCTGAGGACAGAGCCCTGCTGGAGGTGCGCGGCCACCGGCACTGACCAGGACTCTGCCACAGTGCAGCTGCCGCGGAGGAGCTGGGCCTGCAGGCACCCCAGAACCCCGACAGCATCGTCACCTCAGTGTGACCAGCAGCCCCGGCCTGAGCCCTCAGAACTTCCGCCAGGAACCCCACAGCTGAACCCTCCTCCTTCCCAGCCCTCTACACCTTGTGATAGGACCATCCCCACCTGACAGCTTTGCTTCCCTCTCCTTTCGCTGTCTTCCTGTGTCAGGCAGGACCCTGCCCTGTGCAAGCCCCCTTAGCAGGCCTGGGATGTGGGGGTGAAGTGGGGAGCTGGCCAGGTGGCTGTCAGGGGCTGTTCTGTGTACCAGTGGGCCGTGGGGTTCCGGGAGGGAGCTTGGGGCTCCTCAGGGTCACGTGACACAGCGGAGGTCCCATGGGCTGTAGGGGCACCCGTCTCGGCCTCCCCTGCTGACCGGATCTCCCTGCGCAGCTGGCCAGGGTGGAGGTGGGGGACGCCGGCCACTACACCTGCGAGGCCCTGAACCGCGCCGGCCGCTCCGAGAAGCACTTCGACGTGAACGTCTGGGGTGAGGGCCCCCAGCGCCCCCATGCAGGGCTGGGGCCTGGGGAGGGGCTGCCCACTCTCCCTTCCCCGTTCAGCCCCGGCTCACCTCTCTCCTCTGCCTCAGTCGCTCCAGCCTTCCCCTCACGGGAGCTCCGCACCCTGGCTGTGACCGAGGGGCAGCCTGCCCGGCTGTCCTGCGAGTGCCGCGGCGTCCCCTTCCCCAAGGTCGCCTGGAGCAAGGACGGTAGGCATCTGTCCCCACGCTGCCCAGCACGCGGGCCGCTCCGTCCGCTGTGAAGCAGGCTGGGCTTCCGGCCACACTCAGATGTCCCTTCCCCCAGCAAGCCCTCCGGGGCCCTGGCTGGGTGGCCCCACGCCCTGTCACCCCCTTTTGGCCACTCTGTTCTGCTCACTGTTTTGGGCAACCCAAATTCCAAGTCCAGTGCCTGATCCAAAATAGGTACTCAGCCAACACAGGAATTGGTTGAACCCACATTCGCTGACAGCTGTCCAGGCCAGGCCCTGTTCTAAACCCTGGGAACAGCAGGAGACAAAACAGACCCATCCCCACCACTTAGGGTTGGGACAGTCAGGTGATAAAAAGTGAGCAGGTGACAGGGTAACTTAGGTGGTAGGAGGTGTGGTGACAGGTAAAGCCAGGAAGGGGATAAAACGTGCAGAGTAGGATTTGGGGATTTAAATCAGGGTGGGCAGAGACATTAAACTGAGCAGGCTCGAAGAAGGGAAGACAGAAAGCTGAGAATACTGCAGAAGGAGATCATTCAGGTAGCGGTGTTTGATAGGCGCAAAGGCCCTGGGACAGGAATGAGCCGCTTATGCTTCCAGAACAGCAGAGGCCGGGGGTTGGTGGG
>NW_022900948.1:44842960-44843277 GCF_012274545.1 Fukomys damarensis
CTCTCGCTGTCAGGTCGGCCACTGCCTGGAGAGGGGCCGGGTGGGGAGCAGCTGTCGGTAGTGGGGGGATTGCTGTATCTGGGGCGTGCACGGCCAGAGCAGGCGGGGAACTACACGTGTGAGTGCCACAACGCGGCGGGGAGCAGCAGCCAGGTCCAGCGGCTGGTGGTGCACGGTGAGCTGAGCCCGGGCCCTGGGGCAGGTGGAGCAGAGCGAGTGGTGGCCAGGGTCACCTAGCGAGCGCCAGGGGCACAGGAGGCCCAGCGCCAGCCCTGATGCATCTCCCCCTCCAGTCCCCCCCCAGGTCGCCGGGCCCC
>NW_022900948.1:44843642-44863638 GCF_012274545.1 Fukomys damarensis
CCGGCCGCGCCGAGAGGAGGTTCGAGCTGTCCGTGCTGGGTGAGGCTGGCGGCTGCTCCCATGGTCCCTCCGGAGGCCGGGTCTCTGCCAGGGCCGCACTGGGGCCACCAGCCCTGTTCTCAAATCAGGACCAGTGCTAACAGCTGGACTGCCCGGTCCGCGTCCCCCTTCCTCTTCCCCCCCCGTCCTCCGTATTTGCTGTTCCTTACTCTGTTCCTAGCTGACCGCTTTCCGATGGTGGGTACGATGTGATAGGGAACTCAGGGCACTGAGAGACCAGGGAGCCCCGCAGGCTCTGGTGGGAGGTCAGGGCTGCCCCTGGAGGGGTCACTTGGTGCTGAGACAGAGTCGGGCCCCCACTGGGCGACAGGAAGAGGAAGCCAGGTAGGGCAGCACATTCATTCCAGTCCCTGCCTAGGTACCTCCTGGTTGCCCAGCTGGGCGGTAGAGGGGTCACCTTCTCATCAGGCCTGGCCTCCCAGGGACCCTGAGCTTACCCGGCCCTCCACTTTAGGACCAGATCCTGGGGAGGACGGGGTCCTAAACAGCTCCTCTCTGCTCAGTGCCCCCGGTGCTCCTGGGAGACGCAGACCCTCTGACCAATGTCACCGCTGCCTTCCATGGCCCCTTGACGCTGCTCTGCGAAGCCACAGGGGTTCCCCCGCCTGAAGTTCGCTGGTTCCGGGAAGAGGAGCCCATCCACCCCGGGAAGGACACCTACCTGTTGGCAGGTATGGTATCGGCCAGGCTGTGTCCTTCAGGTCTGATTCCCTCTGTCCGCAGCGTGACTGACCTCTGGCCCCAGCCCCACGGTGGGGAGAGGCACATAAGTTCCTTTGCTGTTCCCCTGCTGCTGACCCAGAGTGATCATTTTCACAGTAAAGGTTCTGACAAATTGTGCAGCCAGGAGCAGGCTTCAGGAAGGACTGGTCCCAGTACCTCCTCTGCTTTATTCCCCACGAGATGGATCTGTGATGGTTCTCACTGGTAAACAGGAAGGAAACTGAGGCCCACACCCTCCTCCCTCCCCAGGTGGCTGGATGCTGAGGGTGACCCAGGCCCAGGAACAGGACCGAGGTCTCTACTCGTGCCTGGCCAGCAACGAGGCCGGAGAGGCGCGGAGGAACTTCAGCGTGGAGGTCCTGGGTATGTCGCAGCCCCGTTCCTGTGGGTGCCCCGGAGTCCTTGGGCCTCCTGCCTGGGGGCTTCTGGGCCCAGGCAGGGAAGGGGGAGAGGCCAAGCCTTGCTACTTGGCCTTATCAAAATTCCTGCTCCGAGGCCACGGTGGAACTTTCTAGAAGCAGCGGGACCGCACACAATAGAAGGGGAGAAATACTTTCAAGGGTTTGTCCACAAGGCACTGAGGTTTCCCTCACCCTGCAGGAAATGTGCACTAAACCCTCTGCCCATGGAAGCAAGTGCCAGGGCACAGGAAAAGCAAGGCACGGGACAGTGAGGTGGAGCCCTGGGCTCTTGGCTTTCTGCCCTGTGGTTGTGCACTTGGAGCCGCCAGCCCTGCTTGGGAACTGGCGTCTCCGCACTTCCCCTAGTTCCCCCCACTATTGAGAACGAGGACCTGGAGGAGGTGGTGAGGGTGCCCGAGCAACAGACGGCCCAGCTGACCTGCAACGCCACAGGTGAGGGCCACGCCACTCCCCCGGGGCCCCGGGACGTCTGCAGAGTGTGCTTCTCCCCAGCGCCCTCCTGTCCCTGCTGACGGCACCTCTCCGCCTCTAATGCTGCCCCGCCGGAGTCCTTGGCCGGCCCCTGAGGCCTGGGCTTCCTGCCCAGCCTGACTAATGGGACAGGAACTGGTATCAGCTGAGATCCTGGCGGAAGCGGCTTCTTGTTTCCATGGCAGGGCTGCCGTTAATGCTTATGGGATGAGGGATGGGTGGATGGAGGGTGGATGGAGGGCTAGGTGGGTAGGTGGACAGACAGCTGTCTGGACAGAGGAATTGGCAGACGAGTGCGTAGGAAGGTGGATAACTGGATGGATGGATGGGGGCAGCAGAGCCGGTGAATGAATGGACGGGAAGGTGAGAGGAGAGCTGTGGCTCTGTCTCGCCCTCTGTGCCGTGCCCTCTCCGCCCAGGGCCGGAGGCAGCGCGGGCCTGGTGTGGCTTCTGACCTCTGCTCCCTTTGCTTCAGGCCACCCGCAGCCCAGCGTCACCTGGTTCAAGGACGGCCGGCCCCTGGCTGGTGGAGACGCCCGCCGCATCTCCCCGGACGGGGCCCGCCTGTGGGTCCTCCAGGCCAACCTGTCCCACGCCGGCCACTACTCCTGCATGGCCGCCAACGCCGTGGGGGAGAAGACCAAGCACTTCCAGCTCAGCGTGCTGGGTGAGGGCTGGGTGTCGCCGGGCCCCTGGGCGCTGGTGGGAGGTGACCAGCTCCTTGGTGCTGCTCTTTCTTCTCTGGATTTGATGACGGTAACAGCAGCGGTGACTCGGCGCTGAGTGAGGCATTTGGTTACATCCTCACGGTGCGCCTGGGAGGTAGCAGACGAGTCTGTCCCTGTGTCACTCATGAAGCTCTGAGGCTTAGAGTGGGGATGTGGCTCATGCCCAGGGCGTCCGTCCCCCAAGGACGATGCGCCACATGCTGTCTCTTTGGTGGGGGGAAAAAGAGGATGGGCCAAGCGAGAAGGCCCAGGCTGGCTTGGTGACTTCCGCTTCTGAAAATGCTGGGTGTGAAAGAGGAAACTTTAGGACCAGTACGAACAGAAAGCCCCCTGTGCCTTCCGCCCAGCGCAGGGAGGGGTACACACTGGAAACACAAGCGGGACGGAGACCATTTGTGTATCTACTAACGTCGATACGCTGGGTGTTGAGATGTTACTACTAGGGATCCTGAGGCGGAAATGAGCTGTCTTTCCCTTGTGCACGGATCCGCAGTGGGAAACCTGGGCTCTGGGCAGCCAGGCCTGAATTCAAGTCTCCTCTGAGCCTCAGTTTCCTGTCTGCGTAAGGCACGCAGCTGCAGCACGAGGCTGAGGGGCAGGGCTTGAGGCCGCTCTGGCCCTCAGTCGGGGCTGGGGACCTGCGCGAGGGTACCCTGCCGCCCCACAGTGCTGCCCACCATCCTGGGAGCGGCCAAGGATGGTGCCGGTGAGGAGGTGACCGTGACCATCAGCAGCCCCATCTCTCTGATCTGCGAGGCGCTGGCCTTCCCCGCCCCCAGGATCACCTGGATGAAGGATGGGGTCCCTTTCGAGGCTTCCAGGAACATCCAGCTGCTCCCAGGTGACGTCCTCTGGGCAGGGACAGTGGGCCCGGGGGACGCGGTCAGACTGGGTCACCGGTGCTCACAGTGGCTGCGGCGCCGGCCCCCGATCAGGTACCCGCGGGCTGCAGATCCTAAACGCCCAGAAGGAAGATGCGGGCCAGTACACCTGCGTGGTCACCAACGAGCTGGGGGAGGCCACAAAGAACTACCACGTGGAGGTGCTCAGTGAGTCGGGGGCCCGAGCACTGGCCACGCAGGACATCCCAAGGCACCTTACGAATTCAGGGGCCACGTTAGGATCCGGCTTCATGGACTCCCAGCACCCGAGGCCTGGCTTCCTTCTGCAGGGTCCTCCTCCTAGACCGGGACCCCAGAATGGCCCCCAGAGGTCACCCCAGGAGCCTCCACCTCAGACCCGCCCTGTCTCTCTGTGGCCATCACAGGCAGACGCCTGGTCCCTAGTGGGCAGCCCTTCCCCCACTCCTGGTGGCTCCTCACACTCTGTGATGTCTTTCAGTCCCCCCTTCCATCTCCAGAGACGGCCCCGCGGCGGAGCTGGGCGTGAAGGAGGTGAAGACCAAGGTGAACAGCACCTTGAGCCTGGAGTGCGAGTGCGGGGGGGCGCCCCCACCCGCCATCAGCTGGTACAAAGACGGCCAGGTGAGTGCGGGGACCACAGGCGGGCCTCTGCCCACCCCCTGCTGGGTGAAACACTCCAGAAAAGGCAGACCAGAGAACTTCTGAGCACAGCTTGCCTGGGCCCTGCCTTGCCTTTTATTTTTTATGTATTTATTTTAGTTTAATTTAAATTTTTTTTAATTTACTTCTGCAGCCCTGGGGATTGAGCCCCGGGGCATTTATGAGGAGCTACATCCCCCGACCTTTTTATTTTTTAATTTATTTTATGTGGAAACAGGTTCTCACTAAGTGGCTGAGTTTCCCAGGCTGGGATTGAAGTCACAGTCTCCTGCCTCAGCCTTCCAGACGGCTGGGGTTGCAGGCCTGTGCCAATGTACCTAATACAGCCTTGGCTTTTAACCCAACTTTCTAAAGGGGACAAGTCTCGCACGCACTAAATGCCACTGTTTTTACCCTGTCCCTTCCAGTCTTCAGGCTAAATGGCTTTGCCTTTACAAAGTCAGGTACTTCTGTGACTTTGCACGGTGCTTTTAAAAATCAATTGCAGCGTGAGTGCCTTCATCTCGCCGCTCCCTGCCCGTTTCTGACTGTCCCCTCTTCTCCTTCTCCTCGTCCTCCCCAGCCCGTGACCCCCGGCGAGCGCCTGCGCATCCTGGGCGAGGGCCGCCTGCTCCAGATCCAGCCCACACAGGTCTCGGACTCTGGGCGGTACTTGTGCGTGGCCACCAACGTGGCGGGCGAAGACGACCAGGACTTCAGTGTGCTCATCCAGGGTGCGTAGCACCGCGCGGCCGACAGGGGGCGCTGAGAGCCGAGCTGTGGCCGGCAGCCCACGACCCACGCAGGTGTTTCCCACGCTTCCCCGCCACCCAGGGCAGAGGAGATGAGGCTCAAGGGAAGGGCTCTCCCCGGAGTCACAGGATTGCGTATGGAATGGGCCCGATGGAGCCAAAACCCCGAGCTCTAGGACCCTCTGGCAGACGCTTTATCAGGAGACGTTGGGGAGAGTAGGTGGAGGGGCCGGAAGTGATACGTGTTGGGGTGTTGGGGATCTTTATCATCTCCTCCGTGCTTTTGCTAATGTTTGACATTTTCCTCTCAAAGAAGTGAAGGCACTAGGGGTAGACGTAGTTGTTAATTTTATCTGTACAAGAACGAGGAGTTACAGCTACAGAGGAAGGGGGGGCGCTGCCCAAGGCTGGGAAGGGCTTGTTTGTTCCTCTCTAGGCCCTGCTTCATTCCCCACCGTGATGCGCTGTGTAACAGGTCTGCTGGAGAGCATCATCGTCATCGTCATTATTAATTTCTGTCACGAGGGTGTGCTCGGTACAACCTACTGAGCACAGGCTGGTGCTCGGTTGAGGCCCTCAGCTGGGTGGGCGCGGCGTGCCTGCCTTTCAGTCTCTATGACTGGCTCAGTGTTTTTGACAAGTAGGGGTAGGAGGCAACGGAGAATGATAACAAAGAGGATAAGAAGCTCACGTTGCCCTTGTGACTCTGTCGATCTTTAAACTTCGGCTGTGCGTGGACTGGTCAGCGTCTAGAGTGACCAGAGCAGGACTGTCATCTGGTGGTGGCCTGATCTTGTCATAGGATCAGCTGCTTCGGTGGTCTGGATCCCGTTGGCTGCTCTGTTTGTCTTGAGCCATTGGCTCTAGCCGGCTGTGGAGACCTAAGTCACAGTTCCTGTTATTTTAGCAACAAAAATAAACAGGACTACAATATGAGGCTCTTACCATATGGGCCCTATGGGTTTTTTTTTTCTTATTTTTTGATCCAGAGTCCCCTGGTTTGAATGGGTGTACTAGGTCTGTTAAGCTTATGTGTATTTTTTTTTAATCACTCAGCTAGGGATATCTTGCAGGGCTATTTTTAAAGCCTGTATTTGTTTTTTCACAGACAGTTTTTCTAGTATAATTTTTTTCTTTAATTTGACCTGTGATTGGGGGTGGCCAATTGAGCAGAATTTTGCAATGCGAATACCCAGTTTGTATGGTGGAGGTGTACTGGACTTGGAGAACCATGGGCAGGACTTGATCTCATCTCAAGTGAGGTTTTTTTGACAATAGTTTTTAAAATAATTGTTTGAGGGTCTGGCTCACGTGATTTGTTTATTTATAGCTCTGTGGCTGATAAGCTGTATGAAGCTTTTATTTTATCTTTAACATCTGTGTGAGCTCTTGGACTATCCGTGGTGTGACCCCAAGGTCAAAGGCCATCTAAATCTTGGGATGATGTCTCCTACCGGTGCCTTGGTCCCCTCTCATGCTCCTCTTGTTCAGGTGGGGAAGGCTTTCATCTGTTCTGAGAAGATGTGGGCAAGCACCAGTGTATACTGATAGTCACCAGCTCAAGGCATTTCAGTAAAGCCCGCTCATATGGGGCAGCTCCTGTGTCCTGGGTACTCAGGGGCTGGGAGGGCTTTGTCTTTGGTCATTCTGTGCCCAGATCAGGCACTGTTCAGAGACTCTGGGTGATGGCTGAGTCTTGACACATAGGAGTGGCCCTCAGCATTGTCCCTGGAGCTGTTTTTCCCATACGTGACCCTTGATGGACTTCTCTTACAAACCTGGGGCCCAACATCTCAGGGATAGCCAGCTTTCCACTAGAGAACTTTTATCAACCTCCTTTTATATAGTTTGCAGCTTCTTGGGCAAACCAGGCTTTTCCCCATGATGAATAATTTGGGGGATTTATGGGATGTGTGACATGGCCAGGGCCCCCCTTCTTGGGAGTGCCGGGGCACTTACTTTGTCTTCTGGTCCATTTTGGGGGGTGCTTTTAATGTTCTAGTCTTTTGATGCCCCCTACATTGCAGGACGGTTACCTTCTTGGTGGCCCATATAGCATCAAGGAGTTGAAAAATCTTTTTTTAAAAAATATTTTATTTTCCTGTAGCTGTTAGGAGTCCCTTTATCTATGGCTCCATCCATGGTCATGTAACGTTGTAAAGGCATATCTGGAATCCATACAGATGTTAGCTTTTTATCTTTTGTTCTTTGTCTTCTGGGCTGAAGTTTTGGTGGATGGAGGTTTGGCCTCTATCACACAGTCTAACGTCAACATTACATATCTTGTCTGTTGGGGCTCCTTTCAGCAACATTTGGGTCTCTGAGAGCGCCCTTGAGAATATTTTGTCTGTGATTTTTACTCCTGATGGGAGGCTTCTGGCTCAACAGGGAGCAAAGTAGCAGGAAGAAGAACGTTCATATAGGGCCGGGGATTTAGCTCAGTGGCACCACACCTGCCTTGCAAGTGCAAGATTCTGAGTTCAATCCCTGGTACAAAGAAAAAGAAAAAAAAAAAAGACTGCTCATAATCTCTAGGGTTGCATAGGGAATTTTTTTATGGGAGCCCTTAATTTGAGTGTTTCTGGGGTTTATAAGTGATGGTGTCTTCTCTGTTCCATCAAGGTTATGACTGAATCTGCATCAGCAGGGCATTGGCAGCAAGCACTTTAAAGCATGAAGGCCGCCCCAGGGCCACAGAGTCTTATTTGTTTTGACAAGTGTGCCATCAGGCAGTGACAAGTTTTCAGGCAGTGGTGGGATCCTGTGACCTGTGTCAGGACCCTTATGACCATTTCCTTTTGTTCCTGGACCTGCAGGAAGAAAGGCTTGGTTGTGTCTGGCAGCCTCAGGGCTGGAGATTGGGTGAAGGCCTTTTGAGTTTGATGGAGTGCCCTCTCCTGTTCAGCTTCCCAGAGGCGGGGCTCCTTTTCCTCCCCCTCTGGCAGCTTTACCTAAGGGCTTAGCCGTGAGTGAGACGTTAGGGACCTGGATGCACAGAAACCTGCCACCCCCAGAAGCTCTCTTACCTGGCATCTGGCAGTCGGGGTGGAGAGGGTGCAGACAGCTTGTTTTGGTTCAGTGCCCATCGATAGTCCCCTTTGGTTACTATAAACTCAGATACCTGACCTTTTGTTGGCAAATTTGAGCTTTTCTTTTTGGACATCTTCTGTTTAGCCTTTCAGAGCAGGCGAGGAGGATCTCTGGTCCCTTGGAGACAGCCCTCATGTGAGGGAGCTGTGAAAAGATCATCTACGCGTTGTAATAAAACACAGTCACTTCTTGGTGTGAGGACGACCTTGCACAAAGATTGTGGTCATCCTTATTTCCTGGGGAAGCCTAGTCCAAGTGAATTCTCTCTCTTTTTTTTTAACGCCAGCAACTGGGTCCTCCTGTTGAAATGTAAAAGTGGGGTTGATGGATTGGTGCCGAACAGAGACAGAAAAAGGCATCTTTCAAGTCCAGGCAAGTGAAGCAGGCAGCACGGGCTGGGATGAGTCCCAGTAGTGTATGTGGGTTTGGCAGCGAACCCGTATGGTTTCCAAGCCTGATTTACAGCACATAAGTCTTGTACTGGCCTACATTTCTTAGTCCCTGCTTTTTATGTACTGACAAAAGCGAGGCGTTCCAAGAAGACTGGCATTTGATCCGGATTTTCTTTTTATTATAAGCCTCTTTAGTAGTCCCTGGATGCCTTGCACAGCTTCCTGGGAAGGCGATATTGGCAGGCTCATCTTGGAGTTGCCCCTAGTCTCAGTTCCATTAGTCTTGATTTACAGCTGGTGCTGTGGGCCGACTTCAGCTCATACTCTGGGAACTGTCTGCGTCAGCCTGTACCCTTCACTTGTGGCCGACCCGGCTGGTTTATCGAGCACGATCTCATCGCTCAGCCTGTGGAACTGTGAGGGTTAACTGGGTGGGTCAGATCGTTTTTTTCTCCTTGTGGCCCAAAGGCAATTTGGGCTTGTAATTCGTGAAAAAAAAACCTCTTCCCAGCAATGGGACTGAGAAGCTTGGGAGGGATAGGAGCTCATGTCCGGTGTCTCTTCCCCTGTAACACACGCCTTGGGCTACTCCAGTAGCCCGACAGCTTACATCATGTGCATTGATTCCAAGCTCGTTTCTGACAGCTCCTGGGTTGTTCTTGTGCAGCTCGGCCTTCGCCTTGTTTGTTTCTTTAAGCCTCTGGTCACCTTCCTGTTTTGCTTCTCGATCATGATTAATGCATACCTTAGTGACTGCCACTTTCGGGAGGCGAGTAATACTTATGCCAGCCAACTCCACTAGCTTTTGTAATTTCTTCCTGATGTCACCCTGTGCCTGTCCCACGCAGCTGTATTTTCTGTGCACTGATTTTAGTTGCCGCTGGGTTAGAGGGAGTGGGTGCTCTGGTTGTTGTCCACCCTGAGTAACCACTCTGTGTATACATTTGGTTTCTTTCCCTGGCCAGCCGCCCCGTATCACCACCCTGACTCCGGGGGGTCCGCTTTTACCCCACAGCCTCCCATGAGCCTCTTTGTGAGTTCTTTAGCACATATCCTAATGGGCTGAACTTTGATGTTTTTCTCTCATATCTACTCTGTTGCAATACAAATTGTTTTCTCAAGTCCTTCTGTTTTAGGAATAACTTGAGATCTATCAAGTTAACAGGCAGCCATATCCAATTCTGAGTCTTTTGAGCAAGAAGGAGCTTTTGGAAGGACAGCACTGGCTTTCATCAAACCAACAAGCAAACGTACCCATTTTCTTAGATAAATTACCTCTATATTCTTTTTCTCAGCATTTGTAAGCATGTTAGTCTTGTCCTCATCCCTCTTTTTATCTTTCTAACAGGATAAAACTTTTATCGTATAAAATATTTTTGTATCAATAGTGTAATTTGTGTACTTGGAGCCTTTCTTAATATTTCCCTCCATCTCATTTACTGTGACTCTGTTACGGCAAACTTGCCTGCAGCTCTTTGAATTTTAGAGGTTTTTTTTTTTCTTTTTAAAAATTCTTCCCTCATGTTGTTACATTTTAAATTTAACTGGCTGCCAGTGGACCTCAAAGTAACCTTGAATTAACGTTTTTATCAACTCCATAATTACAATGTAAAATTTTGCATTGTATAAGAAATGTTTTAAGCACACCAGTGAAATAAAAACATCAACTCAAATTGGAACCCAAAAGCACATTTATCAACTAGCTAAACTTTGTGGTTTGAGTCTTCTCGTAAAACCTGTTTGTATCTGTCAGGATGCAGTCGCAGCTTTTTAACTTTCACCGTTCAGCCACGACTGGGACGGCACTGGCCCTGTGGCTCCAGAACCCTCCCCACGTCTCACTCCACTCTTTCTGGTGATTTGAAATGAAAAGATGACCTTTGCTTTGCCTCTTTAACACTTGGTGGGTGCAGCTGGAGCTAAGGGTTTGTGCTTTGCGCCCTGGTCTCAGCCCAGCCTCAGAGGCGTTCTCTCTCTGTCTCCGTCCGGTCCGGGCTGGGTCACCCTCATCACCGTTCCGCCCATTTCACCAGGTTTTGTTTTTTAATCAGCTTGTCTGTGAGGCCCACTAAAGCTAAGCAGCTTTCAGCATGCCTTTGCCCTTTGTCGCATAAATCACTCCCTCGGTTTACTTTTGCTTTTAGACCTCAGTACACCTGGGTGTGAGTTCCGTCCGACTCCCCGAGTCCGCTTGTCACAACCTCTGCAGGTCACTCTCCTCGCAGGCCTGAGTTAGCAACCGCTGCTGCGTGGGGCTGTCGAGTTCATGTGACTCAGTCCAGACGGCGCCGAGCCTCTCCCACGGTGGGCCGCTCTCACGTCCCTGGCACCCTCAGGAGCCGATTCTCATTGCTGGCCACTCCTGCTCTCGGTGCTGGTGCAGTCCGATTACTCAGTGCTCCCCAGGAAGGACCAGCTTCCCCTGTCTGTACGGGACGGGCTCCCCCTGGGGGCCCTACCTTACTGTGACCGCGGAGGGCTTCAGCAGTGCCCTGATCCCCTCCGGTTTCTTTGGTGTTGCTGATTCCCTCTGGGAGCTGAAGTCTCGCCCCACCGCTCCAGGCCCGCAGGCAAGGGAGACAGCAGCTCTGTTGTCTCCAGTCCCTTCGTGGTCCCAGAAGTGTTGCAGAATTCCAAGAGACAGGAGAGACCTAATGAGTCAGGAGGGTTTCCTTAAGGTGGCTGCACCCGCTCAGGGGATGCTGTCCGAGACAGCTGAGCGTTGGGCCGAGAGGAGTTTCCGCTTTTATACACACATTTTGTGATACTGCGTTTTGTGGAAGAGGGTGGCTTCTCTAGTGACGTGGCAAGTGTACTGGAACAGGACAAGGGCGGACAGTTCCGGATATGAGGACAGTGTCGTAAACTGCCTCCAGGACATCGTTAATATTCTCTGTCCTAGAACAAGCGGTTACAGCTACAGAGGAGAGGGGGTGATGGGTGGGAACTGCCCAAGGCTGGGAAGGGCTTGTTTTTTTTTAAAGTCTCCCTTCGGGGAGGAAGGCAGGAAGTAGGCCCTGGTGACCAGGCCAAGCAGCTTAGTTTTGCCGGGCACCTTGCCACCGTGGCCCTGCAGGTGGAACGCCCTCTGCACCCTCGGGTGCCTCTGGGCCAGACCCTTCGCCCTGGCTCTGTCATTCGTGGTCTGAGGGACTTAAGGGTGTCGTGTCCTCTCCAACCTGTAGTAGGTGATCAAAGCAGGTGGCCTTGTGGCCCCTTCCGGCTGTAGAAGCTGGAGATTTTGTAGTTCTGTTCTCTGATAAAGGGGTGCAGACCAGAGCTTCCCATCCTGAGAAATTTCTCCAAGTTACAAGGAGGCTTTGATGCCCATTAGAGGAGGGCTCTGTCGGGTAGGAAACATATCCTGGTCCTGGCACACAGTAGCTGCTCAGTAAGCACAGTGTGAGGATTTAACAGTTCCTTGCCCGGAAGGAGCGGCTGCAGCGTGGAATTGTGCACCTCCTACCCTGGCCAGGTATCTGAGAGCAGAGGTGCACTCCCTGGCTAGGTTCCCTCACAGTGCTGTCTCCCCGCCCAGTGCCTCCCATGTTCCAGAAGGTGGGTGATCCCAGTGCCGCCTTTGAGATCCTGTCCCAGGAGGAGGAGGAGGAGGAGGCCCGGGGTGAGGTGATGGAACGTCGAGAGGTGGTGGAGAACAACCCGGCCTACCTGTACTGCGACACCAATGCCATCCCCCCGCCAGAGCTCACTTGGTACAGGGAGGACCAGCCCCTCTCAGACACTGACAGGGTCTCCGTGTTGCAAGGTACATGGGTGCCTGAGCGCCCCCTGCTGTGTGACCCTGGGTGGTTTTGAATTCCGAGGCTCCAAAGGAAGGGCTAGAAATTCCTGGCCTTCCCGGATGGCTCCCGGCTCCCAGTGTGCCAGGTGCCAGCTGGTGCCGGTGGTGTGGACCCACATCAGGTCTGTGGTCCTCAGCTTAGCAACTGAACTGTGTCCTGCCAGGTCCCAACTGCAGCAGTGCTAAAAAGGGGACCCGGGACCCCCAATAAGTGAAGTCAGACCAAGCTCAGTGTTTGGCACCTGTGAAAGAAAGAGGTTGCACAGCTGGTTCTGTCGGCAGTCCCAGGATGACCCTGCTCCTGCCTGTGACCTCTGACCATGCCAAGGGGGCTCAGCCACATGCAGATCCTACCGTGGGTTAATCCCAGCCACCAGCCAGAGCCGGGCCGGCCACCCCCCATCTGCTGCCAGCCTCTGACCTCGGCCATGGCCCTCGTTCCTCGTTCAGGCCACCCCCCATCTGCTGCCAGCCTCTGACCCCGGCCATGGCCCTGGTTCCCAGCTAATGACCCCAGGCGGTGAGGAAGCTCAAACCTCCACAGGCTCCACCCCAGGCTCTGCCTCTCGTTCCTGGCCTCTGTCCCACGGCACTGTAGGGCATGAACCCCTGGTTCTGCCCTGGTCAGGCCACCCCAGCCTGGCCCTGAGCACACAGCCACCCTAACCAGCATCAGCTGGAGGCAAACTCCAGCCCCTGCTTGATGCCACATTCTGTCCCTGCCTGGCTCTGGGTCACAGAAGGTCCTGAGTGACAACCCTCCCATGGCCGCAGGCCCAGGAGCCTCCTCGAATGCGAGTCCGTGCCTAGTGCTGTCCTGCTGGCCCCTGGTGGAAGCCTCAGTTTCCCTCCCTGTAAGATGGGGTCACGGCAGCATGTGTCCACAAAGCCACTGTGCCCGGGGCCTGGCCCATGGCGTGCTGGCAGCCGCACTGGGCTTGGCTCTCTCCTCACACACGAGCTGGGCAAGGCAAGCTGCACACAGACCAGGCAGGGAGGGCCGTGCGTCCCGTTCCTCGCTCCTCGGTGGGGACAGTGTCTCGCCCTGAGTCCAGGCCTCTGTCCTGTGCCTGCAGGTGGCCGGGTCCTACAGCTTCCCCTGGTGCAGGCAGAGGATGCCGGGAGGTACTCGTGCAAAGCCTCCAATGAGGTGGGCGAAGACTGGCTTCACTACGAGCTGCTGGTGCTGAGTGAGTGGCCCCACGAGGGCTCCGTGTGAAAGGGCCCAGCCCGTGCTTCAGCCCCACCAGAGCCAGGGGTTCCCAGTGGGGCTGCCTGCTTGGGCTCACATCTGAGCTTGGCGCTTCCTGGCTGTGTGACTCCTTGGTTCAGCCAGACCTGGGAGGGCTTGGTGAGCCGCATGCAGAGCCCCAGCCAGTGCCCGGCACCTGGCACCGTGCCTCACCTGCCTGTATCTGCCCAGCCCCGCCTGTGATCGTGGGTGACACCGAGGAGCTGGTGGAGGAGGTGACCGTCAACGCCAGCAGCACTGTCAGCCTGCAGTGCCCGGCCCTGGGCAACCCGGCGCCCACCTTGTCGTGGCTGCAGAACGGGCTGCCTTTTGCCCCGAGCCCGCGGCTGCAGGTGCTGGATGACGGGCGAGTCCTGCAGGTAAGGATCCTGCCGCCCCAGAGGCTCTCAGCCTAGCGGGCTCAGAGCCACCATGGGAAGTCGGTGGCCTCGGACGGAGCCTGGCCACATGGAAGGCACCAGGGACACCTACTTCAGCCACCTTATCCCCACATGGGGCTGTGTGGGACCCCAGGGGCCGGCACAGCCCCCAGCAGTGACACCCAAATGTCACACAAAGCCCCAGAGGGGGTCCTTATGGAGACCCCTCCTGTTTTGTGTGAGCCCCTGGGGTCATGAAGGTCACTTTCAGGGTGGCTCCCCCAGGTGTCCACCGCAGAAGTGGCCGACACTGCCAGCTACATGTGTGTGGCGGAGAACCAGGCGGGCTCTGCGGAGAAGCTGTTCACCCTCAGGGTCCAAGGTGAGAGGGCTGAGGGGAGGCCAGGAGGTCCTGTGTCCTGCCCCAGGGGACCCTGATCACTCACTAGTGGCCCGACCCTGATGTTCGTAAGCAGCAGTGGAGGCGGCCGGGGATGTCCTTTTCCAGGCCACCCAGCACCTGAGTTGAGCGCTTGCTGTGTACGTGTGCCTTTCCTGGGCAACCCCTTCCTGTACAGCTGGGGAACACTCAGAGGGGGCCCGAGTCGGGGGGGGCACCTCAGCACCCCAAATCCACCCTCAGTCACGGCAGCCTCGGGAGCTCAGATGTGGGACAGCTGTGGCCTCGGGGATGGGAGTGGACAGTGCTGAGCACTGGGTTGGTGCTCTGGCCCTGCCGCTGACTGCTGTGCAGCCCTGAAGAGTGCCTGCCCCTCTCTGGTCTCCAAGCCCCTGTTCGCTCATGGTTTGGGGAGCTTTCTGAGATGTCTTTGCCCTCGGGGTCTCACCCCTGCCCTCATCCATCTTCACGTCCTACTTCTTCCCTGTGGCCGCGGGGACAGTGCCACCGCGAATCACGAGCCACAGCCCGGAGCAGGTCACTGCCGTCCTCAACAGCAGCGTCTCCCTCCCCTGCGAAGCCCTGGCGCACCCGCGCCCCGAGGTCACATGGTACAAAGACACCGAGGCCCTCCCCCTGGGGAAAGAGGTCTTCCTCCTGCCTGGTGGGTAACAGGCTTCCCCGAACCTGGGACAGGCTGTGTGTCTGGGAGGGATCGCAGGTGGGCGGCTGGGGCTGGTATGAGGGGCTGGCTCCCCACAGGCACCCACACACTGCAGCTGCCCCGGGTGCAGCCCTCAGACTCTGGGACCTACCTGTGCGAGGCCCTCAACACAGCCGGCCGTGACCAGAGAGCGGTGCAGCTCAGCGTGCTGGGTACGTCCTGTGCCCGCCCGCCCGCCGTGCGCCGCTCCCTCGGGCGGCAGAGCCAGTTGGAGGCGGGGAGAGGCCTCTGGGTGGGTGGGACACCCCAAAAGGATAGCATCCCGTGGCACCATCTGCCACCGAGCTCACAGCGACACTCTCAGAGCTGCACAAACCCCGGCTGGGAGCTGGCCCTGGGCCCCGGGGCAGGTTTTCGTCCCTCCTGGGGCCCTGGCTGTCCTGTCTGTTGCCTGCTGGCCCGATGCACGGCTCGTGGGAAGCTTTGACTCTGGTCCAGTTGAGAGGGATCAGTGAGATGGACCCCACAAGCCAGGCCCAGGAAGGGGCCCTGCCTTCCCAAGCACAGGTGGTCGCAGACTCTCAGCATGGGAACCACAATGGCTCATGGCCTCTGGAATCCTCTTAGGGGAAAGCTGGTCCCAAAGCTGGTCCAGTTGAGAGGGATCAGTGAGATGGACCCCACGAGCCAGGCCCAGGAAGGGGCCCTGCCTTCCCAAGCACAGGTGGTCGCAGACTCAGCATGGGAACCACAATGGCTCATGGCCTCTGGAATCCTCTTAGGGGAAAGCTGGTCCCAAGGTCACCAGCCAGGGCTCTGGAAGTCTCTCCGTAGCCCTGAGCTGGTTCGTTCACTCACGGGCTCACTTGCTGTGTGCTGGATGCCACACCAGGTCCTGTGGTCTCAGAGTGGAGGACAGGGCTGCATCCATTAGCCAGACTGACAGGGCAGCAGGGGCCCCACGGAGGGCTCTGCCCAGCTTGCAGGAAGGAGCCCAGGAGGGCTGTGAGCAGCTCCCTGTCTTGGATGCTGAGGCCTAGGGAGGTGCGAGGTGTGAGGCTGCCTCTACCACTCAGCAGGTTCTGGTGTGCTGCCTTCGCTTCCCTCGCTCCGGGCCCAGTTCCCTGTGGGACCCTGCGGGGCCTCCGTTGGTGTCACCTGTGGGACGGCTTAGGAGGACTTGGGAGGCCCCGGCGAGTCACTGGGCTGTCTCGTGTCCCCAGTCCCCCCTGAGGCCTAGGGAGGTGCGAGGTGTGAGGCTGCCTCTACCACTCAGCAGGTTCTGGTGTGCTGCCTTCGCTTCCCTCGCTCCGGGCCCAGTTCCCTGTGGGACCCTGCGGGGCCTCCGTTGGTGTCACCTGTGGGACGGCTTAGGAGGACTTGGGAGGCCCCGGCGAGTCACTGGGCTGTCTCGTGTCCCCAGTCCCCCCCACCTTTAGGATCTCCGGGCCCAGTTCCCTGTGGGACCCTGTGGGACCCTGCGGGGCCTCCGTTGGTGTCACCTGTGGGAGGGCTTAGGAGGACTTGGGAGGCCCCGGCGAGTCACTGGGCTGTCTCGTGTCCCCAGTCCCCCCCACCTTTAGGCTGGCTCCTGATAGCCCCCAGGAGACCGTCCTTGTCCGGGCCGGGGACAAGGCCATCCTGAACTGTGAGACAGACCCACCCCTGGAGCCGGTTGTGACCTGGTACAAAGACCAGCAGCCCCTGGCCCTGGAGCCACGGATCCGGGCTGTGCAGGGCTCACAGAGGCTGGAGATCTTGGTGTCCCAGGTGGGTGGCCATGGGCAGAAGGGCAGAGGTCTGGGAAGCGGGTGGCAGGTGTGTGGCCTCCGGGTGGAGACCCAGGAAACATGTGGTCTCCCGAGAGTCAGAGCCCAGCCCCATGCCTGCACTGACCTGCCCTGGGCAGGTTCCTTCCCTGCTGCCGCCTCAGTCCCCCCAGATCTAGACGTTTTCTCCGGGTCCTTCTTGCTGGGATCTGTGGCTCCCAGGACTCTGTCCCATCCTCCCGCCCTCTCCGGTGTGGGTCGTACACCCTGAAGGGTTTGTTGCAGGAATATTTACTTTCATCCTGAAGTCCCCCTGGGCCCTGTCTCCTGGCCCAGCTCCAACCCTAGAGAGGGGGGCCTGGCCCCAGGTTGGGGCCCTGTTGGGGGAGCCTGTGTACTCACTTGCCGGGACCCTTCTTCCTCGTGAGGCTCTTGAGAAAGGCCCGAAGGTCCTGTCTCCCTTTAGCTCCCTAGGCAGAACTGGTAGATTTGGGGAGCCCCTGCCCTTGAAGGCTTCTGGGACTTGGATCTTTTAGGGGATCCCTCACCCCAGCTCCACACACCCCATCACCACACGCTCTTCTTGTCCCAGGTGTCAGACAAAGGTTCATACAGCTGTACAGTCAGCAGCGCCGCTGGGGAGGCCACGCGGACCTTTGTCCTCACTGTCCAGGGTAAGCTGAGCCCAGTGCAGCCAGGAGCCCACCCCAGCAGCACCTGGGCTAGAAAGAGGAAGTGGTGCTGCAGGTTATGAGCACAAGATCTGGACATTAAAAGAGCAGGATCCTAAAGGGTTCTGCCAAGACCAGCTTTGTGGGGTTACTTGGGTTCATCACTGGTCAGGCATCACCGGTAGGAGCAGGGCTTGCTGGCTGGGCACCCTGGAGGCACCGGAGTGCTGGGCACAAGGCCTGGCACTGGGTACTGGATGAAGCCTGAGACACCAGGCACTCGGAGCCCTGGGGCCACCTCTGTCCTGAGCCCCGAGGGCACCATGTCATCAGCCCAAGGATGGAACATAGAAGGGTGGCATACAGCTGGACACTGGACACGTATCTCAAGCTGGGTGGAGAGGAGCGGGCTAATCAGTCTGGGGAGTTGGCTAGGTTTTCTGGGGTCAGATATGTGTCAGGTAGTGTATAGATCTAGCCGTGTAACAAAAGTCTCCAAAGTACAGTGGATTAAATCAGAGAGAAGTTTCCTCTCGGGCAAAAGCCTAGAGGTGAGTGTCTGGGTTAGTGGGGTCCCCCGACTCAGGAGAACCCACCCAGATTCCTTCTATCTTGCCGCTCCTCCATCTCCAAGGGTGCTGACCCTGTTTATGTGGTTGAAACCAGAACACACTGCATCCTATCCCTAACCACAGGAAGCAGAAAGGACCAGAAGCAGAGGCTGGCATTTGTGTTAAGCAGAAGTGTATCTGTCTCTTCTGTGCACAAGAGCTCAGGCATCTGGCCATGTGCTGCAGGGGAGGCTGGGAATTGTAGTTTTTCCTTGCACAACCAAATGCTCAGCTAAGATTCTGCTGTGCATGATGGGAAAATAGGCTGGAGGGGTACCCCATCTACCAGCAGCCTCTCAACCAGGGAGCAGCAGGTATATCCCATCCTGAGACATACTGAATATTCTTGAAAATGATCAATACTAGGCTTGCTGCCCCAAGTGCACAGCTCTCCCCATGAACAGGGGGAAGTTGGGGATCTGTGGTCCTGGAGGGCAAAGATGGTTTGCCTCGAGCCCAGCATACACTGTTCCACTTGTAATGCCTGCTTGGGTGCATGACTTTATCCTGGATGAGCAGAGAATGCTGGGATTGATTCGTGATGTCTGCCCTGGGACAGTCAAGGGCTGCTGCTGTGTGAGCCATGCATTCACTATTCTGGGCTCTGCTTTGTAAATGCTCTGAAACAGCCAGCTGGTGCTTATACCTACATCTGTGAATAAAACAATTATCACCATCAGTGGCGGAGCATAGAATGTGAACTCCTGGCTCCAAGGAAGGGCTTGCTGATCTGCCTGAGACAAAGGGAAGGGGCAAGTCCCAGGATTCCAGGAATGTGGCTTCTTTCCTGCAGCGCCCCCAACATTTGAGAACCCTGAGACAGAGACAGTGAGCCAGGTGGCTGGGAGACCCCTGGCCCTGACCTGTGATGTATCTGGGGTCCCTGCGCCCACCGTGACTTGGCTGAAGGACAGAATGCCTGTGGGTGAGTCTGACATGTCCTTCTTAACTCTTGAGTGCAGGGGCTGGGGTTTAGCTCAGTGGTTCCACCTCCTGCCTTGCAAGCACAAGGACCCAAGTGTGATCCCTGGTACAAGAAAAACAAACAAACAAACAAAAAAAACTACTTTGGATGGAGATTTTCACTGGGTGTGGTGGCTCACACCTGTAATCCCAGCAGATTACTCAGGAGGCTGAGGCAGGAGGATCGCTGTGAGTTCCAGACCAGCCTGGGCTACATAGTGAGTTCCAGGTCAGTCTCAACTATATAGTGAGACCCTGTCTCAAACAAAACAAAACAAAACAAAAAATCTCTTGAATGCAGAATACTGTTTTATTCAAGACAATGATAATGAAGACAGAGGAATTTGTTGGCTGTTACTCCCATCAGAATCGGAAGGCAGGTTCCATTAGAGGCCCTGCCCACTTGGAGGCCCATCCCCTTTCCTTCTGACTTTGATTGGCTCTTAGACTCTGGACCTCAGGAACCACTCCCTTCCTTCACCCTTCCTGCAGGCTCCCAGAAGACCAGCTCTAGAGGTTCTAGACTGGAATGGTGCTATGTGCCTGTAGCCCCAGCACTCTGGGAGGCTGAAGTAGGCGGATTGCAAGTTCAAGCCCAGCCTGGGCAATTTAGCTTAGCAAGACCTTGTCTCATAAAAGGGCTGCAGGTGAACTTCAGCGTGCAGACCTTGGGTTCGAGCCCCAATAGCACAGGGCTGTTTGTCGCTCAGCACATTCCAGGGGGACAGCCGGGTGGGTGGGTAGAGACAGCTGCCGGGCAGAGCTGCAGCTGGAGGAAGGAAGGGGCAGCGGCTCAGCTCATGGGCCAGTGAGGCGCTCTTTCACCTTGACCAGAGCCTTGATAGCTGCGGTGAGGGGTGGAGGTGGGGCCTGAGCCCAGGTCCCGGATCCTTGAGGGCACAGGTCCCTGGGGAAGAAGTGTCCCCGGTGGAAGGAAATCGGAGGCCCTTGTAAGGAACAGAGCAGTCAGAGACGAGGCTGAGGAAGGCCCCGCTGCTGGACCTCAGTTTCCCTGCGTACAAGAAGCAGGCGAGGGATGCAGAGCCCCTGCCCGGTCCCGCAGAGAGCAGCGTGGTGCACGGCGTGATCTCCCGGGGTGGCCGCCTGCAGCTGAGCCACCTGCAGCCCGCCCAGGCTGGCACCTACACCTGTGTGGCTGAGAACGCCCAGGCCGCAGCCCGCAAGGACTTCGCGGTGGCCGTGCTGGGTAAGTCTGTGCCCTGTGACTCCTCCCGGAGCCTCTGCCCGTGGCGCCCACCTCACCACACCCCTTGCCGCAGAGGCTCCCCGGATCCGGAGCTCGGACGCCCCAAGGGAGCACAGCGTGCCGCAGGGCCAGGAGGTGCGGTTGGACTGCGAGGCCCA
>NW_022900948.1:44863750-44868370 GCF_012274545.1 Fukomys damarensis
CACCTCCGGGAAGATTGGCGGGCCCACCTGGGGATCCCACTGCCACCCTGCTCTGCCACGTGCCCAGCCCTCGGCTGTGCCTCCCGTGCAGGTTCTACCTGGACGGCAGCTCCCTGGTGCTCAAGGGCCTGCGGGCCGTGGACTCGGGCGCCTACACCTGCGTGGCCCGCAACGCCGCCGGCGAGGATGCCAGGCTGCATACGGTCACCGTGCTGGGTGAGGCATGACAGGGGACATGGGGATGGGGACACAGCAGCTTGGCCAGCGTGGGGTCTCTGTGGGCCCCTGGGGGCGCTGAGTGGGCCGGAGGACCGAGCAGGAGACCTGGGCTCAGATCCCAGCCGTGCCCGCACGGGAGCTATCCCTGGGGCTCCTCAGTTCTCACACTCGAGGTGCCGTCCCTTGGGTGGCTCAGGGGGCTGCGGGCGTCGGGGTGCTGCGCCCACACACGGCAGGCACTGTCCCATCACCTCCTTTGCTCTCCGCCCGCCCCCAGCCCCTCCCACCATCGAGCAGGAGGCAGGTGGCACAGGGGTGCTGGTGAGCAGGCCCGGGGAGCCGGTGACCATGGCGTGCCCGGTGCGGGGCTCCCTGCCCATCCACGTGAGCTGGCTCAAGGACGGGCTGCCACTGCCGCTGTCCCAGCGCACCCTCCTGCATGGCTCAGGCCGCACCCTCAGGTAGGGGAGACCCCGGCTGGGCCTTAGAATGACAGACACACAGAGCTTCACAGTGGGAGACGGAAGACCCCGCAGGTGTAAAGCCTGGTGGTGACGCCTGACGATGGGGAGGATCGGAGAGCTTCCTGGAAGGAGGAGCCTGATTCAGTCTCACAGGAAGTGCTCACCATTTCAGGAGTGGGAGGAAAAGAAACATGCAAAAATGAAGATGTGATTTGAAGAAGAAGCAAGCAGGGAGAGAGATGGGGCAGCAGTGGAGGGCACTGTTTATTTCAGGGCAGACAGGGGTAGGCACTTGGCTAAGGGGACATTCGCATGAGATGGGAGGAAGTGGGTGGTGAGTGGGTTCCATGGGGAAGAGCAGCCGGAGAGGCAGCAGGTGCAAAGGTCCTGGGGTGGGCAGAAAAAGACAGGGCCAGGCTTTTTAGGATCCAGAAGGACTGGGGTTTTTCTAAGAGCTAGAAAGCCTGGGAGGACTTTTCTGTGCAGAGGTGGCTGACAGTTTTTTATTTTGTTTTTGTTTTTGTTTGGTGGTGAAAACATAAGATAAATGTTCTCATCTTAACCAGGCTTAAGCACATTCACAGCCAGGATGCTGAGGCGAGAGCATTGCTAGTTTGAACCCAGCCTGGACAGTTTACACCTAGTAAGGCCCTGTCTCAAAATAAGCAGTAGAAGGAGCTGAGACTGTAGCTCAGTGTGAAGGCCCTGGGTTTAGTGCTCAGTACCAAAGAAACACAGAAAAGCCAAGCAGAAGGAAGCGTTTGAGGACAGAATGAGAAGGGTAACACCTGCGACTCTGAAGCAGTCGTGTGTCACGAGGTTCACGGCCAGGTGGCGCAGGTCTGAGGTTGTCTTCGTTAGACAGACAACCCCGCAGTGTGTTTCCTGGGCAGACTGGGCTCACGGCAAAGTCTTTTGCGAAGCCACCAGGAGATCCCATCCGGCCCAGCTCCGGCTCTCTCTGCTTCCCTCTGGCAGGGCAGTGTTGGAAGCCAGGACTGGCTGCAGTGTGGCCTCGCTTTCAGGAGGGTCTGGCAGCCCCGGGGCGGGGGGCGGATCATGGGGACAGAGGGTGGAGACAAGGACAGAGGTGACCCAGAGGGAGGACAGGTGAGCTGTCCCCGTCCCTGTCCCCATGATGGGACAGCTGAGTCTCCAGAGTCCCGGAAAGCAGGGGTCCGCTGCGAGGTACAGTGGGTCACGGGACAGAGGGTGGACTCCCTTTGCGTTTCAGCCTCTCTGTGAGAGGGGGCGCTGCCGTGCACCCCTCCTCCTGTCTCCATCTCTCCCTCTCCCCTCCTCCCCGCAGGATTTCCCGGGTGCAGCTGGCAGATGCGGGCACCTTCACCTGCGTGGCCGCGAGCCTGGCTGGCGTGGCCGACAGGAACTTCACCTTGCAGGTGCTCGGTAAGGAGCAGGTGATGCCCTTTGGTCTGGGTGGGGACCGTGAGGGCCCCTGGCCATCTGGGGGAGCCCAGGGCAGATCACAGCAATTCTGCCTTTGACTCCTTGGCGGCTCAGCCCAGGTCCCACTCAGTGGTTGGGCGCACACAGTGCCAGGGCCTTGCCAGCTGCCAGGATAGTGGTGAGGCTGTGTCTGTTAGCAGCTCCCAGGGAAGGAGAGGCTGCTGCTGTGGGAGCCAGGGGGTACCTGCCTGGCCTTGGGGACCCCGGGAGGTTCCTGGCCTAGGTGAAGGCTAATCTCAGCCAATCCTGGCACAGGTGAGCAGGGACAGCTTTGCCAAGGTCCTGGGGCGAACTGGTCCCTTCCCACCCCGCCCTCCACAGTGCCCCCCAGCCTGGAGCCGGCGGACTTCCAGAGTGACATGGTGGTGGCTCCTGGCTCCTCCGTGGTCCTGCCATGTGATGCCCGGGGCAGCCCCCCACCCCTCGTATCTTGGATGAAGGATGGGGAGCCCTTGTTGTTCCAGAGCCTCGAGCAGGGGCCTGGCCTGCAGCTGGAGAAAGTGGGAGCCGGGGACTCGGGGACCTACTCCTGCGTGGCTGCCAGTGAGGCGGGGGAGGCCCGGAGGCACTTCCTGCTGACCGTGACGGGTGGGTCAGGTTCGGGTGGGTGGAGGAAGCCTGCGGGAGGCTCAGGAGGCTGGGGAAGCCCCTCCAGCTGGCTCTGGACAGGGCAGTCACTGGCCTGGGTTCCTGGGGACAGTAATTGGGACATTGATCCCCCAGGGCTGTGTCTCGTGGCCTTGGTGGCAGTAGCAAAAATAAGAGTGCATGGACTCGGTGAGAAATTCTGCAGTGTGAAGCTGTACTGGAAAAATTGCAGCCCATCACCCCCTGTACTATGTCTTGTCGGTCTTTGTTTTTGCAGTGTCGGCATGGAACCCAGGGCCTTTGCACTGAGCTATGTCCTGACCCCGTTTTTATTTGTTTTGAGACAGAGCCTTGCTAAATTGCCCAGGCTAGGTTCAAACTTGCAGTCTCCTGCCTCAGCCTCCCAGAGTGCTGGGATGACAGGCGTTCCTGCCTTGCTTGTTGGTTCTAAAGCCAGCTGATTGTCCCGAGCAGATGGACCCCTGGCTCTGATGTTGCCATGGGTCTGGGTCTGGGAAGAGGGTAATGGGGAGAGGAGCCCGGCCCTGGCCCTGGCTGTGGCTGACCGGGGCCTCCCTGCAGACCTGCCCCACATCCAGGACTCGGGCCAGCCCGCTGAGCTGACACTGATGGCCGGCGCCCCCATGGAGCTGCTGTGCGATGCCCGGGGCATCCCCCGTCCCAACGTCACCTGGCATAAGGACGGGCAGGCCCTGCATGGGCTGGAGGGCGGCAGCCGAGGGGACCGTGTGTTCCGCGTGGAGGGTGTGCAGGTGCTGGGCTGGGACTGGGAGCTGGTGGGCAGGGGAGGGCGCTGCAGCTGCCACGCCTGCTCCAGCTTTTCCTCTGTGCGGGCTGTGAGGTCGCAGACAGGGCCCCCAAGCCCTGTGATCGGAGCTCCTGACAAGTCCAGAGGCCCTCTGGGCAGAGGCGGGCCTTGTACCGGCCCTAAAGCGTGGAGGAAGAAATCCCGGGAGAGGCCAGGCGAGCTGGGAAGTGGAGAGGCAGCTCTGCAGGCCCGGGCGGATCCAGAGCCCTAAGTGGAGTCAGAGGGAAGCCGGGCTCATCCTGCTCATCCTGCTCTGTCCCCAGGTGGGTGATGCGGGGCTATACACCTGCCTGGCCGAGAGCCCGGCAGGCGAAGCTGAGAAGAGCTTCCGGGTCAGAGTTCAAGGTAGGGGATGTGGGGGTGGAGGCGGGTGGGAGGCAGGATGGGGCCTGTGGGTCGGGGTCCCTCTCACGTCCTCTTGTGCCCCAGCCCCTCCGAGCGTGGTTGGGCCCCGCGGCCCCCGCTCCGTGGTCGGCCTGGCCCCGGGGCAGCTGGTCCTGGAGTGCTCAGTGGAGGCAGCGCCAGCGCCTGAGATCGAGTGGCACCGGGACGGCGTCCTGTTGCAGGTGGGTGCCACGCTGGGACCCGGGCGCTGCCTCCAGTCCAGGCAGACACCAGGCCCTGTCTGGGTGGATCCTGGGCACTGAGCCTGCCCTGAGCAGCACTTGCCCTACCTGCCGTCTGGAGCCCTCTGCCCTGCCATTTTTGTCACTTTGGGGCGGGCCTGGGGGTCTCACTTAGCGGCTGTGTGACCGGAGGCCATGGGTGAGGAGCTCGGTGCTCCTCACACCTGGGGCGGTTTGCAGCTGGACTCGTGGATTTTGTGCCCTGGGGGAGGGGCTCAGGGTTGGGGTGCCCGCTCCCCGAGAAAAGCCTGGGTCTGTACCCCGCGCCTCTGCAGGAGGACGCGCACACCCAGTTCCCAGAGCGCGGCAGATTCCTGCAGCTGCAGGCCCTGAGCGCCGCCGACAGCGGCCACTACAGCTGTACCGCGCGCAACAAGGCGGGCAGCACCAGCGTGGCCTTCCGCGTGGAGATCCACAGTGAGTGTCC
>NW_022900948.1:44868878-44872902 GCF_012274545.1 Fukomys damarensis
GTCGGAGTCTCGGGACCTCTGTGGGCAGCAGACAAACACTCGGTCAGATAGAGCGGGAGCGGGGCTTTGTCATCTGGATGCGGTGACTCAGGAGAGGGGCCCAGCAAGCCAGGGGTCAGGGGCCTCAACAGCCCCAGAGATTCTGCGAATTTCAGCTCCTGTGTATGAGCTGCAATCGAAAACTATGGTGAATCCGTAACTTTTGAAGTTTATTACAGTAAAGGCACATGGTTAGGGCTCCACCTCGAAATCCTCGCTCTGGGAACACACCGGTCCCGTCGGCCTTGCCGCTTCCTGCAGCCGCTCCGGAGCCCTCTTTCCTGAGGGTCTGCAGTTGTGCGGTCCTGGCAGCTGCAGTGTCCTGGATCCACTCAAAACCTTTCCCTCTCCCGGTCGTGTTGACTTGGGGAGGAGTCACAGTACCAGGACCAAGGCAGATGAGGACACAGCGTCACGTTTTTACGCGCTGCCTTTCCACGATGGTGCTCGGCTGCAGCGTTCTCCATATTTTTTATCACGTCCTGTAAAGACCCTCAGGAAAGAGGGCTCCAGAACTGCCCCGGAGAGTGACAGGGATGGTGGGAGGAGTGTGAATGACGCGGGTAGGGGAAGCCGTGATGATGTGTCGTTCACTGTAATGATTGCCTCTGTATTCCAACACACACTATGTATTTTGATCATCCCTTATATGAGCTGTCTCTCCCTTTTCCTCCCTCCCTTCCTCCTTCTCCTCTTCTCCTCCTCCTTCTCCTCCCCCGTGAACATGGCAGATATTTCCCCAACACCCCAGGACCCCCAAATCTGCAGCCCTCAGCTCACCCTCTGACTCTCTGTGAAGTCACCAAGTCCATATTTCCAGGGCAGAGAATGCCATTGGTCCAGGCTGGGTGATGTGTCCCTCTCTGGTCCAATCAGCTGTGGTTGTGGGCGGGATCACACGGTGCACTGGGGGGAGCGCCACCTCCTACCTCCAGACGCCTGGGTCCAGCCCCTCTCAGCCCTTCCCCCTGCTTGTTGGTCTCCGTGGCAACACCTCCCTTCCCTCCATCCCAGGGTGGAGCTCCTGCCTGATGGATCCCTGAGGATCCAGCCCGTCCTCTCCCAGGACGCCGGCCACTACCTCTGCCTGGCGTCCAACTCCGCTGGCTCCGATCGGCAGGGACGCGACCTCCAGGTCTTCGGTAGGTGGACGGGGAGGGCTGTGTTCCTTGCCTCCGTAAGCCAGTCCCTTCTGGGGACCAGTTCTTCCTTGTTTCTGGGCTACCCTGGCTGACGGAAGCTGAGAGCAAAGGTTTCCAAAGGTTTTTTGACTGTGAAATCCCTTAGTAAAAAGCTCGGATCATGCACAGAGGAAGGGTGTGTATTTATTTGCTTGCAGATTTCACACACTTAATACTGCCCCGCTCTCCTGAGTGAGTGTAACGTGTTCACAGCAGGTCAAACAAGGGGAGATGCTCTAGCAAAACTCCTCCCAGTCCAGGCTGGGGGGCCTCGGCCTGGTGGGGCTGCCGGGCAGCTAAGCTCTGCCGGCCTCCTCCGGGCAGAGGCTTGGGGGTCACCAGGCTCAGGGCCAAGGGGAGGCCGAACCCCCAGCGTGGGGCCCCGTTGGAGGTTCTCTGGGGCCTTTTCCTACTCTGTGGGGTCGGTAGAGGTGGCAGTGAGCACCCCAAACAGACTGAGCCCCAGCATAGCCTCAGACAACCCCATCCTGCTCCCGCCTCTCTGTCCCCAGAGCCTCCAGCCATCGCTCCCGGCCCCTCCAGCCTCACCCTCACTGCGCCCAGCCCGGCCACGCTGCCCTGCGAAGCCAGCGGCTCCCCCAAGCCCCTGGTGGCCTGGTGGAAAGACGGACAGAAGCTGGACTTCCGCACGCAGCAGGGCGCCTACCGGTACGAGGCACTGTGCGTCAGGTGCAGGTCGCGGTCATCCTGGGGCCTAAGCCGGGGGCTCAGGACAGCGAGCCCTCTGCCTGGGGCTTCCAGAGTGGTGGGCAGAGAAGTTACTGCAGCCGGCATGAGAAACAAGGGATGGAAACAAAACCACACAAACCCAAGGCTAAAACTTGAGGGATAGAAACTTCTAGACGATGCTTTCTTTGGGGGAGGGAGGGGTGAGGGTGAGACAGGGCCTTGATGTGCAATCCAGGCTGGCCTTGAACTCACAGTGACCCTCCTGCCTCAGCCTCCCAGGTAATGGGAACAAAGGCGTGTGCCAGCACAGCCAGCTCGAAGACATTTTAGAGGGAAGAGATTGCCAGGTGCCGGCAGCCACGCTGCCGAGGGGGAGACAGGACAGCCATGTCGGCTCACACAGGTGGTCTGCTTGTCTGTCTGTCCATCTGTCCAGGATCCTGCCCTCCAATGCCCTGCTGCTCATGGCCCCTAGTGCCCAGGACTCAGCTCAATTTGAGTGCGTGGTGAGCAATGTGGTGGGCGAGGCCCGAAAGCTCTACCAGGTGACCGTGCAGGGTGAGCGAGGGCAGGTGTGGACTCCTCCTCCGGAAGCCTCCCTGGATCCTGCTCGCTCCCCCACTCCCGTACCCTGGGTACAGCACAGCGTCCCGTGATGGGCATACGCAGGAGAGACTCCTCCCGGTCCCGTGTCGTCTTGCCCTGTTGCACCTCCACGTCCTGGTTCAGGTCACCCCACAGGCTGCCTTGCTCTGGGAACCGGCTGTGCTGCCGGCCTCCCGTGCACGCAGTGTCCCCACGGCCCAGGACTACTGTTCCCTTCACCCAGCCCACACTCGCTTTCCTTACAGACACCGGGCTCAGTGCCGCATCCCGGGGAGGCCTCCCTCCGCTGCCCTCACCCCAAGTCATGGCTGCCCTGGGCCCCTGACTTTATGGGCCTCTCAGAGCCTCCACGGAAAGTGACTCATGACCATGGCCTGTGCCCCAAACTTGTACGGAGTGAGCGGACGGGCCACGGCCATTGTCCCCGCCTCCCTCCCTGGTCCTGGGCCCCTAAAGCCGCCCTCTGCATGGAGCTCTCGCCCCACCCCACCCAGCCCGGTCTCCCCTGCACCTCAGCAGGGCCTCGGGCCTTGTGCTGGGTTGCAGAGCCCCCGACCATCGCGGACGACCAGACGGACTTCGCCGTGACCAGAATGGCGCCTGTGGTCCTCACCTGTCACAGCTCGGGCGCACCGGCCCCGGCCCTGTCCTGGAGGAAGGCGGGCACCCAGCTGGGGGCCAGGGGGAGCGGCTACCGCGTCTTGCCTTCCGGTGCGTAGGGGGCAGCCACGGAGAGTGCAGGGGGAAAGGCAGCCTCAGTTTCCCCTCTGCACGCTGCAGCGTTGACACCCGGAGGGCCCTGAGGCTCGGCAGCTCCATGCTCTTTGAAGCATGAAGGAGAGGTCCCAGCTCTCAGGTCTGTGTAAAGCTAGTCTTACCCCTGAGCAGTTGCTGTCTGTTCTGAAGCTACACTCTGTCTCCTGGTGTAGAGAATTCCTTCCTTTGATGAAATTAAGATGAGAGTAGAATTTTTTTTTTTTACAACTGGGGTTGAACCCAGAGCCTTCACACTGAGCAACATCCTCGACTCCTTTTTTTTTTTTGAGACAGAGCTTATTAAATTGCTAAACTCCAGGCTGGGCTTGGGTGTGCAGTCCTCCTGCCTCAGCCTCCCAGAGTGCTGGGGTGCCAGGCATGTGCTGCCACGCCTGGCTGCGTGGTGATTTTTGAAACGTCTTTGCTTGTCAGAATGAAAGGTTAGCACCTTTCTGGGGATTCCCCAGATGAAATTGTTGGTTGGTCAGGGAAATCCTAAGCTGGGAGCCGCCAGTTCGCTGTGTGGTTTTCAAGCTCGTCTGAGGCGGCACAACAATTCCTTCCTGCTAGTGGTTACGGTGGAGAATGTCAGCTCCAGATCCATCGGGGCTGGGCCGGGCTGAGGGGGGGTCTGAGCTAGCAGGCCTGGCTCCTCCAGCACCCGGTGGCCCTGGGGGTCCACCCGGGACACCTGGAGGCTCCTGGACCTGGCTGTGGCCCGAGGAGGGGCAGTGGTTCCCACTAGGCACCAG
>NW_022900948.1:44872935-44892769 GCF_012274545.1 Fukomys damarensis
GGTGGGGGAGGCAGGGGATCTGGAGGATCCTAGGGAGGCGGTTTCTAAACCTGGCGAGAAGACCAAAGTAGAGGGGACTTGGGGCCAGGGATTCCTGGCAGAGCAAGGGCTGATGCTGGGGCACTAGAGACCACATCATCTGATGTGTCACTGTGCCGGCCGTGATCAGAATACGCTCTGAGTGTTTGAATTTAAAACGTGTGTTACAGTAAAAGGAACACTGCCATCACGCCCCCTTGAAATCTTCCCTCTGGCTTCACACACACTCATCCCATTGTTTTGCCACTTTCTGAAGCAGTTCTGGAGGAACCCTTTCCTGAGTGTCTGTGTGTTGTGTGGTGAGTGCTCCTGCCGAGCGCCACCCCACAGAAAGTCAGCGCAGAAAAACACGGCTGCATCCCCGTCCACCTATCCACTGGATCTGGCACCGTGGGACCTTGGGCTCCTACCCAAAGTCAGAGTGACCACACATGGGAAATGTTTTCAGTCGATTCAGGACATCCAGGCAGCCACAACAGTGCAACTAAAGACCCTCGGGAAGGAGCACTCCAGGGCTGCCGCGGGAAGTGGCGAGGACGATGGGATCAGTGTGTTAAAAATAAGGGAGTCTTTTGGGGGATTCATGAGAATGTGTCTCACTGTAATACATTTCTTACATTTAAATACTCACCACATTTTTCAGTCACACCTCATACATGTGGGTAAACCAAGGCCCGCAGTTCTGCTCACACAGCCAGCAGGAGCGCCAGTTATCTGGTGCTGTTTATAAAGGTGGGGGTGTGGGGGTGCGGGAGCCGTGCCAGCTTTGCCGTGGGGACCCTGGCCCTGACCCGTTGTCACCCACAGGTGCCCTGGAGATCCGGCAGGCGCTCCCCATCCACGCCGGCCGCTACACCTGCACAGCCCGCAACGTGGCCGGCGTGGCCCGCAAGCACGTGGTCCTCACTGTGCAGGGTGAGGGTCTGGCTGGGTCCCAGGCAGGGGATCAAGTGGGGCTGGGCAGGGAGGGTCCCGGGTACCCAGATCCCGCTCCCATGGTGCGGTGGGGAGCATCCTCGGGAGAGAAGACCTGGCCCTGTGGCCTTAGACATGTGGTCTGAGGGTGTCTCCAGGGACCTCTGTCCTGTGTCCCCAGCCGCCCCCGTGGTAAAGCCGCTGCCCAGGGTGGTTCAGGTGGTGGCGGAGGAGGAGGTGCTACTGCCCTGTGAGGCCTCAGGTGTCCCCCGGCCCACTGTCACCTGGCAGAAAGAGGGGCTCAGCGTCCCTGCAGGTGAGGCACTGCAGCCGGTGGGGGTGGGGACTCCTCCTCCCAGAAACCCTGGCCCCCCTACCTGCCCTGAAGCCCCCGCAGGCTGTTGAGAGGCCCCACAAAGCCCACCTGGCCCCTACCCTAGTGCCCCAGCCTGAGACCCCTCGGCGCCCAAGGGCGGAGCTGGAGGTCACATGGACAGGCTTGGCTGCTGACCAGGCCTCCTGGTTACTCTTGTTGGTCGTTCCGCAACCCCAAGTCATCGGTCACCTGTCAGAACAGCTCGAGCCACCCTCCTTGGGGTCCCCTCTTCCCACCAGCCCCCGCTTTCCTCCCTCCACATCCAGGAGTGAGGAGCCAGGTCCTCCCCAGCGGACAGCTGCGGCTCCTGCGTGCCCGCCCTGAGGATGCTGGGAACTACTTCTGCATGGCCCAGAATGGCGTGGGCAGCGCCATGGGGAAGACGCGGCTGGTGGTGCAAGGTGGGTGAGGGCCCCCGAGTGGCCCCGCTGGCCGAAGCCTCAGAGACTCTGCCCACTCCCACTGTGGCCCCACAAGGAGCTGAGGGAACTTGTTCTCTCATGCACGTGAACTGGCTTCGGGCGCCCTCCGGCCCGGGAACCTAACTGGACCACCCCCTCATTTCTGCTTGGTAGAGACAGCCTTGTCCGTCCTCCTGCTGCAGACACTGTTTTGTGTGCCCGTCACCACCTCTCTTCCCAGAGACACAGGGCGATCCCAAGGGCGGCGGAGCAGGGCCGGGGCTGGAGTGGCTGTGACCACAGAGGGGTCCCTGGCTGCACCTGTCCTTCCTGACCGCTCTGTCCACTGTGTTCTGTCACTGAATGAGCCCGACACCGAGTGTGCCAGCCGGTGACTGTTGCCCTGCCCCAAATCTCCCCAGTGCCCCCTGTGATCGAGAGTGGCCTCCCAGAGCTGTCCACCACGGAAGGCTCCCATGCCCTCCTGCCCTGTGTGGCCAGGGGCAGCCCTGAGCCCCCACTTGGGACCCACCATAAAATAGTGAGGCTACTCCCTGCAGTGGACGGTGCCGGGAAGGGAGGAGCAATCCCGAGGCTTGCTGGCCCCGTCTGTCCCCTCCAACCTGGCTCCACCCTTGGTGACACTGGCGACACAAGTGCAGGTGGGCAGGGCTTGATGGAGGGAACCAGCAGCCCCAGACACCAGGACCCAGCTTCGGTTCCTGGTAGACTCAGGAATGGTGGAAAGCAACCCTGAGCATCCAACAGGGATCTGAGAATCCCATGAACCTCTGCACTGCTGCATATGACAGAGATGTCCTTGTGCTCTTGTTTTCCTGTGGTTCTGGCTTCCCAAGGTACCTAGCAGGCATCTGCTGCTGGTGCAGTTGATCTGTGAGAGCAGTTACTGAAGACGCGCGTACCTATGTGTTCCTGCCTGTGCCCGTCTCAGGCATCATTAATCAATCACAGCATGATTCCCCCTCAGTTTCAAATTCTTCTCAAAGGCCGGGACATGGAATTTGTTTGTGCTTCCAGTGCATTGACCATACGCAGCCCCTGGAGGCAGAGGCTGGGCAGGACTTGGGGATGGCTTATGGGACTTGAGTCTCCAGGGAATCTTCCTGCTGACCCCTCCGTTAATGTCGCCCCATGCAGAGGCCCCCATCCTACAGGGAGAAGCCTTCTCCCACCTGGAGGAGCCTGTAGGGGGCAGCATCCAGCTAGACTGCACGGTCCGTGGTGACCCAGCCCCTGACATCCGCTGGACCAAAGATGGTCTCCCGCTGTGGGACAGCCGCCTGAGGGTGCAGCATGGCTCACTGACCATCCACAGGACCGAGGCAAGGCGGTGACCCCGGGACAGCCCTGTGCTGCCTCTGACGTCTGGGGAGGGGCCTTTGCAGCCTCCAGAGCATTTCCTTTCCTGTTCTCCCCTGCCCTCCCACCACGGCCAGGGTGGCCTCCAGCCAGTGACTGAGCTGTTCTGAGCCTCCGTCACTCCAGCCGCTTGTTTGGGGCCTGACTTTTCCCGCCTCCTAGGGGAACAGAGAGAAATCAGACGTCCTGTGCCGGCTATCTGGGAGTGGCCTGTGGCTGAGCCCAGAGCTTAGCAGAGGCCGGGAACGGTGCCCCCACTGGACAGATGCAGACCCAGAAGGTCAGAGAGGCACATGACCCGTGTGTGCAGGAGAAAGGAGCCTGCACCAGGCCTCTGAGTCCCCGTCCCTGAGGTTTCCAGGTTGCTGGGCTTGGGCAGCGCCCCCTTCCAAGTTTGGCCTGGATGCAGGTTATCTCAGGGCCTTGGCTCGCTGGGAAGCTGTCGCTGGATACTGACGACAGTGGGGCAGAGGGTAGCGTCCCCGCCTTACACCACACAAGTGTTGTTCCTCTTTTAGACTCACAACAGTCCTAGTGCAGCCGGGCGTGGGTGCAGGCCTGTTATCCCGGCTTTCCAGGACCCTGAGGCAGGAGGATCTTGAGTTTGAGTCCAGCCCAAGCAATTTAGCAATTTAGCAAGGCCCTGTTTCATAAAAAAGAGAAATGGCCAGGGCGGTCACACCATGTGAAGACCCCAGCCGGGTTCAGTCTCCCGTAATGAAAGTAAAGTCGGGACAGGGATTTAGCTCAGTGGTTCTGCTGCCTCCCTCACAAGCACAAAGTCCTGAGTTTGATCCCTGGTACTAAAAAAGTAAAGTCTCAGTGGTCCCCCTTCCCACTGTGGAGATGAGGAAGCTAGTGCTACAGAGACGCATGTGGCAGTCATGGTCCCGTACAGCGATCGTCTGCCTGGGACGGTCTCAGGTTGGCCTGGCCTCTGAGTCTGCTTGGCCCTGGGCTGTGCTGCCGGTGGTGCTGCCTTCTGGATTCACTGGGGCCTGGGCTTGGCCCCGGGCTGCACCGGCTCCCTTTCCGGGTCCGTCCAGTCCTGAGCCCCATCTCCCTGCAGCTGGCCGACGCGGGGCTGTACCAGTGCCTGGCTGAGAACGAGGTGGGCTCCGTGAAGAAACTGGTGACCCTCGTCCTGCAGAGTGAGTCTCACCCTGGGCCTGGGCCTGGACGCTTGTCCCCAGCAAGAGGGGCATGGGGCGGGGGGCGTTGCTCAGGGTCAGCCATGCTGAGGAACAAATGTTTGTTTGGAACCACAACTAACGTCCTGTGAAATGTCACTTAACTGGGGGGGGGGGGGTTAGGCTTGGGGTCCAGTTGCTCACGACTCAAAGCCACCACTGAGGTCCTCATGGTGACACTAAGCGCTCTCTGAACCCCAGGGTAACCCAAGAGAGAGTCTCACCAGGATTTTGTAGAGAACAGTGTGCTGAGACAAACGCACATACGGAGAAGGGATGTGTTACAGCGTCCAGCTCCATAAGCTTTCATAATGGGGACCCACCAAGGTCCGCCCAGCACTGCCCTTCCAAACACCGCCCAGCCAGTAACCGCTCTAAGTTTGCCTGTTTTTATTTTTTTAAATATAGCTTTATTGAGGTATGATTTATATATTGTAAAATTTACCCATTTGCACAGTGGAATATTATACAGCCTTTAAAAGGAACACGGTTCTGAGACCTGCTATAATACAACGTGGATGAGCCTGGAGGACCTTGTGCTGTGGGAAATGAGCCAGGTTTTCTTCTGTGAGGTCCACAGAACAGTCAGATTCAGAGAGGCAGAGAGGGAGGTGGTTGTCAGGGACCGGAGGAGGAGACGTGGGAGCGGCTGTGGTTTCAATGGGTACCGAAGTGGGTTTTGCCACAGGAAAATGTTCTGGTGCTGGGTTGCACAGCAGTGTGACACACTTCACACTGCAAAACCGAGCACTTTCGAAGGGTAACCCTCAAGTTGTGTGCTTTTATCACTGTTCTGGAGGGCAGTGCTGGGGATGGAACCCAGGGCCTCACGCATGCTGGGTGAATGCCGCACCACTGAGCTGCACCCTGACACTGCTACAGAATTTTTAGGCAAAAAAATTCAGAGTATAAGCATATAGCAGATAGGCCAAAGGTGGTGGCGCACGCCTGTGATCTCAGCACTCAGGAGGCTGAGGCGGGAGGATCGCTGCACAGTGAGACTCTGCCTAAAGCCCCTTTCACACAAAAGTAAGACCGTTGATCAACTGGTAGTCAGTGTATAGAGCAACAGAAACATTATCACAGCCCATTTTTAGAAGATTTCTGTCCCTCCGAAAAAATTCCCTTTCCCCCTCCGCCGCCAGTCCTTGCTCCCAGCCCCGACCCGGGCAATGAGTGACAAAGGGTTCTGCCTCTGTAGCGTCACCTGCCCTGCTTGTGTCTCTCTTCTCAGCTCGTACTTGTTACTAGTCCGTGTTTGCTGTTCACCGTGATTTCAGCCCCCGTGGGGAGCTGGAGCGTGGCCGCCCTCCCTCTTCCCTCCGTCTCTTGGTGAAGGGTCTGGGAGGTGCGGTGCATGGAGTCGTGTGAAGCCTTCCGGTTCTGGCGTCTCCCCGCTGTGCTCTTGAGCCGCCCGTGTGCACCGCCCGTCAGGAGGTGTTCGTCTTCACAGCTGAATAGTATTTCAGTGCAAACCTGTGTTCATCCATTTACCAGTTACCAGACACTCTTTCCAAGTCTGGGCCTTTTTTTTTTTTTTTTAAGACAGAGTCTCAGTATGTAGTCCAGGCTGGCCTTGAACTTGCAAAGATTCTCCTGCCTCAGCCTCTCTGAGTTCTGGGACTACAGGTGTGCGCCGCCACACCTGGCTAATTTCTGGCCCACTATAAACAATGCTGCTGTATACATTTGCATGCAAGTGAACTCTAGCTCATAGAGATCCTTCTGCCTCAGCCTCCTGAATGCTGGGATCATAGGTGTGCGCCACCAAGCCTGCAAGTGGATGCTATTTTGGCTGTCACAGTTTCTCTAGTTTGATTTCTGGAATTTTGCTGCTCATGCACAGATACACAATGGGTTTTTATATCTTGGCCTTGTATCCCACAGCCTTACTTAGTTCCTAGTCCCCATCATTTCCTGGTGGGCTCCTAGGGTTTTCTACGTGGAGGACCTTCCGGGTGTAACCAGAGGGTAAGACAGGGTGGCCGTGGCCTGGCCCTCTGTGCGCCCTGACTTCCCACACTCCTGGCGTGGAGCCTTCGGTCCCCAGCATGAGGCGGGGGCCCAGTCTGTCTCCATGGGGCCTGGTGGGAGCCCTCAGTGGGGCAGAGGGGGTTCACTGTGACCCTGGGTGTGTAGGGAGCTTTGTGCTGGGTGAGAAGGGGCTGTGACACACTCACTTCCCCAGGCCCTGTGCTAGGGATGCTAGAGATGGCAATGCCTGGGCCCGAATACTCAGAGCAGAGGAAACTCGCCCGTAGGCCTTGGGACCTGGGCACAGAGTAGTGACCACTCCCTCCTGCCTCCTGGGCTGGGCTCGCGGACCTGGAGACACCAGCGGCTCCCACAAATCATAAAACTGTACGCCTGTTCTCTGCTGCCAGAGGACTAAGAAAAGCACGATCAGCAGGAAAGAAAACCTCCAGAGCGGAACATACTGCTCCAGCTTTCACTGTAGAAAGCACAGCCCCACCCCCGCAGCAGACATTGAGGGGGCCTGCTGGGGAGGGCACCCCTGTGCCGGGCCAGAGGTCACGTAGGGGACCTGGGTGTCCTTGCCCCTTGGCAGCAGTGGTCAGCACCTTCTGAGCAACAGAGGAGGCTGCTAAAGTGGAACATTCATGTAAGGACCGGTCTCAAACCAGGTGTAGTTCACACACCTGTGATTCTAGCCCGCGGGGAGGCTGAGGCAGGAGGATGCAAATTGAACCCAGCCTAGGCAATTGAGGAAGACCTGTCTCAAAAAAACATAGGGAAGTGACTCAGGTAGAAAGCTTGCCGTAAGCCCCAGGAAAGAGAGAGTCAGTTTACAACACTCTAATGGAAATTCACCAGCCAGATCAAGAACGGAAGAAATCTCAGAGGTCACGCAGGAGGGCACGGATATGACTCATCAGGCCAGGATTTAAAAGTCGTCATCATGAAACCACTCCAAGGGGAATTGCGACCGTGCTAGAGACACGAAGAGGTGGTTAGCAAGGGAGCGGGTGGTGTGGCTGCAGCCCCCTCGGCCTCGAGGGCTCCCTGCGGGTGTCACACCCACCGCACTGCAGGGATGGTGGGCGGCCCCTCCACGGGGGGGGGGGCGGGGGGCTCCCTGCTTCCGGTCCGGTTCTCTAGGCTTTTGTCCCGGGCTGGTTTTCCTTCGCAGGGCTGCTTGCTCCTCCCCTGCTGCAGGCCAGCCCTGCCCTAGTAACAGGAGGACAGTTGGTAGGGCGCAGTCCCAGCCAGGAAGGCCAGACTCCCGCTGTTCTTACCCAAAGTCCTGGTTTTTTGGGTTTTTCTTTTGCAGTATGGGGGATGGAACTCAGGACCTTGCTTTGCAAGACAGGTGCAGTGCCACTGAGCTACATCCCAGCCCTCCTAGAAGCTTATGGACAAGGCAGTCTCAATAGGTTGTACCGTTGATTTCTAGATTCCCCAAATTTGAAAATGTACATATAGTTTTTGTTCTTTTGAGACAGGGTCTCCCTATGTGGTCCAGGCTGGGCTGCCACATGGGGCAACCTTCCTGCCTCAGCCTCTTGAGTGCTGGATTATAGGCTTCTGCCGCCACACCCAGCAAAAGAAATTTTTGTAGTGGAATTCCTCTCACCGTGCCTGGTGTTGGATTTCTGCACACACTGTGGGTGGCACCCGTGTGCTGTTCCCGGGCGGCTGGTCGCTGTCCGTTTCTGGCTGTCTCCCCGCCCTGTGGAGATTTCCATCGTCTGTGTCTCAGATCCCAGGGCGGGTGGTTTCCAGGCCAGGGTGATGGTGAAGCAGAGTCACCCGTGAGTGTGAGTCACCAGGGCGCCAGGACGGGGCGGCAGGGTCTGCAGGGAATGCGCCCAGCTCTAGGAAACCTGGCTGCCATGGGTAGGGATTTGGCTCCCAAAGATGGGTCCATGCCTGAAGCCCAGGACCTGGGGACCCAACTTGGACCCGGAATGTGTACAGCCGTGACTGGGTTGGGGACACTGGGATTGGGGGATTCCTCTGGCTGCCCCAAGGGGTTTTAGAAGAGAGAGGAAGCTGGACACACTGGCGCCCGCCTGTCATCCCAGCACTCGGGTTGCTGAGGCAGGAGGGTTGCTGCAAATCCAAGGCTAGCCTGGGCTCCGTAGTGAGGCCCCATCTCAAGCACAAGAGAGAGGGAGACAGAGCCCTGGAGGGAGCGTGACACAGTGGCTTCATCCCAGTGGCACTGGTTGGAGACTTCAGTCCCCCATGTCGCAAGAGCTCACGTCCCGCGGTTCTGACCACCACTTGGGGGTTCGCGACGCCCCCACAGGTAGCTGACTGTTGGACACTTTGCGTGGCGGCCGCCCTTCTGGCCAGTCCTCCTGCGGTGTGAGTCCTGCTGGCCCCACGTCCTCGCCAGTGCTGGGCATTTCCGGGGAGCAGCGAGCCCAGCTCCACCCAGTCCCGAGGTTCCCAGCCCAGGCAGTCCCAGCAGTATCACCTGTGTCACGGGAAGCAACCTAAGTGTCCTCCCACAGGTGCCCCGGTGTTCCAGGTGGAGCCCCAGGACGTCACAGTGAGGACAGGCGAAGACGTGGCCCTGCGGTGCCAGGCCAGCGGGGAGCCCACGCCCACCATTGAGTGGTGGCATGCAGGGCAGCCCTTGCAGGCCAGCCAGCGACTCCGGACCCTGCGGGACGGCAGCCTGAGGCTGGAGCACGTGGAGGCTGCGGATGCCGGGCCCTACGAGTGCATCGCTCACAACCTGCTGGGCTCTGCCACAGCCCAGGCGATCCTAGTTGTAAGAGGTACGGGGCATGGCTGTCCAGGTCTCTGCACACAATTGGGCTCCTTTACTCAGGGGTTTGTGCCTCTCTTTGGGGGGACCCGGCCCACTGTGCTGCCCGTTCCCCAACAATTTGTTTAGTCAAACTCAGAATCAGCCAATGAGGAGGGCCTTGTGGGTTATCTTGGTCTACCCTAGTCACTTGCAGTGGGGAAACTCAGTCTCGGGGCCTGTTTGCCACTCATGTTAGAAAGGGGACCCTGGCTGACTCAGGATATTTCACAGCCTGTGAAGTTGGTAGAGTAAAATAGGAGTGTCCATGGTGCTCCTGAGATTGGGAGATTTCTCTGGTTACCCCGAGGGTTCTTAGAAGAGAAAGCTGGATGTGCTCATATGTGCCATCATCCCAGCACTCGAGAGGCTGAGGCAGGAGGGTTTCTGCAAGTTCTAGGCCGTTCTGGGCTACATAGCAGGACCCCATGATGTGCATATTGGTGGACTAGTGCTTGCCAGGCTTTACGCATGACCTGGCCAGGGAAGTGGGCAGATGGGACCACAGCTCAGAGGTATCACTGACTCTGCTGCCTCAGGATTGTTTCATCAGCTTTCTTCTCCCATGGGTCAGGCTGAAATTTAAAGTTAAAGACATGGGCAATCCTGAGAAACCACGGTAAAGTAATTTGGACCTGAACAAAGGAAAGTCACAGAATAGTGTTTCTAGGTGGTTTATACCCTTTAGCAACAGTTCATAGGTATGGCTTTGTGTCCCTCCCTTCTCCCTGGAAAATATAACCAATTTATAGCAGTGTCAGAATCACTCTCCATAGAACTCTGCCCTAGTCTCTTCCTTAGCAGACATCACCAATCTATCATCTCCACACACAAGGTCAGAATCTCTCTCCATAGAATCCTTCCCCAACCCTGCCCTGGCAGACCTCACCAATCTATCTCCACACAGAAGGTCAGAATCTCTCGCCATAGAACCTTTCTCAGGCACAGAACCCTCCTCTCAACTAACTGGTGTTGGATTTGGCCATCTGTCATTTGAAACCCACTGTCGACCAAATGTGGGGCCTCTCTGGACCCCGATCCCCCATCTCCTACAGTCCAGGGGCAGGATGCGAATGAATGCAGCTCTGGAAGTTCAGCACTGTGCCACTGGCCGGGGACACTCTCGAGAGTGGGAGGGTGGAAGCTCTGGTTCTGAGCGTGGTCCTCCAGTCCTGCTGACCTGCATGTGGCCTCTCAGTTAGCTCTGCAGGCGGGGCTGTCACGCAAAGGGCTGCGTGCAGGGGCTCGAGTAACATACACTGCCTGTGTCCAGCTCTGGAGGCCAGATGGGCAAGGTCAGGGTGCAGGTGGGGTTGGTCCCTTTGGGGGTCTGTGAGGGGCAGACATCACAGCTCCTGGTAACCTGCTGACCATCTATTGCCATGGGGCATTGTCCCTGTGTGTCTATCTCTGAATTTCCCCTTTTTATTATGATTACTACTTATGGTTTTTTGAGACAGGGTCTCGCTATGTAGCCCAGGCTGGACTTGGACTCGTGACAATCCTCCTGCCTCAGCCTCCCAAGTGCTAGGATTACTGGCGTGCACTACCATGCCTGGCTCTTTTTAGGAGGGTACAGGCATACTGGATTCGAGCCCACCCTAATGACCTCACTGTCACTTTATCCTAAGGTCACAGTCAGAGGTCCAGGGTTAGGATTGGAACCTGTGAATTTGGGCAGCATGGCACAGCCTGACCCTCGACAGCCTCCTTATTTTTTGGTGGAAATAGCTACTTCCCCTTTATAGGTGCTAATTGCAGAAAGGCCAGAAAATATAGAAACTTGAGAAGGGAGTAGTAATGAATGAATAATTCAGTTACCAGGAATAGCTTAGGCTGTGATCTGGGGATACAGTCTCCTGCTTTTTCTCCACAATTATCTGTTCTTTTTCGGACAAGGCCTGTTCTCAGGTCATCTTTACAACCTGCTGTGGATAAGGCCACTCTGTCTTGGGTGACGCCCCCCTGTAGCCAGCCAGGGTCCCCGTCTTCTCTGCTGGCTTCATGTTATGGCACAGAAATTATTTATCTGTATTTCTGTCAGGGTTGTTAGACAAGCAACAGATTTTTTTTTTTTCCCAGTTCCTATTGTCAAGACCGAACTGTAGGCCCATCTTGCTGAGGTGGCCTGAATATTTCTACAGGGTAGATTCCTCAAAGGACTTTATTAGGTCAAGTGAGTTTTGGTTTTGGTTTTTGGGTATTGTTTTTATTTTTGTTCTTGTTGTTTTGCAGTCCTGGGGACTGGACCCAAAGCATTCCACTCAGCCACATCGCCAGCCCTTTTCTATTTATGTTTGTCTCGAGACAGGGCCTTGCCAAGTTGTTAAATTACCCAGACTGGGTTTAAATTTGCAATCCTCCTGCCTCAGCCTCTCAGAGTGCTAGGATTATAGGTGTGTGCCACTGTTGCCAGCTAATGAGAATTTTTGAGGCCTCCTGACTATAAACCTGTCTCTCCCTTCCCTGCCTGCTTGTTTCTCCTTCCTGTCAGCCTGATGGGTCCCCGTGCTGACCTCGCTGGGGATGAGGAGCTGCACAGACACCCAGTCCAGGAAGCTAGACGGGGGCTTCCCTTTGCTGTACTCTGGGGTCCTGCACCCTCCCGATCCTGCCGGCTCCATCACCTGCAGCCCCTGGCTCCTTCCTGTCCCCTCATTAGCCCCGAGCTCCCTCCTGTCTCCCCACCCGACCTGGAGCAACAGATTGATACAGGAGGCATCCCAGATGGGTGCAAATTTCATCAGCCCGGGCCCCAGGCCGCAGGAAACGGCCCTCGCCAGCTCCTCATTTGCCCACTTAGGATGCTGGCTGCTGAGTGTTTTCTGTTATTTTTTGACAGATCGTGGGCAGTCGGTTGCTCATGTCTCCTGAGAGCTGGTGGGTGGAAAGTGGACTGAATCCCCCTTGCCCTCTGGAATGCCAGCTGCCCGGCGCTGGCCCATTAGGCAGAGGAAGCCCCCCCACATTAGCGGCAGAGCGGTCCTGGCAGACCGCCTGGCACCGCTAGAAAGCCAGCCTTCCCTGCCAGGCCAGCTGCAGGGCACTGAGCCAGGGCCACCGTTGGAATGGAGGCCTGGAGTGCTGGCACACGGCTCTGCCACAGCACCCGGCCCCCAGTGCCAGCCCCTGCCACCGCGGGCTCCTGGCCTGCAGACGCCAACGGTCTCCTGTGTGTCCCAGGGCTCGCTTCGCATTTCACAGACAAACCTGCTCACTGTGGCGTGGGACCTGGCGTGCCCAGGGCTCGAGGAAGGTGGAGAAGCACATCCGCCCCTGGCACCTCACCCCTGCTGGGTCCTCCACGCAGCCTCGTCTCTCTCAGAGTCAGGACGCCCTGTGCACTGAGTCTGTGACCGTTCGCTGTGTGTCCTTGGGGGTGCACTGTGCCTCTCTGAGCCTTGCCGCTCCCTTCCTGCTTGTCCTGAGGACACCGTGGCTCTTTTGCTTCCTTGAAGGGCACCCCCAGGGGAGCCGGGGCAGCATGCTTGGGGCGATCAACGGCCAGGAGCTCGGCGTAGCAGCTCTCAACACCAGTGTGCGGCAGGAGGCGCATTCCGGAGTCACCATCATCCAGAGCAGCGTCAGCCGCATCCCGGCAGATGTGGGTGAGTGGGACCGGGGTGGCCCCTCCTCGAGGTCCCCTGTCCCGGCCCACGGGGACCCTTCCGCACATGCTGGAACAGGAAGAGCACAGGCCATTCCCAGAGGCTTGCACAGGGCCTGGTACCTAGAGATCTGGCTGCCCCCTAAGTAATCCTAGCTACTTGGTAGGCTGAGGCGGGAGGATTTCCAGTTCGAGGTCAAAGTGGAACAATTAGGAAGGCTGTATCTTCAAATAAATACATAAAAAGATTTGGGGATGTAGCTTGGTGGCATGAACACCTGGCATACATGTATGAGCCCCCAGGCTGGATCCCCAGTACCATACATGCACGCGTGTGCACGCACACACACACACACACACACACACTGATCAGGATTAAGTGGCTGCAGGGACCCAGACAGAGGTGATTGAAGCCACTGGTGCTGTGAAGGGTCACAGAATGGTTACAGCACATGGGGTGCAGGCAGTAGGAAAGCGGGGAGACCCCAGTTAGCTAGGAAGCCCAGGGAAGTGCCCGTTCCTGCACAGACTCAAGCAGGACCAAAGCCCCTGCCGGCCTTGCTGCTGCCCCCTGGGCGGTTCCTCCACAGCGGCCGCAGCCCCAGCCTCACATGCACGCAGTCGGGACTTCGGCTTTGTAGCTCTGAGCCGGCCTGGGCTGTGTCTTCCGCCGTGGGAAGCGTCTGGCCCTGGGCAGCGGCCGGGCTGTGTTCGTGGAGCTGGGGCCACAGGTTCTGCCCATGCGCAGGGCCCCAGCGCCCTCCTGCCAGCATCCCAGGGCCACCGCCACCCCTGGCTCTGAGCGTGGGCAGCGCCCCCGGCCTGGTCTGTGGCCAAATGTCACGTGAAGGCAAAGGGTGCAAGTCTCGGGCGAATTTTCGGCTCTGTTTTCAGAGACAGTGATTTGGGACAATCCTTTCTCTTCTGGGCTCTTCCGGTCGTCATCTACAAACTAGGAAAGGCAGCTTTCAACCCAGCCCAGCAAATGCGAAATGACAGCCTGTAGAGGGCCAGGCTCCGTGGTGACCCGGTGGCCCTTAATCTGTAGAACTGAGTTGAATATCTGCAAATTATACTTATTTCTTCATACCAAATCACTCGTTTTCACAACTACTTCATGAAGACATGTTTGTCTTTGCCATTTCCCAGGTTCCGGGTAAATAGGGCAAGTAGCACCACAGCTGTGCACAAGCAGGGAGAGAAAGGGCTGCGCTGTCCTGGGGGCAGTGGGTAGCTACAGAGGGCTCTTGAGCAGGAGAGTGCCTACCCTGAACATCCAGCCCTAACCTAGCCTCTGCCCTACCCTGTCCAGGGCCTCTGATGCGGGTGCTGGTGGTCACCATCGCCCCCATCTACTGGGCCCTGGCCGGAGAGACTGGGGAGGCACTGAATGGCCACTCTCTGACGGGTGGCAGCTTCCAGCAGGAGTCACAGGTGGAGTTTGCTACAGGTGAGCAGGGTTCCCCTGAGGGGACAGGAGGCTAGGATGGGCCCCGGGCCATGCCCGGAGGTGACCCTGGCTGGGTGGGGCTGGATTGCAGGGGAGCTGCTCAGGATGACCCACGTGGCTCGGGGCCTGGACCCTGACGGGTTCCTGCTCCTGGACGTGCTAGTGGATGGCGCTGTCCCCGAGGCCCTGGCAGGCGAGGACCTCCACATGCAGGTGGGGCACAGCCCAGATGGGCAGAGCAAGGCGTGCCAGCCTGGTCCCCCAAGCACCAGTCCCTTCCTTCCCAGCCCTCCTGGGGCTGCCCAGTGTCTGCGGGAAGCGGGGGCTGCTGGCCCGGGGCTCCCCAGCATCCATCCCCTGGGCTGCGCAGCTTAGGAGTGGAAACCACCCTCCTCCTCCGCCTCCCCAGGACTTCGAGGAGCGCTATGTGCAGACGGGGCCCGGCCAGCTCTTCGCGGGCTCCACACAGCGCTTCCTCCACCGCCACCTCCCGGGGCTCCTGCGCTGCAACCACAGCATCCAGTACGCAGCGGCTCGGGGCCCCCAGCCCCAGCTGGTGCAGCACCTGCGGGCCTCGGCTATCAGCTCGGCCTTCGACCCCGAGGCCCAGGCCCTGCGCTACCAGCTGACCACAGCCCTGCGAGCGGGTGAGGCCCCATCCTTCACCTCCACCCCCGCTGCTCCTGCCACGACCGGCCAGGGTCAGGGGCTCAGACCTGGAGCCTGTGCTGCTCCTCCAGCCACCACCAGTGCCCGTGTCCCTTCCTGTCACAAGTGCCGACCCTCTAGGGCCCCCAGGTGGACGTCCAGCAGCAGGCTGACCTGCAAAGCCCAGACGCAACCCAGCTCTTCTCCCGAGGGTGCTGTGCAGAGCTCCCCACCCGGTGACCCCAGGGCCCTACGGCCTCATCCCAAGCCCCACCCCTGCCGAAGAGGGGCAGTGCAGTGCTGTGGCCATGCAGACCCTGTCCCTGACCCACCTGCACCACTTTCTGGCTAGGCAGCCCTGGGGACAGCATCCGGGTCTCCGTCTAGGGGTTCCCATTAGCACAGTGAGCGGCGGGGCCTGCCCAGTAGGCAGCCGCCTCTACAGCCCCATCCGAGCTCCCTGTGCCCTGTTCCAGCGTGGCTCTCCTTAGGGTTACCCAGGAGGTGGCTTCATCTGATCTCCAGAACCCGGTCCCCTGCCGCAGCCTCTGCCAGTGCCTTTGTTCTTGTGGTTGGCCCTATGCCCGCCTTCCGTGCCCAGCTGCTGGGTCCTCGGGACTGCAGTTTGGACACGGCCCCTGCTTTCTACTTTAGTGCTTTCTCCCGAGTCCGCCCGGTAATGTGCCGGCGGCCCCTGCATGCGACCAGGCGCGCGTCCTGTGTGGCCCATCCCCCCCAACGGGCCTGACGGAACCAGGCCCCTGCCTCACTGGCTCAGGACAGGGCGGGGCTGTGACCCAGGCCACCAGTGCACTCAGAGTCTGTCCCTTGCTTTGCAGAAGAGCACGAGGTGGGCTGCTCTGAGGGCTTTGAGCCGGACCCCCAAGGGGCGTTTTGTGTGGGTGAGCAGCTCCCCTCCCTGGGCAGGGGCACACACTGCCACCGCCAGCTGGCAGGAGGGTCCGTGGGCAAGGACCACAGCTCTGAGCTCTGCCCCTCCACAGACCGACGAGTGTGCGGGCAGCCCCCGGCCCTGCTCCCTCTCCTGTCACAGTGCTCTGGGCTGCTGCTCCCGCCCAGGCCCGAGAGGGACTGCAGAAGTGAGGGCCGGGGGTGGGGTGAGTCAGTGGCGGGAGGACTGGGGACCTCCATGCGGGGCTCTGGGCCCTCCTGGCCCGGACCCAGCTCCTGTGTGCAGGCTGGGCTGGGGTCAGGGTGCGGGGAGGCCCGGGTCCATGTGCTCACGCTGCCCCTGCCCCGTCTGTCCCCAGATGTGGACGAGTGTGCGTGGGACACCGGCCTCTGCGGAGAGCAGCAGCGCTGTGTGAACCTGCTCGGGGCCTACCGCTGCTGTCCTGACTGTGGGCCCGGCTTCCGGGTGGCAGCCGACGGGGCCGGCTGTGAAGGTGACAGGCGCAGGGAGGCCAGGACACCCTCCCAGGACACCAGGGACCGCTGTCTCGACAGACGGGGCTGCATGTGTCTCGGGGATGCTGGGCTCCTCGGGGACTGGAAGGAACCCTTGGCAGAAGGAAGGAGCACGTGGGGCCGGGAGAGCTGGCCCCGAGGTCTGGGTCCTGGCCCGGCCCAGTCCCGGCAGCTCTCAGGGCCCTTGGTCCCGTGTTTGTGGGGGGCCGGGGACGCTGCTCCCGTGCATCACGGCTCGGCCCAGCAACAGCCTCAGAACCCTCTCAACCCGGCTTCCCTGCAGCCACCACTGATCGGGGCTGCTGAGCCCTGAGTACCCCCCACGGTGCCCCTGGGTCCTTTCCACGGCTCCTCAGAGACAGGGCGGCCATGGCAGGGCCTCGGCGCTCCGAGGTTCAGGGCTCTGCTCCCCACTGCTGCACGGCCCCCGCCCTCCTTCCTTTCTTCCCTAGCTCTCTCCTGCACACCCTGCCCGACCCTGCAAAGCCACCTTCCAGTTCTGTCCTCACACGACCCCAAGAACACAGCCTGTCCCTAGCCCTTTTACGGATGAAGAAACTGAGGCCCAGAGAGCGAGGACTAGAACCCAGACCCTCCATAGCCTGCCTTTGAAGCCCTTTCCTTCCTGTGGTCCCGGAACCCCGCTGCCCTCCAGCCTGGTGTCCCTGGGGCGGCAGTGCGGATGCCCTTGCACACTCCAGTGGCTGTGTGCTGGGAGGAGGCGGCGGGGTGAGTCTGGGAAGTGGAGGTGACGACCCTCGGCTAAGCCCCGCCCCTGACTCCGCAGATGTGGACGAATGCAGGGAGCAGCTGCACGGCTGTCACCACAGCCAGCTCTGCGAGAACACGGCGGGGGGGCACCGCTGCAGCTGCCCCCGGGGGTACCGGACCCAGGGCGCCGGCCTGCCCTGCCTAGGTAGGGACACCGGGCCCTCGCTGGGCCCTAGTGGGGGCCCCTGGCCCTCGGGCAGTGGTGTTTATGGCCAAGGTGCTGGTGACTTCGGAGACCTAGCAGGTCCTGGACCTGTGCTGTGTCCTTCAGGCCACCTTCCCTAGAGGTCGGGAGGGCAGGCAGGTGGTGTCAATGGGGTGGACCCCAGAGAGGTGCAGAGAGCAGAAGGAACCCAAGTGACCAGCCAGGGCAGTGGGACTGGGCAGCTGGGGAGGAGGCCTCTGCACACCGACAGAGCCAAGGGGAGACTGGTGGCACCACAGAGGGCTGGTGCAGGGGCAGCCTGTGCAGCGTGTGAGGCTCAGAGGTCCAGGGAGGCATAAGCAATAGGCCCTGAGCTGCCTTGGGCACCACCTGGCCTTTCTCTCTGCAGACGTCAATGAGTGCCTGCAGCTGCCTGAGCCCTGTGCCTACCAATGCCACAACCTCCAGGGTGGCTACCGCTGTCTGTGCCCGCCGGGCCACATCCTCCTCCATGACGGCAAGGCCTGTACGCCACTCAGCCGGAGCAGACAGAATGTGACCACCGTCAGCCACCAGGGCCCCTTGGTGCCCTGGCTGCGGCCCCGGAGCCCTGTCCCTGGTGGCTCTCACCATGCCTGGGTCTCCCTGCGGCCGGGACCCAGAGCCCTGAGCAGTGTGGGCCGGGCCTGGTGTCCGCCAGGCTTCATACGGCAGAGTGGCGTCTGCGTGGGTAAGGCCAGGCCCTGCCACCCACAGGAACACACCCTGGGGTTCACTTGGGCCCCCGGGCTGGGTAGGAGGCACCCCTGAGAGCTCATAGGCAAAGGGGTGGCTGGTGGGGCCAAGGCTGGCTTCCTTCTTGTGGGGCATCTCCACTGCGCTAAGGGGCAGGGGGCTCCGGCTCCAGGAGGGAAGGGACTGTTCTGACTTCCAGACGGCGGCAACCAGAAAGGGTCTCGCAGTGTGTTCCTAGGAACCCATTTGAGAAATGCTCCATGTGGTACTTGGGTGAAGCAGTCGGGGCAGAGGGTGCTGTTCCAGGACTGAGGGTGGCAGAGGGGGGTGAAGTGGAGGTGGCTCTGCCTGGCTCGTGGTGACAGAGGCTGAGGCAGGCGGTGTCTGCACGGTCGCCAAGCCCAGGGACTCCTCCAGTTCCTGCATCCAGAGCTGGGTGCGGCTGGGCCAGTGGGTGGGCGGCACGAGGCCCCGGGCGCAGGTGTGATGCAGCTGCTCTCCCCGTCCCCACCAGACCTGGACGAGTGCCAGGTGCAGAGCCTGTGCCAGCATGCCTGCCAGAACTCTGAGGGCAGCTACCAGTGCCTCTGTCCCGCCGGCTACCGCCTCCTGCCCAGCGGGAAGAACTGCCAGGGTGAGTAGGCAGTGCGCGATGCCGCGGGCTTACCCGTCTGCAGCAGGGTCCTGGTACCGGCCTGGTGTCCCTGCGAGACGGGCTGACCCCGGCTGTGCGTCCCGACACCGCTCTGGCCTCAGCCTCAGCGTCCTTCCTGGCGAAGGGGGCTCACCCAGCGCCCTCCAGCTGCGGGAGGGGGACACAGCTGCTGCCAGTGGCTGGCTCTCACCTTCCCAGTGCTTCCCACCTGCGGATCTAGAGTCGGGGGGTCCTCTGGGGGCGGGGGGACCTGGTGTGCTGCCCACAGGCTGCGGGTACCCCAGGTGGGAGGTGCAGCCGGCGCCCAGTGCAGCCCCCTCCCACAGGGCCACCATGGTGCCCTCCAAGGCCAGCCCCTGGGACAGTGGGGGTGCCGGGGTCTCTGAGTCAGGCAGAGGCCAGGCTGGCTGAGGACGAGGGCGGGGTGCGTCCTGGCCGGTTGGGGAAGGCCTTTCTCTCCCACCTCCTCCCGGCACTGGCCTTCTCTGGTTTCCTCCTTCACCCACCTCTGCCACCCAGACATCAACGAGTGTGAGGAGGACGCCATCGAGTGTGAGCCGGGCCAGATGTGCTTCAACACCCGAGGCGGCTTCCAGTGTGTGGACACGCCCTGCCCCGACTCCTACCGGCTGGGCGCCAGCCCCGGGTGAGGCGGGGTTGGGACCTTTCCTGCCAGGAGCCAGCTCCTGCTCTGCTCTGCTCCTGTAGGCCCTGCATAGGCCTGGCTGCTGCTCCCAGCACGGTGACGCGGCTGGTGGAGTCGGGAGAGAACAGGGGACACAAACACACAACCTGGGCCCAGACACAGAAACCAGGGGTGCGCCCCAAACCTCAGAACTCGGGCACAAGAGCACACGGCATTTCCTCCATGCCACTCACAGGGGCGTGGAATCTCACACAGAGAGGCAGAGCCGGGAGCCAGCCACGCCATGACCCCAGCAATGAGGGAGGCTGAGGCAGGAGGGTCAGGAGTGCACACCAGCCTGGGCAAGTTAGCAAGACCTAGTCTCAAAAAAATAAAAAAGGACTGGAGATGCAGCTCGGTGGTACAGTGTCTCTGGGTTTGATCCCCAGCACCACAAAAAATAAAGTCTATAAAAAAGCACAGGAACTTGAAGTCCGGAGCCAGGAGCTCCGGAGGGGCAGCTTCCCAGAGGCTGTGCCGGGACCTTACAAACCCGGAGCCCCGGCAGGGCCTAACTCGCGTCTCTGGGCCTCTGCCTGCGCTCTGCAGACGGAGCTGTGACTCAGCCGCCGGGCCTGGGGGGGCTCTGGCTGTGTCGTCGGCCGGCCGGGCCGGGCCAGGACTTGGGC
>NW_022900948.1:44893246-44900102 GCF_012274545.1 Fukomys damarensis
GGCACGGCCCGCGGACGGGGCCCAGAGGCTGCCCGGGACTCGGGGCGCTGGGTGGGAGCGCAGGGCACCTGTTCCCCGGGAAGGGGTCCCTGTCACCCGTGTGTGTGAGGATAAAACGATCCCTTCCAACCCACGTGTTTCTCTGTGTCGTTTGGATTCCGATCTTGGCTGGGAGGGGGACCCCACCGCCGCCCCTTGCTCATCAGAGACCAGGACTCGGACTAGCAGACCCACTACTCCTCGAGACTGGCTGGTCTCGCGCACCTCTGAGGTTCAGTTTTCTGTGAGATAGGAATATCGTGCGTGGCACCGCGCCTCTCATCCCGGCACTGGGGAAGGCCGAGGCAGGAGGAGTGCCCCGAAGTTTGAGGCCAGCCTGGGCTACGCGGCACGACCCTGTCTCAACAACAAAAAACGATGCGCATCTTCCTGCACGCTTTAAATCATCTCTAGATTCTTAAGATACCGAGCACACAAAACCTGTGTAGATATAATTGTTACATCGACCTTTGCGGAGGACCGGTGCACGTGCAGTACAGACAGCCGTGGGGGCTCTGGAGTCCTCTTTGCTGAGGGTCTTTGGCTGCTTTGGCGTCCTGAATCCATTAAGAACTTTTGCCTTTGGGGCATTTTGATGTGAGGAGTTGCAAGGCGCCAGGTCTGGTGAGCAGGGTGTTCGAGGACAGCGCCCCTGTTCAGGAGCTGCCTTTCCCTCGGATGGCGCTCGGGGGCAGCGTTCACTGTATTTCTGATCATATCTCTCAGCCTCACCCAAGAGGACTCCGGAATGGCTTCAGAAAGCGGGGAGTACGATGGGGTGAGTGTGCTGATAGCACGGGGAGGATTCTGAGTGGGATTAGCGGCAATGTGTCTGTAAGCAACGCTGCAAATTCGCCTCGTGTTTTCATCGTCCCCAGTGTGTGGGGTGCAGGGTCTGACCTGAGGCAGAGCCCAGCGGGAGCTCAGGGCTGCTTGTCCGCCCAGTCCTCTGTCCTTTCTCTCTCTCCCTCCTGGGCCCGGGACAGCCCTGCCTCGGTGCCCTCCCATTGCCAGCCATGCCCCGACACAGCCTCTGGAGCCCATGTCCCTGTCTCCGCCCCTAGCTCGGCGGGGCTCCGTCCTCTCCCATCTGTCTTTTTCTCATCTGGACCACCAGGAAGGCTGTCTGAGTTATTTCCCTCTCCCAGTGCATGACAACCAGACAAACCAGCAACTACCACAAGTGCTGGGGAAAACAGAGGACATCTCTGTCTTGTTTTCCAAAGAAAAGAAGGGGCAAGACCCAGTTATTGATTAAACTGGGAGCCTGACTCTGGTCCGACCAACAGAACCTCCTGCTTTCGGAGCTGGTTTCCTTTATGCCAGAGGTCTGCAGCCTTTTTTTTTTTTTTTTTTTAAATAAAGGCCACATAGGAAATATTTTCAGCCTTGGGGACATCACTTCTGTCACTTTTTTGCTTTTTTGGTACTGGGGATTGAACTCTGATCCTTGCGCTTATGAGACAGGCAGTGGAACCACTGAGCTAAATCCCTGGCCCCTTCTGTCACTTCTGACCTCTACATCAGAGGAGCAAAGGGAGCCTCAGATGTCGTACACACAGACAGGCATGTTGTGTTTCAATAAAACTTTATTTGTAGACTCATTATGTGTCAAGTTTGTGGTCATCCTCGCATATGCTGGAGTTTTATTCCATATTTTTGAGACAGGGTCTCACTGTGCAGTTCAGGCTGGCTTTGCACTCTGGGTAGCCCAGGCTGGCCTCCGATGTGGAGTGGTCCTCCTGCCCCAGCCACCCAAGTGCTGGGATCACTTTCTTTTGCTATTTTTCAGTCACTTGTAATGGAAAAGCCATTTTTAGTTTGCACCCAGCCTTTTACAAAAACAGGCATGGCCCATGGCTTGTGGACCCCATGTCTTAAGCCCTCTGCCGGAGGCGGGAGTAGGACAGGAGAGCAAGGGCCTCTGCAGGGCCCTGCAGACCCCATTGTCCGTGCTGCTCTCCTTGGCCCAGGGGTCAGATCTCGAGCTCTGCTCTCTGTTGGACTGTTAATTTTTTATGGAGGCGGGGACTTTGCCGCCCCAGAGGAGAGAGCTGATCTCAGTGTTTTAACACCTGCAAAGGGAGGGGCCGGTTCTCTCTTATCCCTGCTCTCTGTGCCCCTGTGTCCCCCAGGCCTCTGGGTTTGTAAAACTATCATTTGTTGAATCTTCCTGTCCATTTTCTTTTGAGTGATTTTTATTTTGTTATTGATTTATTGTTTGTTTTTGGTACCGGGGATCGAACTTGGGTCCTTGTGTTTGTAAGGCAGGTGGTGGAGACACTGAGCTACATCCCAGGCCCTGTGCATTCTCTTCTAAGTGGAGTTTATTTCACACTCTTGATATTGCAGTCAGGTAGAAAGTGATAGGCAGCTGGAAAGGGGCCAGGCCCGAGACAGAGTCGGCCTAGAGATGAGACAAAGCAGGTCTGTGGTAAAGTCTGAGTCGACAGAAACACGGCTCTGGGGAGATGGAGACGCCGGGCGCCGGCTGGAGCCTCCCCAGAGATAAACCAGCTGCAGCTGAGCTCTAACCAGCAGGTAGGGTCCAGAGAGCTCGAACAGTGTAGCACATGTGAACAACCAAGGTAACATACAGAAACAATGTAACCTGTAGACGCAACGCGACACAGGGAAACGTGGAACACAGAGGGAAGCAACGTGACAGAGAGGACCCCCTCCCCGGCCTCTGCAGAGCCCCCTTGTTCTGCTCCCCGCTCCGTGACCTTGCCATGAACCTCGTTTTTCCATTAGATCTGTGTGAGCCAACTGGTTACTCGGAATCCTATAGGCTGATGGTACTTGGATCCTTGGTAGCCTTCAACGTGATTTCACTCTACAGGACCCCTAGACAAAGAGCCCCTAGACAAAGGACCCTCCTGAGAGCTTTCTTTTTGTTCCTTTTTAATTAATTAATTAATTAATTATTTTTGGTACCAGGGATAGAACTTGTGACCTTGCGCTTGCAGGGCAGGGGTCGGAACCATCCAATTTCCTGTCAGTGGTTCCACTGTCCCAGGCCCAACAACTTTCTCTTAATAAACATTTCCTGCTCTTCACCTCCTTGGTCATGGACTCCATTCTTTGACAACTTGGGGTTACTTCTCTGTAACACTAAGAGAAATCGGGCCCATACCTCACCAGGAATGGGTGCGGGAAGGGTGGGGCCCTGGTCTCAACGCACACAGCCTGGAAGGGAGAGCTCGACCAGGCACACCCGTCTCATTCCACAGCCTGAGGCTGTAACTATCGGAGAAGGAAGCCGCAGAGGCTAGGGGCGGGAAGCACTTTGTTCTAGCACTTTGGGAGGCTGAGGCAGGAAGATTGCAACTTGAGCCAGGCCCAGCAATTTAGCAAGTTAGCCAGACTTTGTGTAAAACAAATAAACAGGCTGGGGCTGTAGCTACGTATGAAGGCCTCCCACCCTGCTGTAGGCAGAGCCAATGCCCCGGAGGGCGTTTCCTGTCATTGGCTAAAGGCTGTCCAGCCACCACCTCTGGTGTTGCCAGCCCCTCGTGTCACTGACCCAAGCGCCTCTGCACATAGGGAAAAATAGCCTCATGAGTCACTCATTAAACTCCCTCAGGCAGCTTTTTCCAGGAATTTGACAACTGGACTCTGTGTCCCTCTGGGCTGGGGCTAGAACCTGGGGTCCAGCAGGAGATCACGCTGTTCCAGGGACTGCTGCCCAGGCCTGGGCACTGACAAAGTGGCTTCTAGTGTCACTGGAGAGTCTGCTGCAGGGCAAGGTCCTCAGAATCACTGTGCACTCAGGACCAAATGGTGCAGGGCCTTTGATGGCAGAGGACAGGAGGAGGCCTCGCTAGGTCAGCGCTCATGCTGTGTAGGGATTCGGGAGATCAGTTCAGACAGAGGGCAGGGAAGTCAGAGCCTGTGCTTTTCATTTTGCTTTTGTTTTTCGAGCCAGGATCTCATGGTGTAGTCCACGCTGGCCTTGAACGCACGGTGATCCTCCTGCCTCAGCCTCCTGAGTGTTGGGATTATAGGTACATGAGGGTGAGAAGCAGTGAGGTGCCTCTTACAGGAGCACAGGTGAGGCCACGGCGGTCTAGGCTGTGAGGCGGCAGTGGTGGCGGCAGGGAGGTGGGACCTTATCCTGTGCTCCTCCGTCAGGGCCTATGCGGTGCTGTGTGGCAGTGACAGCCAATGACAAGGTGCTGAGCTGCTGCAGGGTGTGGGGGGGTCTGAGGGGCATCTCCAAGGGCAGCAGGTACCAGGACCGAGTGGCAGGAAGAAGCCTGACCCAGGGAGCAAGCCAAGAGGCCTGTGCAGGGGACACGGCAGGCAGGGGCCCAGGAGAGGGAAGTCAGGCCTTCTGGCTTTGATCCTGAGAGTGACAGGGATGATCAAAATCTTTTTTATGAATCAGCCCCTTCACTGGTACTTCCCTGTATACCTCTGATCCCTAAATTTTCAAACAGTAACTACAACACCGTTCTTAGCCTACCTTAAAAACTAGCAGTTGCATCCAATTTCCTGTCTGTTAGAACTTCCAGTACTTCATAAAGTTTTGCTTTTGCACCTGAAAAAAAAAAAAAAAGTTGTAGTCCAAGCCAGCTTGGTGGCCCACATCTGTAATCCCAGCACTCAGGAGGCTGAGGCAGGAGGATCACAGTGAGTTTGAAGCCAGCCTGGGCTACACGGTGAGTCTAAGGCCAGCCTGAACTACAAAGCAAGGCCCTGCCTCACACACAAAACAAAGATTCTTAACTGGGATTTCATATCAAATAAAGAAACAGCTTTTTTTGAGCGGGGGTGGTTCTAGGGATCAAACTCTGGACCTTGTGCTTGTGAGGCAGGTGGCCCTGAGCTGAATCTCCCTCCCCAAGAAACAGCTTTTTGACACTCACGGGTATATACACATCACATTATTTGAGATGGACACTTCCGGTCTAAGATAAAACTGAAACAGCATGAATGAAGCGTAACTGCCTATAAATGGACCCGTCATGAGCAATATAATTTCTGAGTAAATAATTTTGGGTTTCTTTTTAATGTTGGAGAGATTTAGGAAGCTATAAATAAATATAGACAAGGTTCACGGGTTGAAAAACTCCATATTGTTAATATGCCCACCTCTCCCACGCTGACACATAGGACTATTGCAGTTGCCAGTTGAAACCCCAGGAGGCCTTTAACATAAACTGAGGCCGCTCCTCCTCACAGGGATGAGAAGAGGCACGAGATTCAGGAAGGGCCAACCTTGGACGGGAAGACTTGCTTTACAGCTAAAGACGGAGTGTGCAGGCAGAAGGCTGGGTAAACAAGGGCATGGAACAGAACGCCAAGTCAGGCCTGCATGTATATGGGCAGTTCATTTGCAAGAGAGGTGCCCCCCAAATTAAGTGCGGGGAAAGGCTTCCATGTTGCTGGAACAACCTAGAAATTGAAATTGGAAAAAGTTAACCACCAAGGAAAGGTAGGTATGACCTATATGGATTTGTGGATTTGTTTGTTTGGCTGCTTGGTTCATTTGGTTTGGTTTGGTTTGTTTGAGACAGGGTCTTACTATGTAGTTCAGGCTGACCTTGAACTTGTGGAGACCCTCCTGCCTCAGCCTCCTGAGTGCTGTGGTCATAGGCCTGTGCCACCATGCCTAGCCAACATTTATGTTTTTAAAGAACTCTCTGGCCTGGCCTTCACGAGGCCCTGGATTCAATCCCAACTACCAGCAAAACAACAAAAGCCTCTCTGGCTGTTGGAAGGGCAGCTGGGGTGAGCAGGGAAAGCAGAGAGCGATCTAAGTAAGAAATGATCAGGCGAAGGAGAGGCGGAGGTGGACAGACTGGGCACAGAGAAGCCTGTGAACATGGAACTGACTGCCTCAATTTCTCCACCTGGCTGGGCCCAGGTACTGCAGTGCTTGAGGGTCTCCACCTATTAAGGGTCACTCGCGGGGAGCCGAGGAGGAACCCGATCTGGGCACCGGAAGCAGCAGGGTGAAGGGCAAAGGTCACCCGTGGGCCAGGATCCGGAGGGCAGGGCAGCACCGAGCATGCGCGGCTCGGCCAGGCAGGCCGGTCCCTCACCAGCGTGCAGCCTGCTGCTTCCCAGGAGTGTGTGACCACACTGCCCCTCATGTCACCAGTGCCCGTGCATCAGGAAGGGACAGGCCTCTGGCCCGCGGCCATTTCTGCAGCTCAGACTCAAAGGTCCCTGAAGTCCGTAACCCTGGGGTGTGAACCCCAAAGCTGAGCTGGAGCGGGGGTTTGGGGTCAGAGCTTTGGACGCTGGATTTTCCTCCTTGAGGAGCCGCTTTCGTCCAGCGAGGCCTTGGGAAGATGCACGCAAGGTCTCAGTTTCCGGCCTGCGCCAAGGGGACAGCAGAGCGGCTTCTTCCTGTTGGGGAGCTGCCAGGACGGACCCTAGGGAGAGTCCCCCGGTCTGGGGTCCCCAGAACCCCGCGGCCTCCCTGAGGGGCTCACTCGGGTCTTGGAGCTGCAGCCTGGTCCCTTCCTCTCCCTCCTGGAAGGACCCCGTGGCTCTTCCGGCCCAGGCCTCAGTGGTTAGGTGCTGGAGAAAGGGCTGGGACAGGCCCGGGACCAAGAGCGCGACGGCGACTCAGGGTTACACTGGGGCCATCCCTCGGGGCCAGTCCCGAAGGGAGCCACGGCCTTGGGGGTCACCCTGGGGCCCGCGGGGTCACTGGGTCGCAGGCCCGGAGCGCGGGGCCTGCGGACCTCCTGGGAAACCTCTGATGTCACAGCCTCCCGAGGGCCAGACCCCGCCACAGTTCCCGGTTTCCCTTTACAAGCCAGAGGCGGCACCGCTGCGGGCCTCACCTTCCCTGCTGCCC
>NW_022900948.1:44900743-44910450 GCF_012274545.1 Fukomys damarensis
CACGCACGGCCCGGCTCTCGCTGGAAGGAAGGAGGCAGCGCCGGGGCCCCTGTCGCGCACACGCGTGGACACCAGATGATGCCTCCTGGAGCCTGGCGGCGGGGTGGGGGCCCTGGGCGGACCTAGGTCCTTCTCGGATTGCTCGGATCTGGCCTCTTGTGCACCGTGGAGCTCCAAGGTGGAGACCCTGAGTCCGGAGTGGGCAGGGGCTCGCATTCCTTCGCCCCCTCCCCGACTCGCCATCCGTCTCCGCACCTTGTTCTGGGAGAGTTCTGGCCCGGCTCAGTCCCTTCCCCCGGTCTCAGTTTACCCCGAGCCCGGGTGCACCCCGGCCCTGGCGACCTGCCCCAGGGCCCCGGGTAGGCCGGTCCCCATCCCCGCAGGAAGGGGGCAGAGGCGGTTCTGTCTGGGTGGGGCACCGCCCAGGCCCTGTCCTGAGTCTTGGGCTGGGCCCCGGGGGAGGAGCCCCTCCCGGAACGCTGGCCTTTGGGTTTTATTGTCTTTGGCCCCCAGAGCACAGCGAAGTCTCCCGTCCTGCAGAGTCCTCCAAGTTCTCTGCTGCCCAGTGGGGTGCAACGTCTGGGCAGGAACAGACCTGCCCTTCCCCAGGCCTATACCGGGCGCCCTGAGCTTTGATCCCTCCCCTCCTAGCTCCAGGCTGGGCCATGCCGGACAAGAGAGTAGGAGAGGCCTTGGGTCAGCTTCCCTGTCCCCATCCGGTTTCCCCGAGTGCTGCACCTGGGTATGGAGAGGCTGAAACAGACACAAAGGGTCAGGGGGAAGAGTCTCTGTCCCAGCTCCCCTTCCCCTGCTCCTTTGCCTGTCTCTGGCGGAGCCAGGACTCAGAGCCAGTTCCCACTCCATGAGGGATACTGAGCCCTGCTCCCTGAGCACCTGTATGCGCCCAGGCTCGGGATGGGGGACCCCCACTCCCTGGGCAGTCTCTGTACCCCTGAATACCCACAGGGCCCCCACACCTGCCTCTTGCCCTGGGCTTGTGGTCATTCACCCCAGAAACCCCCAGGGTGGAGCTCTGCCCGGCCCACCTGCTGTGCCAGCACTTGGCAGGACAGCCGATGGGCACCACGTGGAAAGGCTTCCAGTCTGGAAGTAGGGGTGAAGGCTCTGAGCTCTGCAGTAACACTGCGGGCGGAGTTGAACTTCCAGCCCTGGCTCCCTTCTGCGGGGCAGGTGCTGCCCCAGACTGGGTTAGGCCCAGGAACAGGAGCCCTGTGATACTAGCGGAATAAACAGACAAGTGGGCTCTTTCTCTGTAACCAGATGTTCCTAGGAGAACATTTGAGGGTCTCTCCCCCGGATCTGCAGAGACCTTGTCTTCCTCCCTGCTGCCTTGGGAGCATTTTCATTTAAAACTAGAGACCAAACTTGCCGGAAATGACTCCAGTCTGTCAAAGGAAAGTTTAGGCCAGGCCCGTGGAAGGAACGTGTGCCGCCTTCTGGCCAGTAGTGGAATTACAGCCTAGCTCCATGGCACACGAAGCCTGCGGTACAGGAGCACAAATCCTAGAAGGAGGAACCCCAAAGTGACAGACTTTTCCTGCCCAGGCAGTCAGGGTTTAGGAAATAACAAGTGGAGCTCAGCTGAGTTAGACTGTCAGGAGGGCTTGGGAGGAGCTGCTGCCATGCAGCGGGCACACAGAAATGAGAGGATGGGTCCTGTGTCTGTGGGTGTGGCCTGGGAGAAAGGGCAAGGACCTGGGGACCCTTAGGGGCCACGGAGCAGAGATCAAAGCTTGCAGCCAGTCAGGGCTTGAAGCCGCTGCGTCCGTCACCACCGCACTGGCTTCCGGGCTCCTCACCAGCGGACAGTGCTGTGGCTGTGGCAGTTTGCCCCGGGCATGACCGCATGGCCCGGGCCGAAGCCTCTGCCTTGTTGCTCAGCTCGGACATTTCAGAGCCACAGGAGTTTCTTCGGTGCCAAGGGAGTGCCCAGGCTGGCCTGGCCGGTGTCCCCTGGGTGCTGGCCAGACAGCTCTGGCCGAGGCAGAGAATACCCCTCCAGCGGACAGTGCTGTGGCTGTGGCAGTTTGCCCCGGGCATGACCGCATGGCCCGGGCCGAAGCCTCTGCCTTGTTGCTCAGCTCGGACATTTCAGAGCCACAGGAGTTTCTTCGGTGCCAAGGGAGTGCCCAGGCTGGCCTGGCCGGTGTCCCCTGGGTGCTGGCCAGACAGCTCTGGCCGAGGCAGAGAATACCCCTACCCTGCCAACCGCGAGAACAGGCGGCATGACAGGAGGTCACCTTCCCCTTCCCAGGCCAGTGTCGGTTCTGGCAGAAGCTGTCCCGCCGGTGAGGGAGCAGGGCGGCCGCGGCACGTGTCTGGGAGCTGGAAAAACCTGCCCCCGGCCCTTCCTGGAGCGGGAGGGGCCTGAGCACAGCCCAGAGTGTCTGCTGGTTTTCAAGCTCTGCGTCTGGGGAGACAGGCCAGGACAGTGAGGGTGTGCCGGGGTCAGCTGTGGGCCGGCCCGCCCCCGCCCTGGCCTCCGCCCCGCATCTCCTGAACCCGCCTGAGCTGTGGTGGTTGGGTCTCCTCCTTCCTGGTTTGCAGGTGGGCAGCCCTGCCTGGGGAGCTGTGGACACAGATCAGGTCCGGAGACAGCCGCACACTGCCTGCAGAAAGATTGCTCTCCCTCCGCAGATCAGGCCTCAGTGCCATTAGATTTTGCCCCAGGCTTCAGCCTGGTCCCACGGGCCCTCCAGGCCCTGTGGCCGAGGGAGGGGAACGCACTGAGGTACTTTAGTGTCTGGTTGCATCATCTTCTCGGCTGCCTCCTGCTGCGCCTCCACGTGCACAGGCGGCCCGACAGGACCTGTGTGCACACAAATGTCTCTTGTGTGAGCCCGGCATGCCACAAGTACATGACACATGCTCATGCACTGTGTCGGCCCCCCTCAGCACAGGCGTGTGCAGTACACACTTGGGCACACACGGTGCAGGCACAGGGCACTCAGCTGCACGCAGCCGGTAAGACAGGAAGGGCTCCTTGGTGTCCGAGTGAGGGCTGGCATGGAGCCCACACCTCCAGGGGACCCCACCCTCAGCTCAGAGCTGGTAGAGCGGGGGACAGTTGGCACTCACTGCCGTGCTAGGCCTCGGAGGGAGGCGGTGGATCGGCTGGGGTGGGGTGAGGCCAGTCTGTGGAGTGCCCCGCCCTGCCTGGTACCCCTCTTGGCTTCTGCCTGTGTGAGGGCCTTGTCCTGGGGTCACAGCCCTCCATCCTGAGCCCTGCAGCCCCAGCTCCGCTGTCATCTCACCCAGCTCCCTCCCCTGAGCCTCCCGGAGCAGGCAGCCCAGCTGATGTGGGTTTAGGTCCTGGCTCTGCCATTTACCAGCCTGGCCAGGTCTTGGGCAAGCTTCTTAACCCAAGCCTCGGTTTCCCTGCCTTTAAAATGGGAGGGCCATGGGGGGCAGGGCTCAGCTCGTGTTGGACAGCTCTGTTTACCATCAGGATGATGAGTCCAGCCAATACACCTGTGCACGCACGCAGGGCCGGGAGCCTGTCTGTCCGTCCCGGAAGGCGGCCTGGGCCTCCCCGTGATGTCTGCGGGCCCGGGACTGGTGTCACTGGGGCTGCCGTGCCAAGCAGCTGAGCCATCGTTGCTTTTGCAGAGTGGTTCCCTGAGCGTGGACACCTGGAAGCCGCACCTCCAGTCCCAGGTACTTCTTCCCTGCATCCTCTCGGCCTCCCTCTCCCTCCCCTCCATCTTCTGCTCTGGTTGCCTGGCTGCAGTTGCCATGGGCACCAGCTGCTGGCTCCAGGTCAGGGCCTGCGGAGCCACCTGCAGCTGGCCAGGGACTCGGCCTGGCCGTGGTCACGGGCCTGGTGGCAGGGAGAGTTGTGAGCACCCATCAGGACCCGCCCTGTCTGGCCACACCATCCCGGGAGGGCCACAGGGCAGCGCACAGAGCCCAGGGAGTGTGCGGGGGCCCGTGTGTTCCCCAGTCAGACCCCAGAGTCCCCACAGCTCACATCCAGGCCGATGGCCCAAGCCAGACACCTGCCACTGCCAGCCAGGGCGCAGGCCTGGGTTTGGATCGGCCCTGCTTCCTGCTCATCCCTGGTATGACCTTGTTAGGTGACCTTGATCTCTGACTCGTCTCCTCTTAGCATAGTGCAGTAATAGCACCCACCTGTAGGGCCAGGAGACGGGCGGGGTGCGCGGGGCTGATCTCTGACGGGGGCCGTGCACCTTCAGGAAGCTTCTGAGGCCGAGGAGCAGCAGGGTGGGCGGGCAGCCCTGGCTGCTGCATCTGGAGCCCCCGGTGACTGTGCTCTTCCTCCGCCACCTTCCGGCCCTCTCGGCCTCAGTTTCCCGCCCCCACATGCTGGGGGAGTTGGTCTCTGTGGCCTTCCCAGCTGAGCTTTGGCAGAGGGGAGCTCGCGGAGGGGCTGGGCCCCCAGAACAACCCTGCCTGGTACTCAGAATCCTCGAACCTGGTGCCCATTACACTTTGGGCAAGGACATTTCCGCTTGCGGTGGCCTCAGGCAGTTAGAACCTCACATGTTCCTGGTCACTGTCTTGTCTTTGTGCATTTTATGGATTCCCTGTGGGCCGCATAAAGGGCAGTGATACCACTAAGCCTAAAAGCTTGAGTTAGCCCAGCAAAAGGTACTGGGGAACTTTCACAAATTACGTCGAATTACTTTATTTCTCCTGGAAAGAATCCGGTTGGCCCTGGTTAGTTTGGGCTCCTCCGAGTGCCAGGGTGTGCCAGTCCCTGCACACAAGCACGGCCCGGGCCTCGGACCCCGGGGGTGGAGGTTGGGGAGCTGCCTGGGCCAAGTGCTGTCCCCGCGTCCTGTCCTGCAGGCCCTGCTGCGTCAGAGCCGGGGTCCCGGACATTTGCTCTGTAGCCTTCAGGTCTGTAGACCTGTGAGTGCCACTCTGCCCTCGCCTGCTGTGTGGGGTCCTGGTGGGGCTCAGGGTGACCCGCAGGAGACCCCTGGGGCACTGCTTGGCAGGAGCTTTTGCTGAGGACCAGCACCTGGGACCGGTGCCTCTGCCTGGCCTGGCCCCAGATGCCCGCTGTCCCCGGCGGGTGGGTACGGGCACAGCGGCAGCATTCCTGGGCCCTGTGAGCTGTGTGCAGGGTCAGGGTCCCCGGGCTGCTGTGGATGCAGGAAAGTGAACATTGTGTTGCGGCACTGACCCCTCCTCCCTGTAGTCCGTGGGGCCGGGGTGAACCCAGTCTCCCCTCTACTCCCCAGACGCCATGTCCGGCAAGGGCTCCGTGGTTCTGGCCTACAGCGGTGGCCTGGACACCTCCTGCATCCTCGTGTGGCTAAAGGAGCAGGGCTATGATGTCATTGCCTACCTGGTGAGCCTGGCCTGGGTGTCCCGCTGCCCCCACCACTGTCCTGCCCTCTGCCTGCCCAGCTCCCCGCCGTGCGGCCTCTGACCCCCGGCTCTCTGAGGCCCAGGATCTAGGCAAGGTGCAGGGCTAACGCCTGGACTCTGTACCCGTGGGGGGGCACAACCCTCCCTGCCCACGCCCCCGACAACCCCCGAAACTCAGTGAAGACCAGGAGGTGCTACAACGCCTCTCCACCCTGCGGGCCCCGAACCCACCTCTGCTTCGCTGCAGAATCTAGAAATTCACCTGAAACTAGCCTGAGGAGAAAAACCAGCAACTACCTGGGCCCCAAACCGGTTGGCTTGCATGTAACCAAGAAGCCCAGGATGGCTCCAGGCAAAGCTGTATTCCCCGCCCCGAAGGGCAGGAGGGGCTGCCAGCAGCCGCCCTCACGTCCCACTTAGAGGCCGAGACAGGGCTACGGATGTAGGCCCAATGGCAGGGCACTTGACTGTGCCGGAGGTCCTGAGTTCAATCCTCGGTTCTGCCAAAAAAAAGCCTGAGACTGACACTGGGCCTGAGTCTGCTTTCCTCCGGGTCATTCTGGGTCATGAGGAGAGGAGAGGAGAGGGTGCTGCTCCACACAGGAGTTGGCTGCAGCTCGTCCCCTTGTTCAGGTGGAGGAAACTGAGGTCTAGCAGGGGGGAAGCATTTAGCCCAAAATCACCGGGCGAATAGCAGCTGCAGTGCCGAGTGGATGCTGTGACCCGGGGGTCCCCCCACCCCATGGACAAGCTGCCTGTGACCTCAGGCCACCCAGCAGCTGGGCTGCGGCGAGATCAGGGCGCAGAGACCGGGGGCTCAGACCGGGCTGTGGGCCAGAGCCAGCAGCATCTAGACAGGGTGACAGGAAGTAGGGGTCAGGGCCCAGGTGGCAGCACAGAGCCACGGCTGGCTCGGGTGGTCAGGAATGCTGGGTGCTTCCTGTCTGGGAAATCGCTGGGCCGGCTACTTCCTGCAGTGCAGCCTTGTGGCCGCTGGGGGTGGATGTGTTGGGAGCCACAGGCCGGGGCGAGGAAGCGGCAGCGGAGAGCGGTGTCCCAGCAGCCTGGGTGCCAGCGGCTCCCCGCATGCACTCCTGCGCTGCCTACGGCTCCCCGCCTGGTCTGTGCCCTCCTTCCCACCGACCTTGGCTGGGAGGTCCACCCACTCGCTCCAGGGCTGGGCTCTGTGTGCTTCCGCGCCCCACTCCATCCCTGGCCTCACCGGGTCTCTCCGCTCCTGCTCCCCAGGCCAACATCGGCCAGAAGGAGGACTTTGAGGAAGCCAGGAAGAAGGCGCTAAAGCTTGGGGCCAAAAAGGTACGGAGAGAGGCGGGCTGGGCTGGAGAGGGTGCTGGAGCGAGGATCCCGCCCAGAGCTCTGTCCCGCAGCCCTGCCGGTCTGCCTGCTCTCACAGCCGCTCTCCCTCATTCGCCCACTTCCTGTCCATCCGCTCTTGGCCGCCCCGTCACCCCGCCCTGGATGACCTCTTTCATCTCTCCCCACCCATTGCCCATGTACCCAGCCGCCTGCCCCATATCCCTGCTCCCTGCTCGTCTGTTCGTCCGTCTGTCCGTCCGCCTGCCCATCCTCCCTCATCTCCGTCCTTCCGTCCCTTGATCAGCGTCAGGAAGCTCCAGCTGAGTTCTGTGCCTTCAGCGAGTGCCTGGTCTGGCGGTGGGCAGCCCCACGTGGGGTGTGGAGCCGCCGTGGCAGATGTGGCCAACGTGGCACGTTGTGCCGTGGCTCAGGGTGCCTGTGGGAAACGCCCGACAAGTGTGTCCCTGCCCGGCGTCACCAACCCTGCTGTGGGGCTGCTGGGAGGTAGATGTGGCCCCCTATGCTGCCCAGGCCCCCAGCAAGGGCAGGAGCTATCTGAATAGAACCAGGGAGCGGGCTGAGCAAGCAAAGAGGATGCTGAAAGGTCCCCTTACCCAGCACCTCACAAGCCACTCTGTTCATGGTGTTGCGTGTTTATTGTCTTACACGTAACATTAGCAGTCACCCAGCATCGCTTTCTTTTCTTTGCTTTTTTCACCCCAGTATTGGGATTGAACCCAGGGCCTTTTCACTAAGCTATATCTGCAGCTCTTTTTCAATTTTTAAAATTTTTAAGACAGGGTCTTGTTAAGTCACCCAGACTGGGCTCAAACTTGTGATCCTCCTGCCTCAGCCTCCCGAAGTACTGGGGTTACAGGCCTGCACCACCGCTGCTCCCAGCTCTGTGTTTGCTTTTGTGCCACCTGTGTCTCAGTGAGTGAGAAGGACCAGTCATGTCTCACTATCACTGTAAGAAGTGCTGGCACTCGGTCTCCCTACAGAAGTCTTGGGAGAGCGGCTCCTTATGACCTCTGTGGTCTCAACCATGGTACTATTTACACACAGCTGGCCTTTGCCTACCAGATATCACCAGCCCCCTCTCCTCCCCAATTGTGCAATTGTGCCGAAATTGTGTCCAGATGTCCCCAAGTGCCCCTGGGGAACAAAACCTCCCAAGATTGGGAACAACACCCCCATTGCCCTGCTGTCCTCACTGCTGCTCTAGGTCTTAGGTAGCGACTGAGTTTCATTTTGTTGGGAAGGACTTAGGAGCTGCCTGGTTTCCATCTGTGGATTGATTGGCAATGTCTGTCATGAGTGCAGCATAGAGAGTAATGGTATGGTTTGCAGGAAGCGGTTAGTAATGTCTGCTACAGCTGCAGAAGGAGAAGTGGGGGTGTAGCTCCTGCAGCTCTACTCTGACCAGCCCCTACCCCTGCCAAGGCCCCCGTCATGGCCCCTGTCCCCTAGGTGTTCATCGAGGACGTGAGCAGGGAGTTTGTGGAGGAGTTCATCTGGCCTGCCGTCCAGTCCAGCGCACTGTATGAGGACCGCTACCTCTTGGGCACCTCCCTCGCCAGGCCCTGCATTGCCCGCAAGCAAGTGGAGATTGCCCAGCAGGAGGGAGCCCAGTATGTGTCTCATGGCGCCACGGGGAAGGTAAGGAGGGGCCTGGGTAGGCTGTGGTGGTCTGGGCCAAGGGAGGAGGAGGTGCCATCTGGGAGAACATGGGCAGGGTGGCAAAAGCATCAGAGGCCGTGCCCTAGGACAGCTTGGTGTTCAGCTGCAACCTGGCTCTGTTAAAATCCCAACAAAGCTCCTGGCTACTTGGGAGGTTGAGGCAGAAGGGTCACAAACCCTAGCCCCCACCTTGCCATTGGCTCTCTGAGCCTCAGTTTGTGTCTTCATTTGCAAGATGGGAATGTAGCCCTGCCTGTGTGCCTGGGCTTGTGGCTGCTTCCCTGCCCTTCTCATCTTCACACACATGGCATCTTCCCTGTGTATATCACGATGCACATTTCTGCTGTGTGTAAGGATTCGTGTCACACTGGATGGGTAGGGTCCGTCCTGACATCCCCATTGTAGCCTGACCCTGTAGAGACCAGGTCAGGGCACATTCTCAGGTCCTGTCCTCACACAGTGATCATCCTGCCTCAGCCTCCCCAGTGCTGAGGTTTTAGGTAGAGACCACCTCGCCAGGCCTTTGAACCCACCTTTTCAAGGGGACGCAGTTCATTGGGTAGCACCCCCCTTTCTCCATCTGTGGGTGCAGGACAGGCTGGAGGAGAAGCCCATGGCCGGGCAGGACAGTCCTTACCGTGTCCCTCCACACTGTGGTGCCCCAGACCACCATTCCTAACAGTACTGACTGCCATGAGCTCTCACAGCTGGTGGGCACCACGTCAGGGGCCTGGCACAGCATGCAGGTCCCTCCCCAGTGATGGGAGAGCACTGCCCGGCTGCCCTGGGCTGGCTGAGGCGGCGCTAAGGGGGAGCAGGGGCTGCGGAGGAGCAAAGGTGAGGGAGCCACCGCGGACACAGGGAACAGCCGTTCACAGGCCTGGACACAGACCAGGGTGCCAGCCTGCCTGGGAGCCTGCAGAAGCTGTGGGAAACTCAGTAAGGTCAAGGTCAGGCCAAGCGAGGGCCACATCTTGAGGGCGATAGATTCAGCGGTGTGGGGTCCAGGGCTGCGTGGGGGTGGCCGAGGACTCCCCCGCAATGTTGGGCAGCCCAGCCTAGGGGTGGCAGTCCCGCAGGCCGGCAGCAGGGGGCGCAGGAGAGGCTCAGCCCCGCTCCACAGCCCGCTGTGACCTTACCCGCCCCAGTTACTGCTTCCTGCACAGCGAGGAGAAAAAGAGGCCCCGGCTCAGCGGGTGCCCGGGGGAGAAGGGGAGGATAATTCCAAAAAGTGCCGAGCCCAGGCGGTCAGCAACGCTCTGCGCAGTGAGCCCAGCCCGCGATGGTGGATGGAAGTCATCAAAGGACAAAATACCCGAAGCTGCTCCTCTCGTGGGACTGGGTCAGGG
>NW_022900948.1:44910676-44922059 GCF_012274545.1 Fukomys damarensis
CGCGGTGCGCACGCGCGGCCTCCGTGTGACCACCAGAGGGCACCAGAGGCTTGGGTTTGAGGAGGCCACGGTGGCCCGCGCCGCCCGGGGGTCCTCGGGCAAAGCTGGCTCCTGTGCCTCAGTCTCCCCGCATGTGCAATACCAGGGAAGGGCCTGACGGCACTGGGAGATGAGTTTTGAGACTGGGTGTGAGAGGGGAGGCTTAGGCCCGGCCACCCATGACCCCAGGTATGAGCAGGAGATGAGCAGAGGGCAGGGTAGAGGCCGTGGCCCTGAAGGAGTTGCAGATCCCCGCAGGGCCCTGGCAGTGGGCAGCGGCTGGGTGACCAGGCTGGGGCTGCACCACCCCGGGTCCTCGCTCCAGCCTTGAAGAGGTCCTCCAAAGGCACTTCCTCCCCACTGCAGGGGTGGTGGCGGGCACCGGTGTCCCTGCCACCGGCCTGGGTGGACTTAGCCGGAAGGGCGTCCAGGAGGGAGCAGCTTGGTAAGAAATAGCCCTGCTCCCAGCCCACCCTGAGCCTCACTGAAGCGGGGACCTCACCCCTGCTGCCTGGAAACATGAGCTGGCGCGCGGGGGTGGTTTGGAAACGGCACCATCTGTGGGGCTATCCGGGCAGATGGGAGACCCCGGCCCGCCGACCCCGTGGGCGCCGGTCTGTCACATGTGGACACACGTGTGCGAGCCGCCTTCTCCTGCTCCCGGGAAGCTATGGGGCCCCTGGAACTGGGCACCTGGGTTAGGGAGGGGCTGGGGCGCTCTGCTCCCACCTGGGATAGACTCGCAACCAAAGAGGCCCCTGGTCGGCTCCTGCAAGGGTCCCTGGAGCAGATGTGCGTCCCCCTGGCGGCATCTGAGTCCCAGACACCGGCCCAGCCGGCCACCTTTGTACCAGGGAGGCAGGAGGCTGGGGGGAGTCGCTGGGCTGTGCAATCCCGGACCCTGACCGTCCTGATCAGAAACGAGTCCACTTTGCACGACAACCACCATGGCCCCAGAGCAGGGCTGGCAGAGGCTCTCCGGCTAGCGGGCAGCTGGCCAGAGGAGGGGCTCACCCTGCAGGGAGTCCAGGGCCTGGGAGTGAGCTCTTGGTACGGGCGCGTGTGCTGTGTGACCCTGGGCCACTGGCTTCCCCTCTCTGAGCTTTGCTGTCCTCATCTGAAGCAGAGTTCGAAGTCCCGCTGGCCCTGGTGCCCATCTAGGTGACAATGCATAATATGCACTGGGCCTGAGTGGAGGGTGACAGGGCCGGAGGAGGGTTTCCATGGTGCCTGCGGTTTTCACAGTAGGCCAAGTTCTCTGTTATTTTCCAGCTCCAGGGCGGCCCGGCCACCTCCCCCCACGGCCAAGTGGGCTCCCATCCTCCCTGTGCTCTGTGAGGTCCGCGGGGGTCGGTGACTGCAATGGCAGGAGGAGCAGGCCCTGGTGCCTCAGTTTCCCCTCTGCAGAGAGAAGCTGAGAAGCAAAAGGCCCTCCGGTCACCTGCGTTCACCACCAGCCCAAGCCAGGAAAACTGAGGCCCACGGGTGCCAGGTTCCCAGGCGCTGAATGACCTTGGCCTCCAGTTTGGGGTGCGGTGGGCTGCTTGGGGAGCTGCCTGGGAGGCCCCAGCCCCAGGGTCGGATGACCCTGCAGGGACCCGCACACGATCCAGAGCTGTGCACATACATGTGGAGGTGTGTGTGCGCGACACAGGACTGCCGTGTTCCTGTGTATGCGCACCCCTCACCCCGCTGGGTACCCTGCTGCATGCACTCCTGCACTGTGACAAGTGTGTGCTCCCTCCCCCATTCGCTGTGCCGCACAGACTAGGAGGCCCTGGGTTCGAGTCCCCACCTGCAGGAGTTGCTGGTTCCTCGGCCTCTGTCTTTAGGATGAGCCGCAAGTCAGGAGAGGGCGAGGCCAGAGACGGCGCGTGCGCAAGAGTCCGCCCTCGCTGCCACCCACCACCCCCTGCACTGCCTGTGCCCGCGCCCTCCTGTGACCCCGTGGCTCCTGACGGTCCCGTGTCCTTTGTTTCAGGGAAATGACCAGGTCCGGTTCGAGCTCACTTGCTACTCCCTGGCCCCCCAGATTAAGGTGAGACACTGCCCCTCCCCCAGCGGTGGGCACTGGGGGTCCGCGTTGTCCGTCACCCTCTCAGCTGCTGCCTCTGGCCGTGGCCTTGGGCGGAGGCTGCACAAGCCTTGCAGGCCAGGCCAGTCTGGTTTTCCTCGCACCTGTTTAAGAATCGGAATGAAGGGAAGCAAGTGGTCCGTCTTAGTGAGATGCTTCCTCGAACCTGGCGTGTCCAGGATGCCTGCATCTGGCGTGGAGTCCATGTGCACGGACAAACCCTCCACGGGCCTCCCTCATCCTTGTTTTGTTCTTTTGGTCCTGGCCCTGGAGACCCCGTCTCCACGGGGAAGGCCGCCTGGTGGGGGCCTCAGCAGGGGCTGCTTGTGCCCTGGCTGCGGACCTGGATGGCACCAGCCTCGACTTGAGCTCCTTGGCAGCCACTTGGCCACAGCTCGGGGAGATCCGCCCCCGTGTGTCCCTCTCGTGGTGTCTCTGTGCCCGAGCGGCCGGCAGCTGTCTAGAGCGGAGTGTGGCCTGGAGGGATGGGCAGGGAGCCCTGATAGTCTCCTCTGACCCCGTGCCGGGCCACCCTGAGGCCTGGACAGTGGCTGCTGTGACTGGAGGCTGCCTGGGCCCCCAGCCCTCACCTCCACCTCCAACGCTCTGGTTCCCACGGTGGCTCGAGGGCGGGGCCTTCGGTTTCTGGTCTTTGCAGAGCCCCAGCCTCCGGGCTGCGCTGGGGGCCCACACTGGTCTGCGGGGATGGGGTGTCCCTAGAGTGAGCCTGGTCTTGGGTTGCTCATTCTAGGCCTGGGGGCACCACACCCCAGCTCCCCGACCTGCTGCCCCCTCCTGTGCACCCAACTTGTTGGGGTCAGGGCAGGGGCCTGGAGAGCCCCAGGGGCAGCCAGCTTTCTCTTGGGGTCCACAGCCTGAGCCCTGTGGGTGGAGGGGCCCCTCTGTCAGCTTAGGCTCCTCCCTGATTCCCCCACTTGGGTGGATGGACAGCTTATCCAAGCCATCCCCGGGCCCGCCCCCCCCAGGGTCTTTATGGCTAGTTCAGACCCCCAGGCCTCACTGGGGAAACTGAGGCCCACAGGGGGCACAGCCAGTTTTGCTGCCAAGCTCAGGCCTCCCATTGCCACCCCGAAGTGGCTGCTGCGTCCCCTTCTGCTTAATGCCCTGTCCCTACGGGCTGCATCTTGGGGGACCCATCAAGAGACCTGGGTGGTCATCAGAACCGGGAGCCGCTCCCCAGGAAGCCAGCCATGGCTCAGCACCCCATGCTGACCCCGCTCTGTGCCCAGGTCATTGCTCCCTGGAGGATGCCCGAGTTCTACAACCGCTTTCGGGGCCGCAGTGACCTCATGGACTACGCAAAGGTAAGGGGGCTCCCTTCGTCCATCACCTGGCTGCTGATTGTCCCAGGCGCTTCCTTGGGGACCGGAGACACTGAGCAAACAAAGCCTTTTGCGGCTACAGCGTTTTTTGAAGAACAAGTTGCAATAAAACATATTAGAAGTTTTGCATCAAGGGCCTTAGCCGCTCTCCGGGGCACCTTTCTTTTTAGCAACTCGGTGGCAGCGCTTGACAAACAGCCTCAATCAATCAGCCAGGGGAGAGCAGCGCGGTGCACACACCAGAAAATTGTTCAGGTTTTTAAATAGCCGTCGCCGGGGCTGTCTGTGCGCGCTCGCTGCCGCCAAGGTGCGACGTTGCAGGGGACGCTGCGGGACGCAGCCCTGCCCCAGCCGCCAGCATCCCATGAAGACCCGGAGCACTGGGAGGAAAGACCTCCTCCGCCATCTGTTGTTTTATTATTAAGAGGGGAGTTTACAAGAGCAAACCCATATGTTGCCAAACAAATCGGCAAATAGCAGCGCTATTAAGGCAGCAGAGGCTGGCAAGGCCTCGTTTCCCTCCCCTGCTCCTGGGTGCTGCGGATGGACGCAGGATCGGGGCTGTCTTTACCAGTCAGGACCTGCAGTCCCGCGCTCACCGGGAGGGCCCGGCAGGGTGGCCACCGGCACCCCTGGGGGAGTGGCCCCAGTTTTCCCGGCAAAGATGAGTTTCAGAAGTGCTGTGGTCCCTCCTCCCCTGGATGTGGGAGAAGGCGCTCGGCGTGGCCACATCCTCAGGAGCAGCTGCAGCTGGGAGAGAGGAGTGCAGCTGCCCCCCGACCCCGGGTATCTGGAGCCGGGTTTGAGAATCGAACTTGGGAAATGGGAGTTTGTTCTAGAAGCAGAGGCAGAGCCACCCAGGAAGTGACCAGAATCCCTGAGCAGATGGGGAGCTTTGTCCAAAACTCAGAGCCAGCCAGGAGCTGATGCAGAAGAGACAAATCAATGTGGCTTTGAAGCTCTCTGCTTTCGAGGCCAAGAGGTGCTCGGGAGACTAACAATATTGGCCTCAGGCGCGTTCCATGCCGCCCCAGTCCGTCAGGCAGACTCTCAGGCCGCCTGGCCTTGTCGTAATCAAAGAGCAGAAAGGACAGGGCAAGGTGGACCCGCTGGGAAGTTTTCCATCCCCAGCAGGGCGTCTGTCCCCCTGCTGCTCAGGGCACTTTCCCTGGCTCCTTGATTGCAGCCCATGGGGGAAGAAGGCAGTGTTCCCACACTGTCCCCCCAAAAGGCTCCGGAGGACCTGGCCCACAGTGGTCTAAGTCCCCCCTGTCACCCTGCGGGAGGACAGAGCTCAGCCAGCCACTGCGGTGCCAGCCACACGTCCCTGGTGTCAGACAACCTGGAAACAGGGCATTCTCTTTGCTTGTGTAGTTTATATCAAGGAGCACACGAATTCTAAGTAGATGGCAGGGTGTTTGTTCTGGGTTTTGGGGTGGGGCGGGGTTGGCAGCACTGGGGATTGAACCCATGACCTTCCTGCTGTGTCCTGAGCCCTTTTTTATTTTCTATTTTGAGACACGGCGTTGCTAAGTCAGTAAGTTGCTCAAACTAGGCTTCATCTTGTGGTCCTCCTGCCTCAGCCTCCCAGAGGGGTGGATTACAGGCATGCACCACCACACCAGGCCTGTTTTGTTTTGTTTTTAAAGCAGGTCTTCTGGTAAAGCTAAAAACTCAAGGAGTTAACTGTTTTGTGTTTAAGCCTCATTTCCAGTTCAAGTGGGATGAAGGGACACAGCCGCTTCCCCGGGGAGGTTTCTAGAGTCACCACCTCAGGTGTGAGAGCCAGGGCTGAGCATTTCCATGTGCAGAGCAGGCCCCTCCCTGGGAGCCACCATCGCAGGCCCCTGGGGTCCTGCTGGCCTGGGCCACTTCCTGCACACTGGCGGGAAAGCACAGTTTAGGGCTCAGGGCTCGCAGCTGAAGGAGGGCAGAGCTGCTGTGCTGCTCCTGAGCGGCGTCCCTGGGGCGGAGGCACCGCTGTCTTCTGCCGCAGGTGCTGAGCAGGGTGGGTCGGGACGTTCCGGAAGCGGAGCATGACCGCGGCCAGGCTCTGGGCCATTCTGTCCCCAGCTCACAGGGTCCTGTGGGGGTCAGCGAGCTGGAGCAGGGAGGCCCTGGGCAGGCACAGCGCCTGGACTGAGGCCTCGGGCAGAGTCTTCCGGAGGGGGGCTGTGGGGCCCCCACCCCCTTGGGCAGCCCCAGGAGGAGAGGGCGGTGGCCAGGGTCTGGGGCTGCCTGCCACTGCGGGGCACTGAACCCCACCAGTGCATCTGGGCCCGGCCGCCTCAGCCCGACTGCGCCTTCCCCACAGCAACACGGGATCCCCGTCCCCGTCACCCCCAAGAGCCCGTGGAGCATGGACGAGAATCTCATGCACATCAGGTGAGGCCCCGGTGTCCCCACAGCCTGGAAACCTGGTGTGGGGAGGGGGTTGCAGGCAGGAGGAGTGGCAGGTGGCGGTGCCCCGAGCTGAGCCCCAGAACATGAGGAAAGCGGCCCAGGCCTTCCCTGCAGCCGCCAGGGGGGCCCAGGAAGCCCGCACACAGCCGGCAGCAGGTGCTCCGGCAGAGAAAAGCGCTGAGGGCACCTGTGGGCTGCAGTGGGGTGACAGCCCTGTGTCCGCTCCCACTGACCCATCTTCCCTCTCCCCGCAGCTACGAGGCTGGCATCCTGGAGAACCCCAAGGTAATGACCCCCGCCACCCTCAGCGCTGGCTGCTCCGTGCCGATGCTGTCTGATGTTTGGAGCCTAATTTGAAATTTCATGGGGGCGGGCACCCGCCCGTGTCCCCGGCCTGCCCGCCCACCCTCTGCTTGTGGCATTTCAGACCCCTCCTTTCCTAGTGCCCTTTTCTAATTGCCGCTGGGATGAATAGGGAGGGAAATATTTCAGGACAACACAGAGGGAGTGTGCGGCTGGAGACAATAAAGACCTAATTAGGCAGATGAGACACTTGTGGGAGGCACAGCCTGGGCCACCAGCCCTGGCCGCTGTTTGTCTGGGTCTGAGCTCCACGCCCGCCACGGCCACCCTGATCCTTGTCCCCAGCCTCTCAGGAGAGTTTGGGGTCTCTGCCCGAGGGGTTTCCTGGTGTGTCCCCTGTGGCCGTGGGAGGTGGGAAGGCAAGGAGAAATCCATCATGGGAAGAGAAAGAGCAAGCTTTGTCTCGGGGGTCTCCACACAGCTTTGGGGGCAGCTGGGGGGCGAGATGCTCGGGTGGCTTGGTGAGGAGGAGGAGGCCGGAGCCCCCGGGCTCCCTGAATGTCCCCCGGCGCTGGCATCTCTGACTGTACCCCTGGTGCTCATCGCTGCACCAGGCCCGGCCCCTTCCCAGTGGCAATGGCCATGGTGTGACAAGTGCCGGGGACGCTGGCAGCAGCCCCCTTCAGCGTTTCCTTGGCTGAGCTGGCTTCGTGCACTGTCCTGTTCTGGTGGGGAAACTGAGGCTCCGAGTGGGACGCCCCGTGTGCCGGCTGCTAGGCCGGCGGGTGGATGGCGCCCAGGGACTGACGGCCCCTGTGGAGCTGCTGCCTGCCGGCCGCAGGATTTTCCAGTTCACGCTCTGCTGACCCCACACCGCTGAGGCCTCACCTCTCTCTAATTAGCCAGCCACTCAGCTCGGAGGGGGACCGTGAGGCCCACCAGGCCGCTCCTCCAGGAGGCCGCTCCCCAGCCCTCCCTGCACAGGCTGTGGCCCTCTGCTCCCTGAGTGAGGAACAGAACCCCCAATCCGACTGCCCCAAGACTGGGGAGCAGAGCTGAGGGCAGAGGGGCCGTTGCCTATTCCCACGGGCCACTCCTGCCCCTTGGGCTTCTTATAAGTGTTCACTGTCCGCACTAAGGATGCTACCACCCATCAGCACGGGTCCTACGGGGACCTGGGTGCAAATCCAGGGTAAGCGCCGCAAGCTCTGAGCCTCTCGTGCGTCCCAGGGCTCGGCTTGGCACAGGGCAAGGCCTGGTTGTGGGGGGGAGGTCCGGCCCTCCCTCCGCGGCCCCCCAGGGACCCTCTCACCCAGCAGGGAAGGCTGGCCTCGGCTGGGCGTGAGTGTGTGGGTGAGGCCTGAGGGGCAGAGGCTTCCCCGGCTCCTTGCTGGACGCCGAGTCCCCGGACGTCCAGCCGACGGCCGCCCAGGGCGGGGTTCTGGGAGAACAGCTCTGGGGAACCGGCGCCCCTCCCCCGCTCCCCAAAAAGCCCCTCGACCTGCGGAAGGGAGGGTTTGCAGGCAGATGGCTGAGCCATTTTCTGCCTCCATGAGGGCTGATTGAAGGGCAATGAGGCAGCTAATGTGAAGAAAGATAGAAATTTACTTGCTTTAACTTCATACGGCCCACAGTGAAAGAGTTCATTCAGTCGCTGGCCCGCCGTAGCTGACGGGTGAATAAACCATTGGCCACATTGATCGTGCCTCTACATCATGGTTTAGTTCATGGGCCATTTGATCGCAATCTCTCCTCCTCGGACCCTGTTTCGCGCTTTCTTTCGCCCTCTCCCCGCCCCCACCCTGCCCCCCTTTCTCCCCTCTCCCCCACTGCGGACCCCCCCTGGGTGACATTGGGAGTGGGCCTCCCGCCGGGATGGATAAATAGATGGCATTGATACTGGCCAACAAACTATTTGTCATTTGAACTGGGCTTTTAGGAGGGAGAGTAAAAAAGAAGGCAGGCGCCCGGCCACCTCGAAATGCAAAGCAAATGTCGCTGTATTTCTATTTAGTTATTTTATTTCATCGGTGCTGTCAGGCTGCCGGCTGGCTGCTGCCTGTGACTTCCACTGTGGTGGGGACCCGTCCTCCTGTCTCTGAGCAGTGTGGCAGGAGGAAGTGACAAGCATCACGCTGTTGGGACTGGGCACGGAGGCCACAGCCCAGGTGGAGGCTCAGGGGAGGGTCCGGCACCCCTAGACCCAGCCTCGGTTCTGTTGCTCTCGGCTGAGGAGGGCCGTAAGCCTGTGTGCCCGGGGAAGGCAGTGCCAGCCTTGGGGACTGACGGGGTCGGAGTGCCGGCCTCCCTCCAGTTCTGTGAGAGTCACCGTATGGATTGGACCAACTGCTTCTCTGGGCCTTGCTTTCCTCTCTGGTCTGTGCAGGGGTGGGGCCCGAGGTCTCTCACGGCCTCTCGGAGGCTGGAAGTGGAGAGGGAAGAGTAAACCCTCCTGGTTTGCCCAGGACTCTGAAGACTTTTCAGACCCTGCACTTTTGGTGCTGAAACCTGGAGAGTCCAGGGAAACCAGGATGGCTGTTCGATCACTCAGCCAGCTGCACGGGACCACAGGCGGGACCCGGGCGGGCCCAGTACACGTTGCTGGCCTCCCTGCCAGGGCCTGGCTGTTCAGAGCACTGCCTCACGCGTGTTCAAACCTAGCAAAACCTGTGCACACCCATAAGCCGTAATAGTCACGGACCGGCATCATTTTCCCATTTTACAGATGGAGAAACTGAGGCTTGAGGAGTAAGGCAGCTGGTCCAGGCCCCACACCTGCGGCCCTGACTCAGCTTGGGTGCCGCCGTCAAATCCAGTGCTTGTTGAGTGCGTCGTGGGTCCTGGCCATGCTGGGCACCAGGGAAGAGGTGGGGTGCAGCCAGTCCCCGTCCCGCCTTGGTGTCTTCAGCCGCAGGCCGGGTGGCAGCGAACAACTTCCTGCCCACCAGGACGGCATGGGAATGTGCCTGGCGTCTGGGGGACAGATCTCGGGACTGGGTGCCTGCAGGAGGGCCAGCCCATCGCCACTGCAGCTCCGCCACCTCCCCCAGAGCCGGGCCCATTTCCAGCGCGGCCAGCGCGAATATACATAAAGGTTGATGCATTTTCAAATGGGTTTCTGCTTTGCTGTCCTCTTTTCTCCCCGTGAGTATTAACCTTGGGACCCAGGGACGGCTCGGCTCGCCGGAGCACCTGCTGGGGTCATGCGTAGTCATTAGCTTTGCGTCCGTGCAGAATCAGCCCCAGTTCCTGGCGCCGGCGAGCGCGTGCATGCGTGCTGCTCCCGGAAGCCGAGGGAGCAGCACCATCAGGCTCCTCCGAAGTCACACTTTTCCTCCTGACTTGTTTCTCTCCTGCCATTCTACCTCCAGCTGAGGGGGCGTCGAAGAAAAAGATGAGATCAAGTTGAGGGGAAAAATTGTCTGATTTCTCCAGCCCTTTGTTTGGCAAGCGGGGCTCGCTCTGGGTTGGGAAGCCCCAGGCCCTGGTTCCGGAGCGGGCCGAGGCGCCGGTGCTGCAGGACAGGGCGTGCAGGTGTCGGGGTGCGGCACCTCTGGGCTTGGCTTCAACGCCTCATCCCTCTACCCTCTTTCTCTTTTCAGAGCCAAGCTCCTCCTGGGCTCTACACAAAGACCCAGGACCCTGCCAAAGCCCCCAATAGCCCCGACATCCTGGAGATAGAATTCAAAAAAGGTACGTGCGCAGGCCAGAGTCCAAAGAAGGGTGGCCCAGGCCCTCTGTACCCCTCCTGTCACCCCATGCTGGAAGCCAGGGTCCAGGCAGCCCCTGGCCCTGGCGGTGTGGCTTCTGGGTCCCCGTGTTGCACTAGTCTGTGGAACCTTCTAGTTCCTGAGTGGCCACTCGCCAGCTGCTTAGGACTTCGGGAAAAGTCATTCGACTTCCCTGGGCCTCAGTTTCCACCTCTGTAAGCAGCGGGTAAAAGAGGGCCTGTGTTGTCCTGGTGTCGGATGAAGTCTGTGGTGCCAGGTATCCGGATCTCACCCTTGTCTTTGCTGCCATGAACACCCAGTGTTTGCTAGGCTGTCATGAGTGCACTTCCGGCTGGGCACTGCGGTGCTCTCTTGCCCTGAAGGGAGGAGGGAGGGCACAGCACACACCCAGCTCAGTGAGGCTGCGGGATGCAGGAGCTTCGAGAAGCAAGAAGGCTTCCTAGAGGAGGTAGTGTTGAGCAGGAGTTCGCGGCACCAAGCCCAGGCCTGCAGGGTGACCTCTCCGTCCATAGAGCAGGGGCTTGGCCTTTCCCCAGGGCACCTCAGGAGCGGGCAAGGGAAGTGTCCGGCTGACGGGAGGCAGAGGTTCAGGCCGGATGTACCACACGGCAGGGCTCAGGAGCACAGGCCGGCAGGAAGCTTTGCGTCAGGCAGGTGCAGGTATGGACCAGTCTCCCCACGTTGACATTTCGGTGCCCACCTCTTCCGGGCTAAGCAGAGCCAGCTTGGCAGCTGGAGCCCCGGGTCCATCTCGGTCCCCTCTGCCCTGGCCTCTCGGTGTCCCCTGTGAGGTGGGACGGGCCAACAGCACCTGGGCTCCCCGTGTGCAGGGCCAGGAGGCTGCGGAGGGTCCCAGGGGAACCGGCATCTCCAAGAGCGGAGCTGGAGGAGCGAAGTGACCCATTGTCGGACTTGGGGACAGTCTGGAAGAGGGGAGGAAACAGGAGGGGGAGCCCTCCCCTGCCTGGTTCCCATTCACTCTCTAGTTAATTTATTTGAAGTTTTAATCTAATTATTAACTATTTTAAAGGCTAAGAGGCTTTCTCCGGCAGCAGCACCAACAATGTCACCTCTTATCTTGGGCAGGCCCCGGCGAAGGCCCATAATGGACCAGGGAGGGAGAGAAAGGGAGAGGGGAGAGGCGGGGGGGTGGCGAGAGGGCTTAGGGTTCATTATTGGGCAGACTTACATTTAATAGCAATTTACAACCAAGTTATAAAACCCCTGGAAATGGGGGTGAAGAATGGCGGGGCTGACAGCGCCTTGAGCGGAGCTCTCGGAGCGGCGCCTGGCTTAATAAAGACTCGAAAGGCGCTATTGAGGGCTGATTGGCACCCGATGGCTGGCTACATGGTAATGAGCCGGGCAGATGGGTGGGAGATTAGCCGGCAACTTTGAACAGCTTTTCTTTGTCACTGTTACAGCTCTCTTGTTAGCCCCTAATACATTTATTGCTCATTTCACACCGCCGAGAAAGTGCCCTGCTATTC
>NW_022900948.1:44922269-44925776 GCF_012274545.1 Fukomys damarensis
GCTGCTGTGTGCGCGTGCGCCTGGGCCCCTGCTGTCCTCCGGCCAGGCGGCCCCGGGGAACTGGTGGGACAGAAGGTGCTCGGGCCCTAAGACAATGGCGGAGCGTGAAATTCAATTAGTTCAGGGCCTGGTTCCAATTTCACAGCCCCTAAATGCAAAAGGGCAGAACAGAATGGGAGGGTGGGGGAGAGCGTTTTTATTGCACTTTTCCTTTCATTCTGGGGGGCTTTCTCGCCCCTTCTCTCCCCCCAGCAGGCCTCAACCTGCGCAGGGCTTGGAAGGAGTCATTTGAACTCTATATCTGTCACATGTGTTCAAGGCGTTGCGGGCAGAGGAGAGGGCGGGGTGGCGGGCGCCTCGGAGGAGCCCGGAGTTCACAGCCCTGTCCCCTCCTGCCCCAGGGGTCCCCGTGAAGGTCACCAACGTTGGAGATGGCACCGTCCACAGCACCGCCTTGGAGCTCTTCCTGTACCTGAATGAAGTCGCGTGAGTGTCCATAGCCGCCTCGTCCGAGGCACAGCGAGGCTCAGGGCCCGAGGTGGACAGGCTGTGTCCTTGCCCCAGCCACAGGGCGTCCTAGGCCCTGCTGTTTAACAGGAGAGTCCTCGAGGTCCCTTTTTAGACTCCTCAGGCCACATAGGTAACAACCCAGGGGTCTGCTGCTCGACGGGGTTCCAGGTCTCCCAGGCCCAGACCTGGTCAGGGACCTGGGCAAAATACAAGATGATCCCAGGCAGGCCCAGGTCAGAGAGAATCAAAGAAGCAAGTTGAACCCCGAGGGACCCAGGCAATCCTCTCTCCTTCTGGGCCTCAGTTTACCCAGCTGTCCAAGGGGCACGTGGATTGGGAGACCTCGCTCAGGCGTCTTGCAGCCTGACATGGCCTCTGACGCCAGGCTTTGCGCCAGCGCCTTGACCACATGACCCTCTTCCCGCAGGGGCAAGCACGGCGTGGGCCGCATCGACATCGTGGAGAACCGCTTCATTGGGATGAAGTCCCGAGGTGAGTGGGCCCCCGCGACCTGGGAGCCATGGCCCTTGGCGCCGCCTCAGGGAGGTGGGAGAGGAACATCGCAGAGGGACCGGAGGTCAGGCGCTCTTGTGTCCTGGGCGGGCAGTGGGGTCTGGGGCCCGCCGACCGTGCAGGGCCGATTTCGTGGTCGTTAAGGCTGCGTCTCTCAGGCCGGGAAGGCAGGGCGGACCCTTGCCGCGGGAGGTCGCTGTGAGAGCCATGGCCCTTGGCGCCGCCTCAGGGAGGTGGGAGAGGAACATCGCAGAGGGACCGGAGGTCAGGCGCTCTTGTGTCCTGGGCGGGCAGTGGGGTCTGGGGCCCGCCGACCGTGCAGGGCCGATTTCGTGGTCGTTAAGGCTGCGTCTCTCAGGCCGGGAAGGCAGGGCGGACCCTTGCCGCGGGAGGTCGCTGTGAGCTGTGAAGGGACCTGCCATTCCTGCGTCACAGCTGCCTGTCTGGGACTCGGTTTCCCCATTTATCCCACAAGCTCTCGTGCCTGAGAAGCTGCCAGTGTCGCGGGGCCTCACGGGGGAGGAGGGTCCCAGCCGCCACAGCCCCTGCGTAGCTTAGGACGAGCTGGAAAAGATAACACCAGCAAAAACAAAACAGGCCAAGCCCTCCCCGAGGCTCTCGTCCTTCTGGATATTTTTTCTGGGCCCCAAAATCCTGAGAGCTGATGGCCGCAGTTGGGCCTTCAGAAAGGGGCAGGCTTGGGAGGCTGATGTCCAGGGCCCTTGGGCCAGGTTTGTCCTGCCCGACCTAGGGACCTCAGTTTCCCCACTCATTACATAGTAAGCCTGGGGCAGGGGGTTGGATCATTCCGGCTCTAACCTGTTTGATTTTCTCATCAAAGGTGTGGGGTGAGGGAGTAGGAAACCACTTTGCCTCTTTACTGGGGTTTTTCCTCCTCCCCTTGCTGTTACCCAGGAGAAACAGCCCAATTGAAAGTCTCTTGGGAAGGCCTTGTGCAGAACAATGGTGCTAATTAGCTGTTGCCTTTTACCCTACCTTACTTTGTCTCTCACCTATTTAACATCTGATTAAATGTGGCTTCATCTCCACCTGCCCTTGGGAGCCAGCACAATGGGCAGGACCTTGGGAAGCCAGAGACCAGCTCCTCAGCATACAGAAGGGGAAACCAAAGTTCTGGGAGGGGAGAGGGCTCGTTCCACATCCCAGGACTGATGCCCCTGCCCAGGGAGGCTTGGGGAAGCAGGCTTAAGAGCTTGGAAGAAGACAGACCCAGGTTCAAACTCCCAGAAAATAGCAGGAACAGATGCAACAGTGGTGCTCCATGAATGAAAGCCAGTTCTCAGGCATTGCTGGGTGAGCAGAAAGGCATCAAGGCCCTCTGGGGGCAGCCATTGTGGCTTGGGGTGTTCAGTACAATACCTTTCATCATGCCTTCCTGTGCCCCTGGCAGACATCACTAGTTGATTGCTGCACTGTTCTGTGGCCTGCTGGGGCAGCTGGCTGGCAGGCACGGTGAGCTGATCAGGATTGCTGCCTGTGGGGAGGAGGCTGGGAAGACGGGCTGGCCTGAGGTCACCAAGATGGCAGCCGAGGTGGTGGTGAAGAGCCGCGCTATTCTGGGGAGCCGTCCTGGAGGAGGAGGCTTCCACTCATTCCTTGTGGAATGGGCACCTGGGGCTGAGAAGGGCAGGAGGCCCCCCAGGTGTCTTGATGGGGCTATGCCCTTAGAGGCCCAGGAAGAGCTGGTGTTGAGGGTCCTGGCTTGGGTGTCTGACTTGAGCCTCAGTTTCTCCGTCTGTGGAAGTGCTCCGAGGTGCTGGGCTTCATGGTGGACTCAGTTCCTTTACTCACACTGGGTATAAGGGAGCAAGAGCCATGAGATCAGTAATGGTTTGTCCTATGCGCTGGGCTTCCTGCCACTCACACAGGAAAAGGTCCCTGGGGCACTCACTGTCCTACTCTGCCTGGATGTTGTGTGTGAACCTCTGAGGAGGTGGGTGTCCCCCAAGATTCAGAATTTAATCGGGCAGGTCTACAACTCTCCTTTGAAGGAAGTCAGGATTCTGACTCCAAGAAGTTGCTGGGTGACCTTAGACAAGGTGCTCTCCCTCTCTGAGATTCTGACTTTCAAAGGAAGACCTTGATCAGGAGAACTCATCATCCCCCACCCCCAGAAGTTCAACTTGCCTATTTTCTTGCTTGGTAATTTTAGAGCGTATCCTGTTTTGACTTCTCCACTACAAATATTTCCCTGTCAGAAAGCAAGAGTGAGGGCACTGTGGACTCCCCCGTGGCGAGGTGTTCATTACGTGTACAGTAACGGGAGAAGCCGCTGATCTTGTTATGTTGAGGCTGGAGTCGGAGAAGCTATTGTCCATGCCTCGGTGTACCAGGGGAAGTGTCATTGGTATTGATTTTACAAAGCTTGTAATTGAAATTCGTTAAGGGTTGGTTTTTTTTCTGGGGGGTGGGTGGGCATCGCTAGACGGCTGGGTGTGGGCTGGCCTGGCTGGCAGGCACTCA
>NW_022900948.1:44926246-44930271 GCF_012274545.1 Fukomys damarensis
CTCAGGGAGAACGTTCCTGAAGGAGAGCGGGGCGGGGAGCCAGCCTCAGGTCCACCCTGACACCGGACGGCCCCGCCGGGCACCAGGACAGAGGACGCCTGGGGCATGGCCCTGACTCGCCTCCCATCGCCATGGCAACCACCCCACCTGGGCCTGGTGCCCAGAGGGGAGCCCTTGGCCCTGGCCAGCCTCCCTCCCCACCCTTTCTAGACCCCTTCTTCGGGTCCAGGTGCCTGGACCCCCGAGTTCTGCCGCAACTCTCCAGCCAGCAGATGAGAATTCGGGCCGAGGCAGCTGTGCGGTCCCCACCTTGGTCCACTGTCCCCCGCCCGCCCGCCGCCGCCTGCCGGCTCCTCGTCCTCCCGCCCTGGCTGGCGGTAATTACGGTGTGATTGGAGCTGCTCTGCAGAGCGCTGCTGACACCTCTGTCTTTTCCTGTAAACACGGGGAGATGAAAATAGACACTTGGAGCCGCTGTGCGTGTCACTCGAGCGGCCTGTTGTCTCTCCCTCAGCAGCGCAGAGGTGCAGCTGTCACCGCCGTCCCCTTTCTGCACAGTGGTTTGTGTGCCGACTGTCAAAAGCCCAAATCCATAGTCTTTAAGCATCAGGTTTCTGTCACCGTTTTTTTTAAGTCATTTTTTTCCCCAGAAGAAATGCACAGAAATTGTTGGTCCCCCTCCCCACCCCTACAGAGAGAAGGAAGAGCTTTAAAATGCACACACACACAGACACACAGACACACACAGACACACGCACAGACACACAGAGACACACGCACACAGACACAGACATGGCTGTAAAACCCAAACACCGGCCTTTTGATGGGTCACAATTAACACCCAAGAGTGGGAGCAGGAGCTTTCATTGGGCTGGCCAGTTTCACGGCTGTGGTGCTGCCTGCGTGACCCTCCTACTCCTGCCTCGGAGGGTGACCGGGAGAGGCTGCTAGAGGACCAGGGTGCTGCCACTGCCACCAGCCTTCCCAAGGGTGCCCTTCGCATCCAGGGCCACTGACCTTGGTTTCCTAAGGGACATCTGTGATGGTCTGGTCGGTCGCTGGGGAGTGGTAGCTCTGGACAGCTGAGCTTCCCCTCGCTTGGGCTCTGGGAAGGGGCGCCAGGGATCTGTCCCTCCCTGCAGGACCATCAGCGTGCATGACCTGCCGGGACCACTGCTGATGGCAGGCAGCCCTCCGAGGAAGTTAGAACACCGGAGAGGTCGCCCCACCTGGGGCTCAGAGAGGGTGCTGAGGACAAAAGTCCCAGCAAGGCCACGCTGGGCTCTCTGTAGGACGTCCAGCTCCAGACCCAGCCCTGCAAACAGTGGGTCCATGCCCCACCAAGGAGAGCGGCACTGGGGTTGGCCCGGGTGCCCTGGAATTAAGAATGCAGGGGCTCTTGCCAGCAGCCTGCTGGGAGGGGCCGTTCCACATCTGCACCAGTGTGAGGTGGGCGGTGCAGGCTTCTGCAGAGTGGGTTCATGGGAAGGCTGTTTCTAACCCAGAAGCACTGGGTTCCTCCTTTGTGCCTGGGGAGGTCAGCAGCATGGCTGGGTGCACTGGTCACAGCGCCTTATGGGAAAGGGTTTATTCCTGGCAACAAAGTTTCTAAGGCAATTGAAATCTTGCCTATGAGCCTCTTCATCCTTTCAGCCATTTTGCAGGCAGATATTTCCAAATGTTCTGCCCTAGTCTGCCTTTTTTTCTTTTTATGTATTTTTCTGTGGTAATGGGGATTGAACTCAGGGTCTTCGTAATGAGCTACATCCCCAGCATTTTTTTTTTCCTTTTTATTCTGAGACAGGGTCTTACTAAGTTGTCCAGGCTGGGTTTGAACTTGTGATCTTCTTGCCTCAACCTCACAGAGTACTTGGATGACAGCCGTGCACCACCGTGGTCCAGCTGTGTCTATCTAAATGGACAGAGGGACCAGTGGGCCTCTCAATGGCTTGTGGCTGTCAGAATATGGAGCCGTCCTGGCCCCCAGCTGAGCGGCCCTGACTTCTGTGTTCTTGCGTCCCCTGCCTCAGGCCGTGGGCAGTAGCCTTTCCTGGCCCTCTGCTTGCCTTCCCACCCGTCTAACTTGCAGCTCTGAGCTCCAGCAGACATGGATGGGGTCACGAGGAGGCCCTCGGGTCCTTGCTGTAACCTTGGGGTGCTGGCGGCCCATCAGAGATCACAAGTGGGTTCAGGGGTTGGAGGTTGCCCGGGACCTGTGGTCCCCACAAGTGAAGGGGGCTGGGCCCCTTCACGAAGATGGTGATGCCGTCAGCAGCTGGTGTCGGTGGGACAGATGTCCCTGAAGCCTCAGAGCTGAGTGCGTTTTCCGTGCCCTGCTGGGCAAGGGGTTGCTGCCAAAGGCCCTAAGATAAGCTGCCCCACAAAGGAGACTGAGGTGCTAGTCCTGTCCCCCTGTAGTTGGCCAGGTGACCTTGGGCAAGTCATCGCTCTCCTGGGGCCTCTGTCTTCCTCCTCTGTAAAACTGGTGCACTGGGTCATTTGGCAACCCAAGGACCGCTCCACTCCCTCTTGCAGACGGGACCTGGCGGTCGCCTCAGTGGGCCTGGCTTCTGCCCAAGTGCACTTGCTCATCAAGTCTGTGGCTAGGTTGGGAGAACACGGCCCAGGGTTGAGCAGTAAGGGATTTGCATTTCTGCCATTTCCAGACTTAAAGATCAAAGCCTGGAGGCGTTCTTGGAGGGGGACGGCTAGTTAGTGACAGGAAGAGCTCTTCAGACAGCCTTCCCGTGTCCCCTTGAGGCTCAGGGCTCAGAGCATTCTCCCTTGTTTGCTTTGGCTTTATAGAACATTCTGTGGACGGCAGGAAAGCACAGAACATGACACACTGCCTTTGCTCTCTGTGCCCCTACGTCTCGTCTCGAGGCTCTGTTCATCCCCACAGCCGCGCAGAACCCCTGTCTCGCAAAACTGAAACTGCACCCTCGCACGCTCCCCGCGGCCCTCGCTCTGCCCCCTGACTGCTCCAGCGCCTCGCACATCTGCCCTTCGGTGGCTGGCGGTGCCCACGCCCTCTTCCTTTCCAGGCTGGGCACACTCCGTCGCGTGGCTGGGCCAGGATTGGCCCGTCTGTCCGCTGGCTGTGGGTTTCTGTTGCTTCCTCTTTTGGCCCCTGCGAATCATGCTGCTGTGAATGTGGGTGTGCGGATTTATTCAGGGGTTTTATTTTTGCTTTGAGAGCGACCGGCCTGGAAAGATAATGGTGGTAATTTCAGGACAGCTGAGAGCTCGCTTCCTGAACGCCGTCGTGCTATGCAGCGGGAAGAAGGAAGCTTCCAGGGGAGGATTTATGAGGGTTCGGCAGCGACTTCCCTGTCACTCCGGCGCCTGCCTGGTCCAAGCAAGATCACCCTGTAAATGGAAACCAGGGTGTGGTGACAAAGGCCGCAACAGCCCCTGTCCCAGACCTGGGTTGGGCCTCTGTGGGCGGGTGACCCACAGGGAAACAGGCAGCGCTGGCCAGGACCCCAGGCCTGCAGTCGGCTCCTAGCCCTCCCTCTTGCAAGCCCTTCTCATGGCCTCAGTTTCCCCATCTGTACAGTGGGGCCGACTGCGATGGTCACTCATGTTGCCTCCGGTCTGGGACTGCCGGTGCGCTGCTGGCTGAAGGTGGCTTGGTGTGCGTGTGTGTGTGTGTGTGTGTGTGTGCGTGCACACGCGTGCACAGCGCCCCCTCCCCGGCTCCCCCGTGGAAGGGAGGAAGGGATATTTGGGGCCCTGGGTTCTGCCATAGTTGGTTTAATTACAGGTTTTCAGCCGCAGGCCGGTGGGCAGGCATCAGGAAGGAGGGGGCGCCACTCGGAAACCCTGTCATTTTCCAGCGTCTGAGGGCCTCTTCAAAGGGGGGCATCTAGACATTTTCTCCACAAGCTGCAGAGTGGACTGTCGTGGCCCCAGCATGAGCGTAATGACAGCCGCATTTTGCAGCAAGCTGGGACTGAATGGGTCCGACTGGCTGTCTCCTGTCAGATGAGTTTTTTTTTTTTTTTTTTTTTTTTTTTTTTTTT
>NW_022900948.1:44930450-44953639 GCF_012274545.1 Fukomys damarensis
CCCGCCTGCCTCGGCTGGGGGAGGGCTGGGGGGTGGGGTGGGAGGTCAGGGCCCCTCCACCTCCTGACAGCGAGGCCAGAGGGAGCCCAATCTCCCCGGAAGCCTGCAGCTCATTTTACAGATAAGGAAACTGAGGCTGGGGGGATGGCATGGTTCAAACACAAACAGCCACTGAGTTGGGGTCCGGGTCAAGGTGGGCTGTCCCTACGCAGAGCCCAGAGCCACCAGAGGAGCAGATTGTGTGTGACTGAGAATGCCCTGGGGTGGCGGCAGCCTGAGCCCAGCTAGCGGGACGGGTGAGCCTATGTCTCATGGGCGGGGAGAGGGGGCTGCCCAGCCCCCAGCAGGCACACAGCTCCACAAGTGACCGTCCCTGGCCCAGCTCCAGCTCGTCACCTGTTTTTATTCAGCCATGAGCTGACAATACATTACATTTTCTAATAGTTGAAAAGAGGGAAAAAAAAAGAATTATCTTATAACGTGAAAATCATGTGAAATTAAATTTCAGTGTCAAGCCCGGCGTAGTGGCGCACGCCTGCCATTCCAGCATTTTGGGAGGCTGAGGCAGGAGGGTCACAAGTTCCAGTTCAGCATGGGCAACTTGAGTGACTTAGCAAGACCCCATCTCAAAATGAAAAAGAGAGGGAGCTGGGGATGTAGCTCAGTGCAAAAGCCCTGGGTTCATCCCTTAGGACTTCAGAAAACTTTTTTTCAATGCCCAGAAATAGTGGTGGTGCCGGGCATGGTGGCATGCACCTATAGTCCCTACTACAGGAGCTTGAGGTGGGAGGATCACCTGAGTCCAGTAGTTCTGGGCTGCAGTGCGCTGTGCTGACAGGGAGGTCCCTTAGGGTTGCCTAAGGAGGGGTGAACGGGCCTAGGCCACACTCCTGTGCTGATCAGAAATGGTTGTAGTTAGACACAGCCACACTGTCGTGCCCGTGTGGCCTGGGCTGCCGTCCTTGGCCCACGTTCACGAGTCCCTGACTGGGGGATCACAGGGGACAGCCCCCTGCCCACCCCAGCCTCCCGAGACTGCTGGGTGACATTATTGCCCTGCCACTGTTTCTGGCAGCTGCCCTGCTTGCCAGGTACAGACAGGTGTTTAAATGCCATTGTTTCCTGCGGGCGCTGGAGCTCGGTGGGATTGTGACACTGAAAGGTGGATTTGGGTTAGAAAAGTGGGAGCGTCATTAAGACTTGGTGAGGTGGGGTGGGGAGCACCTGGCTCAGCCACGTGTGTGGAGGCTGGGCAGGGGGCAGGCACGGGCCTCCTTGGCCCACAGTGGCTTCGGCTGCCACCTCCCCTGCAGTCTTGCTGCTAGGCCCCGAGCTGCACCTTGTGGGTATTGTCTATCACTGTGTTTGGGGGTTTTGGAGATCGGGGTCTTGCTGTGGGGTCCAGGCTGGCCTCAGAAGTCACCCCGATCCTCCTGCCTCGGCCTCCTGAGTGCTGGGATTACCACGCCCAGCCTGATGGGTATTATCTAAGCGCAGCTGCACGGAGCTGGGGAAACTGAATTCAGGACAGGCAAAGACACTCACCCAAGGCTTTGTGGCTGCTGAACTGCGGCAGCTTCGGGCCCAGGGCAGGTGGAGGCCAAGAACTCGGGAACTGTGTAGACCTCCGGGTCCACAAGGGAGGGGTGGTCCCGGGGGGAACAGGAGCCCTGGATGTCTGGGGCCGGCACGGAACCTCTGCCCAGCACTGCCTACACGGAGTCTTCCTGTGTCTGCCGGCAACGAGCCCTCTAAATCCCAAAATGAGGCACAGCGATTACGAGATTTAAAAGGAAACAAAACCTCCGAGCAGAGGCAGCGGGGGAGGCCGGGCTTATCCAGGTCGGTCTGCTAATATTAACTGCGGCCCAGCCCCTGGCAGCAGCCAGTCGCCCGCAGCCTGGGGCGGTTGGCTGTGACTTCCCACTCAGGGACTCACGGGGCTCTGGGTCCAGCCAGGTCCTCTCCTGGCTGGGAGAACGAGTGACACAGCACCAGCACAGCCTCCGGGGTTGAGGCAGCCGCAGGGGCTGTTTCCTCCGTGGACCTCCAGCACCAGGCCACAGACCATGCCAAGACCTCCTCCTGGTCCCATCTAGCATCTGGGGTACAGACCTCAGGACTCAGAGGGGGAGGCTGAGGCAGGAGGAGGCCCTCCCCGCTGCCCCAGCCTCTGCTAAAAGCCCTGGCTCTGTGTGGGCGCTGCCTGTGACTGCACCCCTCTGTCTGTCCGTCCGTCCCTCCTCCCTCCCCAGTTTCCTGGTCTTGATGGACTCAGTTCAGGGAGACCCTGACCTCTAGGAGAAGTGGCCTAGCAGGACCCTGGAAAGGCTTCTTATTTAGGGGCTGTGGCTCACCTCCTCCCTCTGACCTCAGTTTCTCCTGCAGTGAAATGGGTATAGAGAGGTGTCCTGAGCTCCTGCGTGTCGCATGCTTGCGCCCCAGTAGCATGGGGAGGGGAGCGCTCCGCAGCTCAGGCCTGAGGCACGCAGCCCCCCACCCAGGCTAAGTCCCCTGGGAAAGAAACCTGAGCCGAAGACACCGTGGGTGGGGACAGGCGAAGGCCAGGCCAGCTGTTCCTACGTACATCTCGGGCCCCGCTATCTCTGGCTCCATCTGCACCTGCCCCCCAGCCTGGGAATCTGATGGACTAATTGCCCAGATAAGGAGCCCAGCACAGGACTCTGAGGGCGGGGGCACCGGTGTCCCCAGCAGGCGTCCAGGGGTGCCCTCGAAAAGGCCCTGGGCTGCACTGCAGAGGTCTCCATCGACCTGCGCTGCTCCCTGGTCTTGCTGTGTGGCTTCAGACAGTCCCTGTCCCTGCCTGGGCCTCTGTCTCCCTGGCTACGGTGAGGGCTGGCCGAGGCTGTGGAGTTCAACCTCAAAGCAGAACGCTCAGCACTCTGCACGAGCTGGGGAGGGGTGGCAGGGTCCCCGCCCCACAAACTGCAAACCGAGTCATGGTCAAGATGGGGCCGGACGTGAATTCACATGGCAGGACGCAGGCAAGTGGGGACCCAGTCTTCTGCTCCCCCGGCCCCAGGCCAGGCCTCTGACAATAGCCCAAGACCCCAGCTGACCCGGCTCTTATCAGGGCTGGGGATCACCGCCAGCTGGCCCCACAGCTGCTCAGGTGGGCTCACCTTCCCGGCTCCATTTCAGAGAAACCTATGCCCGCCAGCACCGTCCCTCCCCCACCTGGCCAGGGCCACCTGCCCGGCTCCACTGGGGGTAGGGGGAGGCAGAGGCCAACACAGGTCCCAGCCTGGGTCAAGCCCAGGGAAGCCGGGCCTGAGCAGTGACCCCTATCTGACATCAGGGCCTCTCCTTGTACGCCGAAAAAGCCTGGAGGTTTGCAGGAGGGAGACGGCAGCTCAGTTATTCGGAGTGGGGTGATGCCGGCTCATGGCTCCTATGTCTGACACTTGCCCCACGCACGGCTCCCCAAGTAGTAGTGCTGTGGCATCCCCATGCCACAGATGGGGAAACTGAGGCACGGAGCAGTGCAGGACATCGCACCTATGGTCTGTCTGGCCCCAGGCCACCCACCCTGGGCACCACACAGACACCAGAGCTTGTGCTCCACACAGTCACTGGTGAGTGTACAGTGTCCCAGAGCTCACAGCGAGCAAGACAGACCCTGGGGTGCCCCTGCTCTGCCCCATCTTCTCCACATCCCGGTCCCAGCCTGGCAGCACAGTGGCCTCCCCAGCGCCCTAACTGTCTCCTCCCTGCAGGTTTCTGGCACAGCCCCGAGTGTGAATTTGTCCGCCACTGCATTGCCAAGTCCCAGGAGCGGGTGGAAGGAAAGGTGCACCTGTCCGTCCTGAAGGGCCAGGTGTACATCCTCGGCCGGGAGTCCCCCCTATCCCTGTACAACGAGGAGCTGGTCAGGTAGGTCCCCACAGCCAGGCCTGGAGCTTCACATCCGACGTCTTGTTGGACTGGCACCGGGAGACACAAACCACATTGTCTGTGTCCTCACCGGACTTACAGGCCGACTGAGGAGAAAGGCGTTGCTCGGAGACTTGTGGATTACACAGGCACAAAATGTGCTGGGTGTGAGGCAGGAGCAGCTACTCCGGCTGGGTATAATAGTCGGGTTGCAGGGTGACTGATTGGTTGCACAGCAGCAGCTGTTACCCTGGGATTGTGGGACAGTTTCCAGGAAGAAACCACACACGCAGAGGTTCTGAGCTTGGGAAGAGCCTGGAACATCCATCCCAGGCCCTCCAAGAACCCAAGGAAAGGAGGAAAGGGCCAGGTTGTAAGGAAAGGACGAGACCAGATCTGATTTTAGGGCATCCTCTGACGCTCTGGTGGACCAGGCTCATGGCTGTGGGACCAGAGAGAAGCAGGTGGATCAAACACATCTTCAGAAGGTGGCATTGAATGTGCCGGGATGTGGAGGGAGCACAGCCAAGGTCACCTTGGTTGGCAGTGAGGGGAATGAGCAGCTGTGTGCGTGTTGGTACCTTCACTGGGTCCAGGGAATGTTCTTGAGGAAGGATCATGCGTTTGGGTTTAGATGCCTTCTTGCGATACTGGTGATTGGGCCTTTGCGCTGAGCTACATCCTTAGCCATTTTTTATTTTAAGACAGGGTCTTGCTGAGTTGCCCAGGCTGGACTTGGACTTGTGATCCTCTTGCCTCAGCCTCCCAGAGTGCTGGGATCACAGGTGTGCCCATCATGCCTGGCTGGGTTTGGACATCTTGGCTATGGGTCTCCTTTGGGATAGCCCGGGAGAACGTGCGGGTTGATGACCTTGGTGGGTCGTGGGCATGGCGATGTTCTCTGGGGCGGTCAGCTGGGAGGAGGTGGCTGAGGGCAGGAGGAGGCTGAGCCCAGGGTGGGGTCTTGAGGAGCACAGGTCAGCGGAGGGCTGGCCACTGTGTGCACCGAGCTTGCACCCTGAGCAGGGCGGCCTTCACGCAGGGGCCAGGTGTCTCCTTTGGCATCCACCTGGCCACCCTAGGGGAGGACAGACCCCGGGGCGCGGGCAGCCCCACCCCACTGGCCCCGGCCCCAGTCTGGCTCAGGCTGAGGCTCTCCCCTCCCGGAGGCCACTTGGGAATTAAAGTACGAGTTTTGTTTGGCAGTCAATATTATTTTTTTCTTTCCCTTCTCTTTGCCTTGTTGAGTCGCTCCCCCCCTTCAATCTTTCTAAACACTTTATAAGCCATAAATATAACCGAATCAGTTTAGATCAGTCGGGGTAAATGTCAAATTATCTTCTCTCTTTCTCTCTGCGGCTCTTTCTTCCCTCCCGCTCCCAATCAGCGGTCTCTAATAATCTGTCCAACCCTTCATTAAGCCTTACAGTCGCACTCAGGGAGATTAAATGAATAAAGTAAAAAGGGAAAGGGGGAAAAAAGAGAAGAAAGCAGAAGCATTTATTCTCACTGTGTCTCCGACCATTTCCCTTTTCTTTTTGATTTCTACATCGCTGACTTGAAAGCCCTTGAGTGACAGCGTCACAGGGACCAGCGAGGAAAGCCGCGAGAGGTAGCAGAGCTGGAAATGCCGTGGCACAGTAGGTAGAAAGTAACGTAATTATAGAGCAGGTCAGAGCCACTCGAATGAGCAAAAATAAAAGCACAGAGGTTTTCTGTAGACCGTCAGGGGAGGTAAAAAAAAAATCATTGTAAACTCTTTCTCCACCTCCCCTCCCCACCCCAAACTACAATTTTAAAAAGAGGTTTTCATTCCTGAGAAACACCCCTTGGAACTGTCTGTAGCCTCGTGGGACAAGCCTGTCCCCTGGGGGGCCCTCTGTAGGGACCGGAAGGCCCCTGGCTTGGGGACCTAGACGGGGAGAGGGACAGGATGCGGCCACCTGCCTCCTCCAGCGGCTGAGCGCAGGGGACCTTCCAGGAGGGTGGGAGACTCGGCTGGGGTGCGGCTGGGTACACTTTGTGCCTGGGCTGGAGGTCATGTTGAGAGATGCATCCCACCCCGCTGCCCAAACGAGGCGCACTAGAGGGATCGAGGTTGGTGGTCAGGAGGAAGCCCGGGGTCTTCTGTCCCCACAGGGCGCACACCGGTCTGGTTGGCTCCTGGAGGCCTCCACACCTGAGCCCTGGAGGTGGAAGCAGAGACAGAGAGGGGTGGAGGAGGGGACGGTACGGAGTGACTTCTGGAGAGTGCTGTGCGTCTGCTTCAAGGCCTGGGGAAGGTCGGCCAGGGCGGGAGGGTGGCAGCGGAGACCTCAGTTATTGCAGGAAGTCCCTGGTCTTCCAAGAAGGGGTCAGAGGCCCGGCCCCAGAGGCGCGCAGGGCGGCGGACTTGCTCCCCGAACAAATCTCAGCTCTGGGGGAGTTCCCCAGGGCACAGGCCATCTCCCTGTCATCCAGAACCTGGAGACTGCTTTGTCCTGAGGCTGGAGATGTGCGGGCGTGGAGAAGACTCTTGGTGAGGTGTGGTGAGGGGCCCGCTCGCTGGCTCTCAGGGGCTCAGAGCAGGGCCTCTTTGAGGCTGTGTCCTGAGGGCTGTGATTGACAAAAGGAGATGGGTAATTGATTGCTTACGTCTGTGCCGGCAGCAGGCGCCTTTCTTACCTGTTTTTGCTTCCTGTGCAGCCTGGCCAATCCCGAGTGCTTACTGAAGGCCTAAATAAGTGAGGGAGTGTGAATGAGTGCACGGGGTCAGGGTCGTGAGCGTTGGCGACGCGATTTCACGGCGCTGAGAGCAGCTGCCGTCTCCCTCCGTCCCGGGGCAGACGCACCCTCACCCCCGGCCCTGCAGAGGCAGTGGTGGCAGGGCTGGCAAACCGAGTGTCCAGACCAAGACGCAGGAGCCGAAGCCCTCGGATCTGGGGGGCGAAGGCAGTGGAGGGGTCCTGCGGGTTGGACACACAGGGAGCGGTAACCAGCGGATGGTCACGCTGTTCATGCTGGTGGCCTGTCCTAATCTGTGCCCTTTAGGAGGCCACAGGACATCAGCAGCTGTTGCCAGACCCTTCTCTGAGCCCACTATGGCCCTGCGGACAGAGCCGGCTCGGGGCTGTGTCCTCGGTCTGTAGGTGGCGGGCCGTGGCTTGCAGGAGGATTTCACCGGGCTCTTGCTGGCGATCTGGGACCCAAGCCGAGGCTGCCGGGTGCGCTGTCGGGCCCCTGGGCCTCGGGCAGGGTGCCGGCCAGAGCAGTTCCCAGAGTGGGCCAGCGAAGGAATGAAAAGCCAGAGTGCAGGCCGGGCTTGGGCCACGTGGGGAAGGCGCCCGGGTTTCCACGGGGGGCACCGTCCCACCCCAGGGTGGCCCCCTCCTGGCTGAACCAGTCAGCTTCTGCCTCTGTCTTCCTGCAGCATGAACGTGCAGGGTGATTATGAACCCATTGATGCCACGGGCTTCATCAACATCAACTCCCTCAGGTGAGATGCTCTGGGGCTGCCCTGGGCAGAAACTAACACCCAGCCCCTCCAGCCACTGGGTCTCTGCTCGCCCTGCTCTCTGGGGCAGGTTAGACAAGGAAATGGCCCAGGGATGTCACCGTCCCTGAGCGGGAGGCCTAGCTGGGCACTGTCCCTGGCCCAGGGGACACATTGCTGTCTGAAGTCAAAGACCTAGCGCGAGCCCTAGTCTCAGGCCCTTTCCCAACTCTGGAGCCAACAGTGTGGGCGGTCATGGCGCCTCCTCCCAGGTGCAGCGAAGGCGCCACAGGAGCCCTGGGAAACCAGCACGTGTCCCAGAGCCTAACTCATGGGGGGGAGCTTGTGGCCGGCAGCAGGTGCTCTCAGCACAGGCTGGAGTGCTCAAGGGCAAGCAAGGTCATTCATTACTAGCAGCTGCCATTGACTGAACCATTCCCAGGCTGGCTTCTAGGTTGCCTCGTGTAATTCTTGAACAAATACGTAACTCCCTGGAAATGTGCCCAGAGAGGTTGTGTAACCTGCCCAAGGTCACACAGCTAGGAAGCCCAGGAGCCAAGTGGGAAGGTCCTGTCTGTCCTGCTCTGGATTTGTCACTGTTTGCCTGCTTGCCCGAACGACAGCACGTCCTGGGCAGAGCCACCATCTTCTCCCAGAGCCCGTCCCTTGTTCCCGGAGCCTCCCTGGACCCGGCTCCCTGGGCTCCCCCTCCCCTGTCACCTCACCGCCCGCCTCCTGCGCCCTCTGTTTGTATTTCATGACTCTCTAAACCCTTTTAAATGGCCCCGAGCACACCGGGATTTCATAATGGCCTCTTCACGGCTCCCATTGCCTATTCAACGTTTTGTTTTCCACAATGACAAACAGTGTTTTCCCCTAAGATAAAATAATTACATTTATCCTGATTGGAGGGCAGGAGGGGCCAGGATGGGAAAGGGGCTAAAAGAAAGAGACAACTTCACACACATCTTAACAAACAGCTGCCCCCACCACCCCGTCCTGTCTGAATTCATGGAGCGGAGAGCGTGTTATTGTTAATTTACATTTTCCTTTGTCTTGAATCTGGTTTCCAGGCTGAAGGAGTATCATCGGCTCCAGAGCAAGGTCACCGCCAAGCAGACCGCCTGACAAAGGGATGCCTCGGCCTCCACACGCTGCAGAGCTGCCCAGCACAGGCGCAAGTTGTGATAATTTGTAATTGTGACTTGTTCCCCCCTACACACCTGGCAGTGTGGTGGGACTGCCGGGCCCACCCCAGCTTTGTTCCATGGTCCCCATAGCCTGCAAAAGTCATTGGAGGTGGGGTGGCCACAGTGGGGAGCTCTAAAATGACAATTAAAAGAAAGGTACACAAGTCTTTTGTTTTTAGATTTCTACAGAGATGTGTGTACGTGTTTGTTCATTCGCGTTTTTCTTAGCCCAACTTTTGTGTGTTCTGATTTAAGGCCACCATGTTCCAAAGAATTCATTTCTCTGGGAGAACCTGCCCTCTTTCTACTGGCAAAATCTCAGAATGCACAAGTGCCCACCTTGGGCAGACCCCAGCCCCGCAGTCTGGGATTTTGTCACCACCAGTGTCTATATGCCTAAGTCAGGTGACATGCTTGGAAGAATGTCACACCCATAACCATTTCCCTGGGGGTTGCCTTTACCCAGGGCCCACTGGGGACGCCTAGATATGGTGGTCAGGGCCGACCCTATCATAGTTCAACCTCAGAGCTAAGGAGCGTAAGAGTGGCTTAAAGCTGTCTAAATCGTGGGGTTGGAGAACCTCCAGTAAGAGAAGACTGGGCAAAGAGAAGAAAAGAGCAGGCACAGAATTTAGCATGTGTTGTGTGGGGCCTGGCACACGTGATTTCTACAGAGTCATTTCAAAGGCCAGGGCCCAGAGCAGCCATGTTTGTACTGTGACCCTGCCCCCTCAGTCAGATCTGATTGGGCCGTGGGTGGACACCTGACCTGAGCTGGGCCAATGAGACCTCACCCCCAGGAACCAGACCTCTTCCGGGCCAGAAGTGAAGACAAGTCGGTGTAGGCACCATGTCTGCCATGAGCCTGGAAAGGATGCTGGGGCGCGCGGTGAGTCTTGTGTTTAGTCTCTTCTACCATCCCGGTACCTCATGAAAGCTAATGGCCACAGCTTGCCCTGGATCCCCTGAGACCTGGTGCTCTCATAGCAAGTTAGGACTCAAGCTTGGTGGGAGGTTCTGCCCCTTGCACCCAACAGCGCCTTACCAGGAAAGACTTGATGATAGGTTGCTCTGGGCTCACCTGGATTGGAGCCTGACTTCAGGGGCTCCCACCAGGGCCGGCGTCCACTGGGATTTCCTTTAAAAGAAGTTCTGCTTCTAAAATTTCTTTTCCTCTGCTTAAAATGCCTACAGTAATAATGAATAACTCCATGAATGTTTACGCCACACACTTCGCTGTACATACAGTATTCACGTTACCTCTTAATTTTCAAAACAACCCCGTCACGTGTACACGTTTATCTCCACTTCGGAGAGGAGGCAACTGGTTCAGCCAAACTGACTTGCAAAAGGGCCACTCAGCTCAGCAGGGATTGAGCGCTGGCCTGGCTGACCACCAGATTTTGTGTGTTTGTGTCTCTAGGCAGGGTGATAAGATGCATCCTTCTTAAAAACAACAATAAGCTGAGCTTGGTGCGCGCCTGTAATCCCAACACTTGGGAGGCTGAGGCAGGAAGATTGCCGTGAGTATAAGGCCAGCCTGACTTCATAGACCGTGTTTCAAAAAAAACAAACAAAAAAGCAATAAAACTTTAAAAGCAATTTGCCCGTCATTTTACCGCCTAGTTACGAATAGTGCTTACATTTTGTAAATTGCTTGTAACATTTTTCAATTATTTAGGTTTAAACTACTCATACATGGTAGACACATAGCACTGAACCACCTCAACACCAGTATTTCATATTTTATAGTACATGAATATATACTCTGTACTTCACATACTTTTATTTTATTTTTTCAGTTCCAGGGATCGAACTCCGGACCTTGCGCTTGTGAGGCAGGCAACAGAACCACTGAGCTACATCCCCGGCCCCACATACTTTTACTTTATACGCTTTGTACCCTGCTTTAAAAATTTAACTATTCAGGGGATTTAGCTCAGTGGTGCTGCACCTGCCTGGCAAAGGCAAGGTCCTGAGTTCAATTTCCGGTACCCCCCAAAATTTATTCATATATGCTTATCTGCACCATTAAAAATAGATCTCCATAAATATCTTTAATGGCTACATAATATTCTGTCACACTGATATTCCCTAACTTACTTTTTTCCCATTTCTAGATTTAGTTTCTTTAATGTTCTAAATTTGTTTTTTGAGACAGGGTCTTGCTATATAGTTCAGGCTGGCCTTGAACTGTTGCCCACACTGGCCTTGACAAGATCAGGCTGGTTCAAGGTGGTAATGGCTGTAGACCCAAACTAGCTTTGAACTCACAGCAACCCTCCTGCTTCAGCCTCTTTCTTGAGTGCTGGGATGACAGGCCATGATGCCCAGGTAGAACATTTCACTTTGTGCTTTTACCTTCCATAAAACCCTGCAGACCGGGGATGTAGCTCAGAGGGACTTAACATGCTCAATGCCTGGATTTGATGCCCAGTACCAAACCAAACCAAAGGAAAAAAAAAGAATATGTATCTGTTCCTTTTTGCTTTAGTTAAATACTATTTTTTAGAGATTAAAAATAAGAATGTTTTATATTCATCTCTCTATCTCCATGTCTGGTGCTTTTCATTTTGTTGTGTAGATAAAAGTTTCAGGCTGGGTGTGGTGGTGCATGCTTGTAATCCCAGCACTCTGGAGGCTGAAGCAGGAGGATCACTGTGATTTCAAGGTCAGCCTGGGCTGCACAGTAAGTTCAAGGCCAGCCTGAAGGGAGATCCTGCCTGAGGGGGGCGTCTATCTACACCATTTCCTTCACTAGAGAACTTTTACAAATACTTCTTACCCTGCAGGTCTGAGTGCTAGACACCTTCTGTTTTTATTTTTCTGAAAACACTTCATAGTGTGAATAGTTAGGTCCTTGCTCTATTTTAAGTAGATTCTGTGGTTAGTTGTGATTAAAAGTCAAATTTGGAAAAAAAAAACAAAGTCAAACTTGAGATTTAATCTTTTACTTCATTCTTTTAAACATTTTGTCTTTTGTTTTTGTTTTGTTTGTTTTCTGAGACAGGGTCTCGAACTCACAGCGATCCTCCTGCCTCAGCCTACTAAGTGCTGGGATGACAGGTGTGTGCCACCACACCCTGCCTATATTTCTGAACGTTTTATACTGATGCTTTAGCACTTCCACACCACTCATTAAAAAACTATCTTCTGATGCTGCTTCTGCAGGCCAGAGCTGCCAGAGGCCATGGAATTGTTCTACCGGTGCTGTTGGTGCCGGTGCCTGCTGAGGTGACAGGGCCTGGGTCCCTGGGTGCAGCTGCACCGAAAGCAGGAGGCCCTTGAGCCTGATATCTGCAGTCAGCCTTCAAGAGCTTTCCTTGGTGCTGGGCTGCCCTGGTGCGGTGGCTGCAGCCTCCAAGGGCCCTTTCTAGCAGTAAGTGAGGCGGGAAGCTGGGAGTTGTGCATGTAGAGTTGGGAGGGTGACACCCAGGGGAGACTCCGAGGGGCCGGGCCACCTCCACCCCTCCACTCCTTGCTGCCCACCCCCCGCAACCCCGAAAGGTCGTTTCAGCTCAGGTTAAATGTCACCCTTCGAGGGCGCTCCGCACTTTCTTCAGGTCAGGGTGCCCCCTGGCAGTCCGCTCCAATTTAAGTCCTCTTGATTGGTGTGTGTGTGTCGATGAAATTTGCATTTTTCTATCCACATAGGATTTTCAGCTGGGGAGTCCAGTTGATCCATTCCCTTCATAATTTAGTCAACGAACAGGAACCTCCTACTGTCGCTTAGGAGCAGGGCCTGTAAAGTTGAGCAAGACAAAGTTCTCGCATGTGAGGCTCCCGTGACTTGGGAAGATGGCGATGTAATTACGATAATGTGTTATCTGCCGCTTCTGTTGTTATCAGTCCATGACTTAGAGTTGATGTTGTAAAGTTCACGAATGACTTTTCACTATTGTGTTTTGGGTTTTAATAGGAAATATTTTAGAAAGAATGTCTTTAACCCATTTATGCCAAAGATTTCCCTTTTTTTATTTTTGCATTAAATTCGTATATGTTACCTAGAAAAATTCAAGGAACAAGAATTTGAAGAGAAAAACTTTATTATGTTCCATTGTTATGGGTGTTCCAAAATGAAACACTAGTGCTGAAGTGTTAACACCTTGAGTAGCCCTAAGAAATGTCTTGCCTTGGAAATAGCACCTGACAGTTAAATCGGTGAATGTTTAAAAATAAATAAATAAAAACTATCTTCTGCTTATTAAATTACCCTAGCATCTTTGTCAAAAATCAATGGGTGATCCCAGCACTGAGGCAGGAGGCTGAGGCAGGAGAATCGCTGGGAGTTCGAGACCAGCCTGGGCCACACAGTGAGTTCCAGGTCAGTCTCAACTACATAGTGAGACACCCTGTCTCAAAAAACCGAAAAAAAAAAAAAAGAAATCAAATTTGAAATATTTGGGGCTTTTGCTCTGCCATTGGGTTGTCTCCCTTCTCCCTTTCTGGCGCCCTAATTGCGTGCTTGTGGGCCACTTAAATCGTCTGTGGGCCCCTGAAGCTGGGTTCCTGCCGGCTCCTCCTCTTCCCTGCTCCACCCTCTTTTGTTCCTCTCGGAGCTTCATTTACATGACAGCCGTTCTGTGCCTTCAGGGTTACTGATCTTTCCCTTCTACACTATGGAAGGCGCCCTTAATCCCACCGCATCATTACTGATTTCAGATACTCTTCGTTGATAGAGTCACTTCTAACATGGTTATGTTTTCCTTTACCTCCCAGACAGTGGAGCATTTTTGTTTTGTTTTTGTTGTTCTACTTTTGGTACTGAGGATCGAACTCAGGTCCTTGCACTTGTGAGGCAGGCGGTGGAACCCCTGAGCCAAGTCCCCGGCCCTGGAGCGTATTTATGATGGCTACTTTTACGTCCCTCTCTGTTAATTCCATCCTCTCTGTCACTTAGTGGTGTGTTCCTTTTGACTGAATTTTCTCCTGTCAATGAGTCACATTTTCTACTACTGTATATGAGGTGTGATAGAAATATGTGGTGAATGTGTACATTTAAAAGATACATTCGAGTAACGACACATTGCCATTAATACACCTTGCTGTAAACACAGTTACCCCATTGTTCTGGCCACTTTCTGAAGCAGTTCTGGAAGTTTCCTTTCCTGAGTGTCTTTATTATGCATGATCAAAAATCCGGTGAACGCAGCAGTGTCAGCTAACGGAGGTGCAGGCTCCTTTTAAATGACTGCGTCCTCATCCACCTTATTCAGTGGATCTGGCCCTGTGTGACTTCCGGCTCTTCTCCTAAGTCAAAATATCGATGAAACAGAAATGCTTTGAACTGGTGCAGTACACAGGCAACGACGACAGGGCGGCTAAAGACCCTCAGAAATGGGCCCGGGATTTAGCTCAGGGGCCCTATGGCTGCCTTGCGAAAGCAAAGTCCTGAGTTCGATCCCTGGTACCCACAATAAAAACAAACAAACAAACTCGGGAGACTCCAGAGCTGCTGTGGGAAGTGGCAACCATAGGACAAATCTGATGTGAGGCAGAGTATTTTGAGGGTGGCGCAGAGCAATGAGTCTTACTGCAATAATTTTAAAATTTCAATATTCACCATGTGTTTCAACTACACCTCACATATTTCCTTCTTTTTATTGCATGCTAAGCACTGTAATTTTTTTTCCCTTTGAGACAGGGTCTCACTATGTAGGTGAGACTGACCTGGCACTCACTGGGTAGCCCAGGCTGGTCTTGAACTCACAGTGAACTCATGAGGCTGAGGCAGGAGGATCTCTGCAAGTCTGAGGCCGGCCTCAGAGTGTAACCGTGTCTCCAAAAGAAAAAATAATACATTGTCAAGTGCTAAATTTTCTTGTATTCCCTCAAAGTTTTTTTAATTTTTTTTTTTTTTTGGTTCAATCACTTGCAGATTAGCTTAATCTCTTCAAGGTTTACTTTTAAATCCTTTTAGAGCAGCCTGGTTTTCATTCTAGAACTAATTTTAACTTTACCTGCAAGGCGTGGTGCTTCTGTGGTTCCCAGTTAATGATACTGTTCAGTGAGAGGATGGTCCCTCATTAGAGGAAACTCCGGCAAGTCTTGGTCCTGTCTGCGATCTTCAGTAACTTTTCTCTCCTTGAGTCCGAGACTGTGTTCTGTTGCTATAACAGAATGCCTGAGCCCGGGGGATTTGTAAAAGAAAGAAGCTTATTGTGGTTCAAGGTCCTGGAGGTTGGAAAGTATAAGAGCACGACAAGAGCCACGTGCTGTCTCAATTCACGGCAAAAATAAAATCAAATACAAAACGCAAATGGCCGTGACCAGTCTGCCTGGGCCTGTCACAGCCCGCTCTGCCGGTAACTAACCCACTCCTCCGAGAAAGGCACGAGCCCCACCGAGTGACCCGAGCACCCCAGATGCCCCGTGTCCTGACCCCACTGCAATGGCAGCGCGAGACTCGCAGGGATGATCTGTGTTTAGCCCACAGCTTCTCGGATTGGGGTTTTCCTCTACCCCCGAGGACCCTGGCACCCACCTCAGACTCCAGTGCCCAGAAGCACAGGCCTGTGCCGCCCGCGTCTGAATGTGGGAAATTATTTGTTCCCTGGGTTTTGTCTGGTTTTCTGTTGTTCGGGATGGGCGTGTGATTCTGTACCTCTGTGTTAGACAGAATCGGAAGGTGAGATTTTTCAGTGTAACAGTGGTATAACCCGAGTGCGCCTTGGCTGTCCCAGCCTGAGGTCACTGGGTATCTCATCAACCTGAGTCCCCCAATTTCTCATCCTTCGTGAACCTGCACCCCTCCCCGTCGTTAGCTGCCATCTTGCTCTGGTGAAACCCAAAGTCCCAAAGTTCTTTCTTTTTTTTTTTCTTTTGGTACCGGGGATCGAACTCAGGACTTTAAGCTTGCAAGGCAGGCACGGTGCCACTGAGCTACATCCCCGGCCAAACCCAAAGCTCTTACTGCAGCCGATACCAATGAGCAGACGTGAAGGTGGGACCATGTGGAAACCCTGAGCGCTGGCTGAACCCCAGGACAGCAGCCACCGCCTGAATGGTCCCAGCAAAAGAGCAGCCTAGACTACTAACCTGTAGGCTCAAGAGGCTTTTGAAATGCAGTGTTTGGGCTGTGTGCTCTGGCCTGCCAGCCCCGTCCTTATCCGGCTTCCTACGGCCTCTTTTCTCTTTCCCTCTCACCCTGCTGCAGCCTCTAACACGGGGGTCGGGGGGACACAGCTTTGACGTACTCTGCCTGTCTAGTGATTCGTGGCGCCTGCTGGGCATTGTCCAGTGTCTCTCCTGAGAGACAGGGAGGTCCCTGTGAGCAGGACCAGATGCCTTGTCCACAGAGCGGTCCTAGAGGCTGAAACCATAGCGGGTGCCCGACAAATATCTGCTGGAGGAGCGAGTTTCTACCTAGTGCTCAGCAGCTGTGAAGATGCCTCCCACGTCCCAAATGCACTACCTGGGTCTGAGGTGGCTTTGGGGAGAACCAAGCCGAGGCTGTCATTTACCTAGGAGGGAAAATACTTGGCCCTGTGCTGTTAAGGGAGAATTTGGAAGAAGCAGGGAACTCCTGGCTCCACAGGCAGGCCGGGTGCAGACATAGCCTAAGCTGTGGGCTCCTGCGTGGCTCCCCATGGCAGACACCTCGGGAGCCGACCATGCAGACCAGCCACTGCCTCTCAGGGAGACTGCAGGAAGCAGTCAAGGCCAGGTCCCCACCCTCCTGGAGCTGACTTCTAGTGGAGTCAGGGTGGGACTGCCATGCGCGCATCACAAAGGTATGGAGGGTGACTCCGCAGGACCCTCTGTACCTAAAGAAATAACACATGGGGACCAGAGGGCAGGCGGGGGACCTGAGCTGTGTTCACAAAGCCTGGGTCTGAGTGTCTGGAGCAGGTAAGTAGCAGCCATGCAAAGGTCCTGGAGAAGAATATCTCTGCCTATCTGAGGGACCAAGGTGAAGTCTTTCATGATGGGTGTGTCCAGGGTACAGCAGAGGGTGTTAAGGGGTTAGACCACAGGTCCCACCAGGCCAGGTGTGGAACTTCCTTCTGGGAGACGCAGCATGGTCCAAAGAAAGAGACAGAGCTGGGCGTGGTGGTGCTTACCTGTCTTCCCAGCACTCAGGAGGCTGAGGCAGGAGGAGCTCTGTGAGTACCAAGCCAGCCTGGGCAACACAGGGAGACCTCAAAAAAGAAAAAAAGAGACAAGATTTGACCTAGGTTTTGAAAAGACCCCCGGTGGCACTGTGTGGTGGACGGAGCAAGAGAAGAGACGGGGCGCTGTAGCATTTGGATGGGGTCCCCTTTTCTGTGCCATGCCAGAAAATCCAGCTTCTTCCCCCAGAGTAGAAGGCACTGCTGCTGTAAGCATGACTCGATTGACCCCCTTCTGTCTCATGAGGAGAGAGCTTCACCGTACCATTCTATTTTTGCATTTCATAATTCTTTATCCACATTTGCAATATATGTGGGAATAATTACACAGTAATCATCATTATTAGGAAGAATTCTCTCACAGAAAATTAGACAGTGTTCCTTGTAATTAGGTCCATGTTGGGTTTCAGGGTGGTGGTGTGTGATTGAATGTTTCGTAACACTTTCAACCTCAGCCGGGCAAAGGGGTACATACCTGTGATCCCAGCAATCTGGGAGGCTGAGGCAGGAGGATCGCAAGTTTCAGGCCAGCTTGAGCAAGTTGTTGATTTAGTAAGAATCTAGCTCAAAATAAAAAGCATAAAAGGATGGGGATGTAGCCCAGTGTGAAGGCACTGGGTTCAATCTCCAGGACTGCAAAAGGAAAAGAGAAAAAAACAAAACGAAACAGTGTTTAAACCACAACTATAGACAATTCAAGTAAAATTTGAGGAGAGAATAAAATGCAAAAGAGTGAATGGGAAATCGAAGTAAAGAATCATCAGCTATTAAAAACCGTGAGCTGAGGGCCCAAGGCTGACAAAATAAAATAAAACAAGACTTGGGCCGATTCCCTGAAGGTTGAAGATTTGATCTCATGGTCTTGGCAGGAAGGGTGTGGAACTGTAGGGTGGGGGGATCCTTGCTGAAGACCGGTCCCCACCCTCCTACCTGGGATTTCTCAATGAGCTCCATCCCCAGCCCTTTCTGAATTTTTATTTTGAGGCAGGGTCTCACTAAATTACCAGGCTGGGCTGGAACTTGGCATCCTTCTGCCTCAGCTTCCCAGAGCGTTGGGATTATAGGTGTGCACCACCATGCCCAACCTTGTCTTTGTTTTTTGTTTTGTTTTTGAGACTGACCTGGAACTCACTGTGTAGCCCAAGCTGGTCTGGAACTCACAGCGATCCTCCTGCCTCAGCCTCCCGAGTGTTGGGATGACAGGTGTGCACCACCACGCCCTGCTCATTTTGTTTTTAAAGGAAAACTTCTTGCCCTTGAGAGAAGTTTCAAGTGGAAGTTTCAGTGGATTCATGAAGGGTCACCTTGGAACGCCAGGCTGAAATGAGCCGGCCTGGCCGGGTGTGGAAGACCCACCTGGGATGGTTGCCAACGGCATAAAGGGAACTGGAGCGGGGATCTGGGGCTGCTGATTTTCCTGGAGAAGCTTAAGGTGGATGGTTTTCCTGAGGCAACCTCGGCCTCCCCTCTCTGTCGGAGGAGGCGCTCAGGTCCTTGCTGCTGTTCCGGTCAGGGGAGCGCTGGTCTTTGCCTTAAACGTTGCTTCCTGGCCCCGGTGCAGCTGGCTCAGCCTGGCGGCACAGACTTTCTCGCTGCCACCATGGGCCTTTGGGGCTTCCCGGTGCGGACATCGCCCTGGGTCGCTGCTGTGGGACCCAGGCCCTCGGGTGGAGGCTTCGGGTCTCCAGTTTACGGACAGATCTCTTGTGCTCCTCTGAGATTGATTTTTCCGGTGAATATTATAAAGTAACCCTGTCGATTACGTGTCCTGTATTAAATCTATTCCCTTGCAAACCCTGACAACAGGAGTGTGTGCAGATGGGTCAGGTGTATTTGTGTTTGCTTTGAAACCACAGAAGAGGGGGAAGTGGTGTGTGGTGTGCGCCGATTGGTTTGGCAATCAATGAACGTGTGATTGTTGTGATATTCTGTTTCTGTGTGCTTTCAAAATTTCCTGTTTGTTTTCCACTCGTGGCATGGTCTCCCATTGATGCCCGGGCTGCCTCCAACTTCTGGCTTCCTTGCTCCTCCTGCCTCGGCTTCCTGAGGGGCTAGGACTACCGGCGTGTGATACTGTGTGGGCTCAAAAACAGTTTTTACAAAGAGGAACTGAAGCACAGAGAGGTCAAGCAACTGGCTCAAGGTCACACAAAGGGGAGTGGGTGCCGGGCTTTCTAAAGACTTTCTTGAGAGGATGGAAGTGACTTTCCTGACCTCCAGGGCCGCGTCCTGGCCACCAGCCCGCCGAGCCCTCCTCCTCCCAGCCCCTCCTGCAGCTCTGGAAGGGTTCTGCGCCCCGCCCCCAGGCCTCACCGGGGGACTGGACAGTGATTGCACCCTGGCCTGGATTGGCTGACTTGCTCCTAGGGGCAGGGTCTGGGTCGCTGGGGGCGTGGCCCGGAGGGCTCTGGCTCCCTTCTCGGCTTCCATCAGGTGAGCCGCTGTCCCTTTGCCCAGACCCTTCCGCCAAGACTTCCTGCCTTGGAGCCAGCCAACTATGGACTGCAAACGTGAGTCAGAGTAAATCTCTCCTCCTCTAAATTGTCTGTGTCAGGTAGTATTTTGTCCCAGTGACGAGAAAAGTGGCTAAGAAATTGCAAGGCAGGGAATGGGGTTGTTTTGTGTGCGGGTACAACACAGGTACACACCCCCCACCACAGCACATCTGTGCAAGGACACAGCACACACACGTATGCACGGACACGCACCTTCATGTACACGACACGTGTGTGCCTGCTCGTGCACATGTGAGCACACACACATTGCACATACACATGCTAGCACCCACATATGGCTGTCCTGGGACCTGTTACTCAGCTGGGCGACCCCCAGCTATATAAAGATATGCATGGACCACTGTCAGTGTCCAGCGGGCCCCAGGGCCATAGTGAGACTACCAGTGAAATCAGAGTTCAAAGCAAGTAGGTAGGTGTGGTGGCGCACACCTGTCATGCCAGAACTTGGGAGGCTGAGGCAGGAGGATCTGTGCAAGTTTGAGGACAGCCTGGGCTCTCCATAGTGAGTTCAAGGCCAACCTGAACTACACAGGGAGACCCTGTCTCCAAAAAAACAAAACAAAACAAAACAAAACCAACCCCCCATCATAGGGTTAAAAGCAAAGAATACTTTTTTCTCTTTAAATATAGAAGGGATGTGAAGGCAGGTGAGGGGTAGATGCACGGTCCCTTTCTTATTTCAGGAGTGCTCAGGGCATGGCTGGCCCCTGCCCTGTGGGACTCCATGAAGAAGGGAAGAATTACCTGCGAAGGCAAGCACCTGACTCAAGAAGGGACTTCTGTAAGACACTAGAAAGGTGAGCCCTGGCCCCAAAGCCAATCCTTTTAAGGAATCTGAAGGAATGATTTTAGCTGTGTTAATGGTCTGTGGGTTTTGTTTGCTTTGCTACCTCCCCAGCCCTTTTTGGTTTTTATTTTGAGGCAGGGTCTTGCTGAGCCCTTAGGTTGCCCAGGCTGAATCTGAAACTTGGGATCCTCCTGCCTCAGCCTCTGAGAGTGCTGGGACAACGGGTATGCACCACCGCATCAAGCTTGATCTGTGCTTTTGAAGAAAGACCTTACCCTTGAGACCCTACCTCTGCTCTCTCTCTCACCAGTGATCTGCACTGAGGGAATCCACAGGTATCGTGACTCCCACCTGGGCTTTGGTGAGGCCAAGGGGGACAGGGAGGAACAGTCACAGCCTGGCCCTTAGGAGCCGTACACCCAGCCAGGGCCCAGGCTCAGAGGACAGCACAGGGTGGAGATCTTGTCACCTTCTGGCCCAAGACCTCCCACTGCCCCGAAGGACTGGGTCAGCACCCCCCACACACAACCTCCTCGTAACTCCTGGGGATCCAGGCAGCAGCCCCTCTGGAGGCTCAGATGCCAGAGTCACCCCTGTGAGCAGGCCTCCGCCAGCCCACCTGTCAGCTGCCTGGATTGGGACCGGAGCCCCATGTGGCTGCAGCTGCAGGGAGGAGGCCGGAGCCTTGACCACTGGGGCCAGCCATAGGCCACACACCAGGCACTGAGCAGCTCTGCACAACTCTCAGGCTGGGGAAAGGGCTCGCAGGGTCAGTGCAATCGATATCTCATCTGTAGCTCTCCTAGCGGAAGTGATGGCTATTGGAACGCAGTAATGGGTGTTGTCTGCTGGAAAAGACTAATCTTCCCAGCTGTGGAGGGCTCTGCAGGTGGCCCACGCACTGCAGGCTCGCTCTGCGGCTGTCACGGCTGCCGCTGGGGTGGGCTGGGCACTTTTAAAGCCACAGTGGCCATGCTGCAGCCCGTGTCCACCCAGGCCTCCGGCACAGAGCCCCAGCGGCAATCCAAGCTGGTCCCCCCAGGCACAGATGGGGAGACTGAGGCTGGGGGCTTGCCTGAGGCCACATGCCCAGCCAGACAAGGACCAGAGGGAAGCACCTGCCTGTGGAAACGCAGGCCTCTTACCTTCTACAGGCCTCAGTTTCCCCAAATGTAAAACAAGGGCTTGGACTCAGTGAACCCTGAAGTACGCAGTTTCTTTCTTCCAAATGTCCTTCACAGCTCAGCAGGGTTCAGAAGACCCCCAGAGTTCCCCAAGAGGCTCCAGGGGTCCCCACCAGTGAGACTGCAGAGCGCTCCATGAGGACAGGCCACCGCCTTCCGTTGTAGGTCAGAGTCCGGCTCGGTCTGCAGCCAACAGGGAGGACCCGGGCTGATCCCTCCTGCCCTTTTGAAATAGCAAGCAGGCAGCATTTGTACAGAGGGTAGGGTGTTCCCCTGCACCCGCCCTGGGGACTAAACCCAGGGCCTTGCACTGAACTACATCTCCAGCCCTTTAAACATTTTTTAATTTTTATTTTGAGATAGGGTCTTGCTGTGTCATTAAGTTGCCCAGGCAGGACTCAAACTATTTTTTTTTTTTTTAGAACTCAAACTTTCGATCCTCCTGCCTCAGCCTCCTAGGTGCAGAGATGGAGGCCGAGGGTGTTCACAGCACAGGACTGACACGGGCTCTGTGGTGGCTCCTGGGATCCAGGAAGCTGAGGACCTGCGGGTTTCTTGTGGGCCCACAGTGTGGACATGTGGCGCCCACACCAGCCTCTCCCACCAGAGGCCCAAGTCCACGGGCATCCCCAGGGAGATGGTCGGGTCTGCCGAGTTGCAGGACAGGGATCCGGGCAGACTCGGAGGCTGCTTGTCCCCTCATCCCTCCGACTCAGTCTCTTCATCTGCAGAGGGACCTGATCATAGGCCCGATTTCATAGCACTGTCCTGAGCAGTACATCACACACACCAACAGGTCAGACCAGGCGGACACTGGCCCTGTTACTGCTGCTTACCCCCTTCCGCCCGGGGCCCGGGCTCTGGCTCGCTTGCCCAGCCCTTGAAGCTGGGCCCTAGGGCACAGGTGCCGACTGTGACCCCTCTGCCCCTCCCTGCAGGGACCCAGCCGGGCACTCAGCTGAGCCGGTGACGGGTGTGGAACAGGCCTTTCGATCTGGACCGGAGGTCTCCGGGGCCTGGGCTGGAGAGGCTGCCGCGTGGGCCCTGCGCCCGGTGGTGCCATCGCGTACCTGTGTCCGCTGCTCCTCCGCTTGAAAGGCCCCATTCATCCTGCTGCCCCTCCCAAGGTCCCCGCCCATGAAGACAGAGGTGCCCCCACAGGGGTGTGGAGCCTCTCGCTGCAGCTGTGGGCAGGGGATGGAGGCCTGGGGCGGTTTGGGAATAAAGCTGGCCCCGCTGTGGCTGTGCTCCCGGGACACCTCAGGACAGCTGTCTGCCCCACTGTGAGCTCTCACTGGTCCTGCAGCTCCGCCCTCTTCGAGGAGCTGAGAGCAACTAGTTAGAGCAGGCATGGTGCACACGCCTGTGATCCCAGCACTCTGGAGGCTGAGACGGGAGGATCACTGCTGGCTACACGGTGAGTTCCAGGCCAACCTGGACTACATCTGAGACCTTGTTTAAAAACAAAGCAACAACAAAACAAAGCCTTGGGTAAGGAGAAATGTTTAGGGGGCTCTGGAGGCCATCTGGAACGGGGATTTGGGGGGCTTGGAGCAGGATGAGCAGGGCAGCCTGTGAAGAGTATAGGGAGTAGCGGAATACAACACACGCAGGGGCTCAAGGAAGCAAAAGCGTTTGGAAATGGCTTGAGGAGCGCGCACAGCACCCTGAGCCCGCAGGGCAGGGGCCTTGGGTTCATACTGAGAGCACCAGGGTGTCTCTGGGTGAGAAAACAGGTCAGGCAGCGACGGGCTCCCTCCAAACCTAGGAGTCCTGCTCCCCCAGGATCCCAGGCCCCTCAGCTCAACCTCCCTGCCCTCCTGCGCCCCCAGAGCTCAGCGATCCCCCAGGGGACGGCGCTCCCAGGGAGTGGGGTCTCTGCGCCCTCCCAACAAGGCGTCTTTGTCCCAGGCCCCCCAGGAGCCCAAAGCGGAGCTCTGAAAGGAGGCTTTCATGGGACTCCTGGGCCAGACTGCTGGGAAGCTGGTGGCCGGGCCTGGCCCATGGGCTGGCCGGGCAGAGCCACAGCCAGGGC
>NW_022900948.1:44953787-44984989 GCF_012274545.1 Fukomys damarensis
CCCAGGGGAGCGCTGGCCCTGGCCCTGCCCCAGAGGAAGACAAGAGGACTACACAGGCTACCCCCACAATCTGCTCACTCGATCGCAGCCAGATCGCAGTGGTTGGTGACACAGCCCTTTGTACAGCCCCTGCCCCATGGGAGAAAGGAGGCAGGTAAGGCCAGGCGGCATTAGAAGATCTCCCGCTGTCCCGCTCCTTGTCCCTGTCCTGGGACATGCAGACCGGCGGCACGTAGGACCCCGGCCATCCCTGGGTAGCCTGGAGAGGGAGACGGGAGAAGAAATGTCCAGGAGGCCGATGTTAACTGAGCCACCTCTGCAGCCACCCTGCTTGGCCCTGGCTGTGATGTTAACAGCAGCAATGGGGTCCTCAAGCCTCTGTGTGACCCTCGGTGCCCAGGAGGTGCAGCTCCCTCTCCTAGATAGCGATGCAGAGGCCCAAGAGGTTAAACTACCTGCTCAAAACCACCCCGCTAGTGAGAGCCAATGTCGGGATTTGAACCCAGGACCCGTCAGTCCACAGCAGCTCCGTCCTGGCTGTGGCACTGAGATGTAAGCATAGTGGGAGACACAACCTCTCCTGCCACCTACATAGGACCCCGCTATTTTCCCTTTAAAGGACTCTACTTTCTCTAGGTTGAAAAGTGAGTCTACAAAGGTTGGGGAGAAGCTAAGCAAAGTGACACCACCCCAAGTCTCCTAGACACGAAAAGGAGTAGCATGAAAAGAAGTAGAAGAGAACAAAAGAGTTCTGTCTGTCCCGCAGGCTCCAGTGGTGATCCTAAGTCACTAGTGGGCCGCCAGGCATGCCTGTTGCATTTGGGAAATGCCAATCATTGCACAAATTGAGAAACGGAGGCCAGGAACCCGTGCCCAGGGCAGAGACAGGCTTCTGGATGTGCCATGCCCCGGGGGGCTGCGTGAGGGTGCTGCCACTCAGAGGACGAGGGAGCCCTTTGACCCTGCCACTGCCCCAGAAGACTGAGAGCGGAGGAGAGCTGGCCAGGTGCCTCCCTCACCCGCGGCCTGCACCCTGGGCCCTTGGGGTGGGTTCCAGGGGCCTGGCAGCCGTGTTGGCATTGCCTCCTGCGGCCCCGTCGGAGGACAGCTGTGGGAGCCCCGGGGCCAGGAGGGCCAGGCCTTGGAAGGGTTGAGGGGACGTGGGGCCAGGGGAGGGGACGGAGCCACACAGATGCCTCACCCCAGGCACCAGGCCAGCACATCTGTCAGTCCTTCTGGCTAGGAGAGGCCAGGCGGGGCCGCCGGAGCTCAGCAAGTCAGGGGCAGAGGTGGGACTCGAAGTCAGGTCTCCAACTCCAGGGCCTGCAGCAGGGTCCTTTCCTGGGGAAATGGTGAGGCCCGGGAGCCGCGCTGGGAAGGAAGCTCAAGCCCTTCTTGCCGTCAGTCAGATCCCCTCGGACCCTAGGCCAAAGCCAGGTTTTTGCTTACGCCAGCTGGGGCTGACCCCATGTGGTTCTGGGAGACTTCACCCCATCCATCTGGGCCCCGGATGGACTTTGTCCCCCGCTAGACTGATCTGGGCACTGTCCCTCCACAGCTGTGTCTCCTGCTGGCTGGGCCACCAAGCCCAGCAAGGCCTGGGTAAGGACAGCGAGGTGTGAACTGCAGTGACCCCAGCGAGAGCACCAAACCCAGCCGGGCTGCAGCAGGGCTTTGGTCCTGGGCTCTCGGTCCCGGGCTCTCACCTCCCCTCCCCCGCCGTGGCGTCCCTGTCCTTGCTGGTCCCGCTGTCCCCAAGAGAGGAAGATCCACCCCCAGATTTACTAGGCCATGCTAGGAACTCAGTTTGGAGCCATCTCTGAGGTCACAAGGGCACGGCAGTTTCCCAACGATCTATTTGGCCCTCCCTGGGCCGGAGACCTTTGCCCCCACCAGCCCCCAGAGCCGTATCAAACTTCAGCCACCTCTCCCCAGCCCCAAGGAGCCAAAACACAGGGCCAGGCTTTAAAACACGGCCACGGGGCGATTTACCAGCTGGGCTGTGGACCCCTGACCTCCGGGAGATGTAATGCATCTCGTTGGTTTAGCGGATCAATGACGCTGGGAAAAAGAGCCCCATGGGGGGCGGGGGCCGACACCCCTGGGCGAGAAATCCCAGAGCCAGGGTCTGTCGTACGGGGCGCCTGCCCTGCGCCACCAAAGTAAGCACGCAAGCCTGCGGGCGCTACAGGGTTCCGGGGAGACTGAGGCTTGTGGGCTCCTCCAGGTCATGGTTTCCCCTGATCAGCCCTTCTGCCTTCCGGGGGCAAAGCGGGGCGGTGTTGGGGACGTGGTGGGGAGCCACGCTTGTCTGTTCTCGCTGCGGTGCGGGAGCCAGTGTGAGCTCCCCGCCTTCCTCCCCTCGAGGGGCGCAAACCGGACCGCAGGGGCCTCGGGCTTAGTACCAGGGGGTCCCCTGCTCCCCAGAAACCCCAAAGCTTTACTGAGGAGGGAGGCTAAGAGGAGCAGCGGGGCTCCGCGTCTCCCCCGTCTCCTCGCCACGCCCGGCCCCAGCCCGCTCCGCGGAGGCACCGGCGCCCCGGGCCTCCGGCCGGAAGCGGAAGCCGGGTCCTCGGAGCAGCTGAGTCCCCGGGAGCTTCCTAGAGAGGCCAAACCTGGGCCGGCTCCCGCCCCCGGAGCGCTGATCGCAGAGCCGGCCACGGTAAGGTTTGGGAAGAGCGGTTGGCGCGTGAGCCAGAAATGGAGTGAGGCGAGAAAGGGGCCTGCGTCCGAAGCATTACTGCAGAAGAGGCTGTGGCCGCTCATTTAACCTGATGATATCCGCGCGCTTGAAATCCCAGCCCTCGGGGAGGTTGAGGCAGGAGGATTGAAGGTTCAAGCCTGGTCCGGGCAACTTAGCGACTCAGTGAGATCCTGTCTCAAAATAAAGAAAATAAAAAGGGCAGGGGATGGAGCTCGGTGGGAAGGCCTTGGGTTCAGTCACCAGTACCGCAAAAACCAAAAACGCTGTGGTTCCCCGTCTTCCTTGCACCTTATCTTCAGGCAAATTCTTTAAAGCTGTAGGACCTCCATCTTCCCAGTGAATAACACGGATGAGGACACAGCGACACATTTTAAGGAGCTTGTCTGTTCCCTGGGTGGCACTCACAGTTGTATTCACTATATATATATTTTAAAATCACGCCTCGTAAAGACACTCAGGAACAGAAACTTCCAGAACTGCTTCAGAAAGTAGCAAGGACAATGGGATAAGTAGTGCCAAGTGAGGGGGAGTATCGTCAACAGCAAAGTCTTATTGTAACAATGTTTAAATATTGAAACACTGCATATTTTGATGAGCTGAGCTCTGAAGGCCAAGAAGACACCAGATGGGCAAGAGCTGGAGAATTCGCACTCCAGCCAGGGGAAATGGCAAGTGCCAAAGCCCTGTGGTAGAACAGAGCTGGGCCAGTGGGAGGAGCTACAAAGGCGGACGTGGAGTAGACCAGGTAAGATTAATACCAGGCCATGAAAACAATGAGCAAGGATAAAAAAACCAGCCATGTATGGCAGGCAGCAAGCTACTCTCTTTAAAACTTTTCTAGAGATCAAAAACTATTCCAAAATAAGCACTTCATTGGTACATAAAGCTGCATACAGGGCCCTGGTGGAGTAACGGGTTCATCACTAGCCTTGCCCTCCAGCACCCACTAAACTGGGCACGGTATACCAGACAACTGTTTGCCAGCCATGGGCAGCTGCAGCCCAAGCCCCAAACTCCCAGGAGAAGGAAACCCAAGGTCAGAGAGCGAGGCCTGGGCTGCACGCAGCCATTCTGTTGGGCCGGGAGGCGGAGACTGGAACTCAGAGCTGAGGCAGCTGTAGCGCTGCAGCCTAAGCCCCCCAGTCCTGAGCAAGGCCCTGGCTACTTTCGATGAGACTGCTCAGGGGGGTGTGGAGCTGGGACACTGAGGTCTGAGTGGGAGCAGAGAGAGGAGGGGCAGTTGGCATAGAGGAGCGCTGGCCTTTGTCCTTAGAGAGGAGGAAGGGTCTGTGGGAGCCAGGCATGTGCCACACACAGGTGATCCCAGCGCTCTGGGAGGCTGAGGCAGGAGGATCACAAGTCTGGGCTTATCCTAGGCAACTTAGTGACCTAGAGACCTTGTTTTAAAATAAAAAGTAAAAAGGCCTGGGGATAGAGCTCAGTGGTACAGCGTCCCCATGTTTAATCCCCACTGCAAAAAAAAAAAAAAAAAAAAAATTCAATGCAGTTCTTAGTTTTGGAAAAATAGCGTCTTCCTCCCCGTCAGCTGGCTTTCCCCCCAAGACAGTTGCCCTGGCGGGGTCCATCTTCCTCGTCTTCCTCCCTATTCTCTTCGGTCAGGACTCGGGGGACAGGGATCCACCAGGCCCCCAGCACCCCCACCCTCGCCCACCTGAGCTCTGCCCCCTTTAGGGCTCAATGTGGGGCTCACCGCCCCTGCCACCCCAGCATTCTCACCCACAGGGTCTCTTTCCCACCCCGCTCAGGGACGGTCCAGGTTGCTTGCTCCCCTGGAGCCGAGCAAGGGCTCTGACAGTGGCTCTTTCCGGGGTCCGTACCTCAGTAGAGCGCCAGCCGTGACTGTGGCTCGGGTCCCGTTCACCCTAATGACTTATAAATCACCTAGTAGATGTGAAAGAAATCTGACAGGAGCTAGGATGCGAAATGGGCTTTGAAAGTAGATAAAATTTCACTAAGGATGGAAGTGTGCACAAGCTCCTTCGGCTCACTGTGAGCAAAGGAAAAGGGGAGGAAAATTGTGTTAACTTCCGGACTTCGGAGCAAGAAGCACAGAGAAGAGTGTTGTTGGCTTTATTCGTCGACTTTTTTCTCTTTTTCCTTTTTGCTTTTGGTTTCTTGAGACAGAGACTCACTATGTAGCCCAGGCTGGCCTTGAAGTGTCAGCGATCCTCCTGCCTCAGCCTCCAGAGTGCTGGGATCACGGGGCGTGCGCCACCACGCATGGCTTTGTTTTTCGTTTTTAAAAAATGCGCATTTGGAGAGACAGATGGATGGGTAAGTCGGTGGGTGGAAGGAGCGAATGGCTGGATAGATGGATGTGCATGGAGACACAGAGGGGTGGATGAACCAGCGGCCGGAGGAAAGGCCGGCTGGCTAGGTGGGTGGATGGATGGGTGGGTGGATGGGAGATTGAACGGAGGGATGAAAGCTGGGCCATGGTTTAAAACAAATCCCTTACTTTTAAGGAAGCAGAAAGAGGCCTGCATCGATTGCAGGCCAGAGGAAGGCTGCGTTACCTCCAGGCTGTCCCCCACCGCCCGCCTCCTGTCCCTGGCCTCCACTCCCTTGCCTCTCCTGCCCACTTCTGGAAGCTGGGGTGAGGACCGGCCGCTGCTCCCCACTCCCTCTACGCTCTGTCCCTTCCTCTCTCTGTCTCTCTCTCTCTCTCTCTGACTTTTGTCCTTGGATATCTGCATGCGCAGAAGTGGTTTCGTTTTCTGCACCAGGGCGGCCATTAGGAGGAGGCAGGTGCATTACCCTCTCTCGGCACAATAGTGGCCCCTTCAGCCATTCTGCTCCACCTAAGGCTGTGTGTGCTGCCCCAGCTTCCTCTCCAGAGCCGGGAGGCCCCATCTGTCAGACAGTTTGCGCCCGTGCCTCGGCCATTATGCCCGCCCCGGGCTGGATGGCGGCTGTGCCCGGCTCTTTATCCTCCCCAGGGCTGAGCAGGGCTTGCTCGGAAGAGGGTTGTCAGCGTGCACGGAGCGGCCCACGCGGCCTAATGCACTCTCTTGCCTTTGTCCCGCCTGCCTCTCCTGCCCCACGTTCCCCACTCAGAAAGCCTCTTCAGACACATCAGCAGCGAGGCCACAGAACAGCCACTTGTTGGCTAATTGTGCTGAGCAGCTGCCGGTGGGGCTGGGAGCAGGGCCGGGTGGGGTCGGCAGCTCAGCTCAGCCCGGCTCTCCTGGGAGAAGCCCCTCTGCTCCCTCCAGAGCCTGACTGCTGGGCTGGGCGCTCCAGCTGGGGCAGCGATGCCCACCTCTGCTTCTGTGCCCAGGGGAAGGGGACAGGGGCCGGGACATGCTCAGGCCTGGGGTTAGCAACATGATGGTGGCTTTTAAGTCCTCCTCCAGCTCCCCAGGGCTGCCTGCTACTAGTACCAGGAGCTGGAGACACTGAGATCAAACCCTGGCTGCGCTGCAGTCTGGCTGTGTAACTGGAAGCTTGACCTCTCTGAACGTTCGTTGTCTTCTCATGAAAATAGGATAATAAGTCCTCCCAGCTCCCCAGGGCTGCCTGCTACTAGTACCAGGAGCTGGAGACACTGAGATCAAACCCTGGCTGCGCTGCAGTCTGGCTGTGTAACTGGAAGCTTGACCTCTCTGAACGTTCGTTGTCTTCTCATGAAAATAGGATAGTAGCAACGCCTGCCCCGGTCGTTGTGTAAGATTTCACTGGGGGGTCTTAGAACCCCTGAACACAGCTCTTAGGGGTTCACAGTCTGAAGGGTGTGGCCTTGGCAGGAGACACTAACCCAGCCCGAGAAACTAGGGTGGGTTAAGCAGGAGCTAGAAGAGCCCAGGCCATGGCCCAGGCCAAGGCAGATCGCAGTAAGCAGGAGTAGTATATGCAAAGGCCCTGGGGCAGGATAAATTGGAAGAACAGAGGGCCAGCATGAGAGGAGTCAGAAGAAAGCAGCCGGAGAAGTAGCAAGGGCCAGGTCAGGGGTTCCTGCAGCCTTGGTAAGAAGCTTAGCTTTATCTTGAGGGTAGTAGGGAGCCAGGGACGGGGAGGTGGGTGGTGGGGAACCACAGACCCTTGTTAGGTTTTTCTTTTCAAAGACCAACCCAGCAGGGTGATGTTCACTGCTCTGGTCTCTCAGGTCGCCCTGCTTGCTGGCCACAATTCCCTGATGGCATAACTGCTGTCCAGCCTGGAGAGGCAAGGGTTAAATGCCATAGCTCGAAGAAATCAGAGGATTACAGGTTTTCCGAGGCCTGTTCCTTCTATCACATGGGTGACAACGCACCCTGCTATCTTGGGGCTCAACTGTCACCTCCAGGAACTGTACCAGAACTCCATTAGAGAGACCCTGGCGGCAGCTCGCAGATGTCAGGCTGGTGTTGGGCCGCAAGTCCTCACCCCCCGCTGCTGTCATGGGCCAGAGCCGCCCGGCGATCAGAGGCCAGAGAGCCACGGGCAGGGAGCTCACAGCTGTCGTTCCCCACTTTGGGGCTCTGGACTCGGACAGGAACCCCGAGATCTCGCTGCCTCTCTCCCGCCACACACAGGGCTCCCGGAAGGCCCGGCGGCGCTGTGGCAGGTGCCCGACCCAGTGAGCGCCCAGCACGTTGGCGCTGCTCCCGTGCTCCCCTCACGATTCTGGTGCCTCCTCCGCTTTTGTCCCTTCTGTAAACTTCAACTGTCTTTTGTGTGTGATTTAAAAAAGAAATCTTGCAAATGAAAATAACTTCCTTGCTTTTTCGGATTTTCAGAGCAACGCGTGCTCATTATGAAAGATTCAGAGGACAGGTGGAAGAGAGGAGAAACAATGAGGCAGGTTTTAGCAGCCTCGGGGTGTTTACAGCAGAGTTGGAATGATGAGGTTCCCTCTTCATGAAACTGGGGTGCTCCTTCCTTTACCCCTCCTTAAAATCCAGCTCAGGTTCCTGCTCCCCACAGGGGTCCCCAGGGTCCCGAGGTCCAGAACAATCTTCGCTTTAACTGATCTTGGTTTCTTCCATTTGAAAAAGCATTTATTGACATTTATTACTTTGGGGCGGCACGTAGGACCCGGCCGCTGGGATGCATCCCTCCTGTCTGCATTAGGAAGAGGGCGTGTGCCGGGCACCCGCAACCTCATCTGACGGCGTCATTGTGGAAGGCAGAAGGTGAGTGTTGCGCTCGCCCCCACTTCACAGATGAAGAAATTGAGAACAAGAAGCTTTCCTGGAAACCACGGCAGGTGAGCTGAGAGCCAGGATTTGCACCTGAGTCTCTGGGCTGGGGCTTGAGCTCTGAGCTCCCACATGGCATTGCCTCCCTGCACAACTTAGCAAGGGGATAAAGGTCCTCACCTGGGTGTGCCCAGGAGAGGGAGGACAGCGGCATCATCCTGGGGATGTGAGAAGACTCCCTGGAGATGGTGAGGCTTTACTGGGTTTTGAAGGATGTATAGGAGTCGTCAGCACAGGAAGCATCTGAAGAGGAGAAAACAGCCTGTGCGTGGTGTGACGGGGGTGAGTGGGCAGAGACAGCGGCAGCACAGGGACAGGCCGGGAGGAGAGGGAGCCCGGCACTTACACTCTCCACTCCAGACTGGAGTTTTGGGTGCCTCGGGCACGCAGCAACCTGGCAGGTGACCCAGAGGGAGGTGGCGGCTGGGCTGTGCACCAGCCATGCCCAAGCTGGGCCCGGGAGCTGCGTTCCCATTTGAAGTCTCTGCAGCAAGCAAGCGTGCTGGGAGCTGTCCCTGCATGCTGGGGACGTTTGGGGCCCGGACTGGCATGGCCAGAGGTCTGACGCCTTTGTTCCTCCCAGGCTCCCTGGCCCCGCCCTCTGCCCACCCTGCTGTGGTCCAGGGAGGGTGTGTTCAACTGCTCCTGCCTTGGGGTCTTTTATCCAGGGCCCTGGGGTCAAGATCCTTGCGCCGGGCGGTATTTCAACAGCCCGACTCTGGGTCTTGGGATTCTGGAGCTCGGGCTCGGCCTTGACCTGTGCCTGTGGCCCCAACCAGTGCTCTTCAGGGCAGACTCTGGCTTCTGCTGCGCCGGGCTGCTAGGCAGAGCCCCGGGAAGCCGTGACAGCCGCTCGTGGCTCCTCCGCCTCCTCGCGGACTCTCCGTGCGCCCTAGGCTGCCCCACCTCAGGGGACGCCCACCTCACCCGGCAGCCGGAAGCGCTCCTGCGGGAGGACTAGAGCAGGTGCTGGCCACCTTCTCCCCCACCCCACCCCACCCCCGGGCTCTCTCCTGATTGCGGAAGTAGCCTGGGACCTGCACCACAAGACCCCCGCGGCCCAGCTTCTGCTCCCGGTCTGGCCCGCTCTGGTCTCCCAGCCAGCGTCTGTGAGCCCGACATCTGGGGCGCCTCAGTGGGGCGCCTTTGCTGTCCCGTCCTCCATCCCAATTTGGGGCCCAGCTGTGACCAGACCCGATGACGTCTACGGGGGCCTCTGGCCCCCCTTCCCTGGCTGCGGGCACTAGAGGCTGCCCAGGCCGCCCTGTGGGGGCCTTGAGGACCTCTTCCCTCCCCTCTCCTGCTTTGCCTCTGGGTCCACCTCTCTCATCCTGGCAGCTCCCGTGGCCTTGGTCCTCACCACACAAGGTCTCGCGCCAGCACTGCGGCTTTTGTGGTCTCCAGGAGACGGCTGGGCTGGGAGTCCCAGGGTTCCCACCCCTCTGCCCTCCCTGGACAGACAGACCTCATTCCGTCCCTGCTGCCCACCTCACTGGACAGCCATGCTGGGACCCCGTCCAGTCTCGGCGCCGGAATGGGCTGCTGTGTGCTCTGATAATGGCCGTTCTTTCTGGTAAGCGCGACTGTGTTAGTCACCTCCCCATCGCCGAGCAAAACACTCAACATCCACAGCTTAAAGGAGACTGATTTCAGGGTCTTCAGGCCGTGCTCGGCTGGCTCCAGAACAGAACGACGTGGCAGAAGGTGTGGGGAAAGAGAGCCGTTCACTTCAGCCACCAGGAAGCAGAGTCGGGGGAGCAGCCAGGGACAGGAGTGACCCTTCTGGGTCACAGTCCTAGTGACCGCCTCCAACCCGGCCCCGCCTCCCGACAGCACGTCAGCCACGAACTCACCGGAGGGACTCCTCCTAGACGGAGGTGGCGAACCCACGGCACGCGTGCCACAGCCAGCTGTTTGTTACCGCTGAAAGCTCTCAAAGGTTCGCCATCACCGCTCGAGATTTAGGACCTACAGTGACCCCGTGGCACACCTAACATGGCAGCTACTTCATTAAAGGAGTTGAGCTGCAACTCACATGGGGTCGCAAGACTCGGGCGTGTCGCTCTCCAGAGGAGCAGCTCTGCCTCCAGCCCCGCCTCTGTCTGGGAGTGTGCGGCCCCTGCTACTACCCACGTGAGAAGTTCATCCATCTCGCTCAGATTATTCACATCTCAAAACAAAACAAAAGACCGGAGAAATACTCAACAAGAGTACAGTGGTGCACACCTAGGAGCCCAGCACCCTGGGAGGCTGAGGCAGGAGGATTGCAAGCTCCAGCTCAGTCTGGGAAATTTAGCAACTAAGTGAGACCCTGTTACAAAACGAAAAATAAAAAGAGGGCTGGGGATGGGGCTCAGTGTTGAAGGCTCTGGGTTCCAGTCCCAGTCCCTGCCCCTCAAAAGGGAGGGAAGACATTCTTCGAAGATCTTTTCTGACGGAGGAGCTGTTGCTGAGTGGTGGTAGGAGTGGGGACAGACGGGGCGCCCTCTGGACCGTGAAAGACACAAGAACAATGAACACAGCTCATCTAAAAATCACACAGGCACAGCAGTGAGGTCGTTTACGTGCATTGTCCCTGCCCACCTCTCCTGTCCAGGTGAGGACACTGTGGTTCAGGGGCCCCGTCAATTGCCCAAGGTCACCAGTAGAAGGGCACGGAGCCTGGAATTCACTCCCAGGCCCTTTGACTCTGGAGCTTTTGAAGCCTAGTTGGATGCCAGGTGCCCTGCCCCGTCACGGGCCCTACTCCTCTCTCTCAGCTGGCGTCAGCACACATCAAAGTCACAGGCAGGAGCAGAAACCAGAGGGCAGGGTATTTCAGGGTCCCAAGGGCCATGGGGTCCATGGACAGCTTTTTCTTTCTGTTACTGGTGCTTAAGCCCAGGCTTTCACACTGAGCCCCATACCCCACCTATCGGCTGTTTACTGAGCACCTCTGAGCCACTCTGCAGACCCCACCACGACGTGGGGGTGGACAGGCGGTGGAGGTGACCACCCTCAAACAGGGACTCCCTCGTGGTGGGCAGGCTGCTGGCCTGGGAGGAAGCTTTTGGGTTCTGTGTCTAACCCAGCTGTGACCCACTGCCTTGGGCCTGTGGCAGGCTCTGAGTAGCAGGCTGTCCGTCCTCCTGGCTGCCACTGCTGTCTCCAACCCGGTGGCCGCATCCCAGGGGTGCAGGAGCCCCAGATGACTGGGGGGAGGCTGAGATGGGTCCTGGAGGAGGTGACACTTCAGTGACCCCAAGGCTGAGTGAGTTGGGTGGACAGAGAGGAGAGAGGAGTAGGAACCAGCCAGGGGAAGCCACAGCCCACGGCAAGAGGAAGCTGGGGGCAGAAGTCACGATGAAGCCAGGAGGAGGCTGAGGCTGGACTTCCAAAGCCTCGGGGACCTGGGAAGGAGGGGTGGCCCCCGAAGGCTCAATGAGCCACAGGGCTCTCAACACTGGAGAGGGCCTGAGGAGGCAGCTCAGCGACAGAACACGCCTGCATGTGCAAGACCCTGGATTCCATTCCCAGCACTACCAAGCACACAAACAAGCCCAGCCTGATAGTGCCCACCTGTAATCCCAGCACTCGGGAGGCTGAGGCAGGAGGATTGCTCGGAGTTCGAGACCAGCCTGTGCCACAGAGGGAGTTCAAGTTCAGCCTGGACTACAGAGTGCGACCCTGTCTCAAAAAACAAACGATAACATTAAATTAATAAACACTGGATGAGTGTGGCCTAAAGGAGGCTGGAAGGAGCCAGGGGGATGCGTGGGCATGGAGGCTGCGGCATCACCCTGGCAGAGGTGGGTGAGGGTGGCCCGACCGAGACTGGAAGAGGGCGGAGAACTACAACCCCACAAGTGTGGGAGAAGAACACCTCCCCATGTGCCAGGATTCAGGGCCCCAGGCCCGGGCCCTTCCTTGGGGTCCTGGAGCACCTGATTCTGGCTGCAGCCAGCAGGCCTGGGCCCCTCGCCTGGCAAGGGTGGGTAGGCGTGAGAGCCGCGGCGGCAGCGCCAGCCCGGGCTCCCTGGAGCGCCAATTCTGAAAATGACAAATGGAGACGGGCTGGGAAGGTTGGAAAATGGGTACCTCCGCGCCTCCTGCGTCTACCGCAGGGCCGGGAAATAGCTGAGCCACGAGGGAGCCGCCGGAGGGGTGGCCGCCCGCGCCAGGGACGGGAGGGGCCCGGAGAGCAGGAGAGAGTAAGGGACAGCAAGGACACGCTTGGCGGACGGAGAGGACAGACGTCAGAACGGACACAGAAGGGCCGGCTGCGTGCGTGACCGTGTGTCGTGTGAGCAATTCGAAGCCCGCCGCCCCTCGGGCCTGCTGCACACCCTTCTCTGTTCATCCTGCCACCACCGAAAAGAGAGCGGGCGCGCAGGAGAGAAAGAAGGAAAACAAAATATCTACAGTTGTCGAGACAAGAGGAGAAAAATAGAGGCAAACATCCGTAATTTTCTCTGTGGGGCTTTTCGGTAATTGAGCCATTTGGATAAAAATAAAGGCAGCGGGCCCCTTAGGTAAGAAGAGCTTTTGCAATCTAAGAAGCTTGAATTATGCGTCTTGTGTCACTTGAAATCCCCCCCGTCCCCCCCCTCACGCGGGCGACCCAAACCACTTTCCCTTTTCTTATTATTTTTTTAAGTACCCTGTCAAATGTCATCTGCAGAGCAGAGAATTTCAGCTGTCACAACTAATTTCAATTTTTCCCTGTGCTTTCCCCCCTTGGCGTACGGGGCGGGGGGGCCCGGCTGAGCCCCTTCCCTCCCCCGTGCCGCTGTTCACTCTTTTTATTTCTCATTATTGTTATTATTTCACAACCCCATTTACATCATAAATTTGTTTGGGGAGTGTTTAAGGACTGAGGGCCGCTTGTGCCGATGGCTCGGCCTGGCCCGGTGGGCTTCGTGCTCCCTGCCCCGCTCCTTGAACCCTACTCTGCCACCCTGAGCCCTGCGACTCCCCACCTGGTCCCCTGCCCACCGGGGGACTCGGGTCCCGGGGCCGCAGGTGGCTGAGATCCCTGCAGGCAGTGGGGACAGTTGGGGGGACAAGTGTCATGGCCTGGCCCACTCCCTCCCCAGGGGCCGGCACTTTGATCTTGGATTCCTTGGGCTCTGGGACTGGGAGAAATAAATTTCTATTAGGTGAAAGTATCCAGCCTGGGATGCTTTGTGACAGCAGCAGAAACAAACTGAGACAGGTGGTCGCCAAAGAGTGACCTCCAGAAGCCAGGGTGCCTGTCCACTAGGCGATTTGGGGGAGAACCTTCCCAGTGGACAGAGGAAGGGGCACAGGGTGGAATGTGGGCTGACTCGGGGTCCCCAAAATTCATAAGCGGAAGCCCTAAGCCCCGGAACCTCAGCATGGGACTGTCCCCAGCTGATTTCTGTCGCTGTGACTGAATTCCGCAGTCTCGATGACTTACGAATCTGAGAGGTTCGTTGGGTCTCCAGGGTCCGGGGGCCCAGGCATATGCTCAGCTCCTGGGACGTTCAGTGTGGTTCAACTCACGGGAAACAGAGGAGCAGGTGGGTTTGGGCAGAACAGAGGGGCAAGAGTCTGAGGGTGAGGTGCAGTGCCAGGCTGGCTTTAGAAGGCTCTCAGGACCCTTAACCTACTCTCCTGGGAACCATATTCATCCCTTCAAAAGTGTGGAACCCCATGACCTAATTAATCACTTACATTTTTAAAATTTTTGAGACAGGATCTCACTAAGCTGCTAATTTGCCCAGGCTAGGCTTGAACTTGTGATCCTCCTGCCTCAGCCTCCCAGAGAGCTAGGATTACAGGTGTGCACTATCACACCCAGCTCCAGCAGGCTACTATTTAACATCAGTCCTAGGGGAGTAAAACCCAGAGAGGTGGCACAGCGTGTTCTGAGAAGTGCATGTAAGCCAGCAAGGTGTGTACTCGATGCTTCCTGCAGGACTAGAAACAACCTGCAGGGTGGAGGAGAGTGGGGAGGGCATAAGAGAAGACAGGATGGGGTGATGGCCTGGCTAGGTGCGCCGCTTGGTCACAGAGTGCACAGAGCATCCAGCGGGCTCTCAGCACCCAGTTCAGTGCAGTGCTCCCTTCCAGAGAAGCTGTGTAGCCTGCTGGTTAAGGGTGTGCTCCCCGGAGTAGCTGAACTCCAGCTCTCCCCACTTACAGCTAGGCACCTGGGCACCTCCAGCCATTACCTCACCGGCAAAACTGGAATGCTGCACATGCCTGTCCCTGGGAGGCTGACGGAGGATCACAAGTTCAAGCCCAGCCTGGACCACTTAGTGACTTAATGAGAACCTGTCTCAAAGTTTAAACAAAATGGGCCGATGGATGGAATTCAGTGTGAAAGCCCTGGGTTCCATCCTCACTACCAAAAAAGAAAGGAAGGAAGGAAGGAAGGCAGGCAGGCAGGCAGGCAGGCAGGAAGGAAACAGATTAATGGTTTCTACCAGCGGCAGTTTTGCTTGTGCTCCCAGGCACCTGTGGACTACATTTTCCAGGAGCCCCTACAGTCAGGAAGAGCCATGTGACCGGGTCTGGCCAATGGAATCTAAGGAGGAAGTGACGTCAACATTTCCAGGTCTAGCTCCTAAAACTCCCTGTACCACTGTTCATGCCCTGGCACCTGGGCCCACGAAGACGGAGTAGGCCCTTGCCTCCCACTGCACTGTAGTCTGAGACGGCCAGCCTCGGAGGACTGTCACACCACCCATTGCCTTTTACATGGATTGAAGAGAGAAGCCATCCAGAGCGTTCAGCATGGCACCTTGGGCCACCACTGCTCCTCCGCTCCCTCCCCGTGGAGCAGAACCTGCCCAAGCCTGGCACCCCTGGAGTCCTCAGGACATCGATGCTGAGTGCCCTGAGCCTGGGCCTGGCGTTTGACCCATGTCCCCTCCATCCCCCAACCTTCAGGCTGAGACGCTGTCATTCTCTTTCAGGGGTCCCCGGCGGGGTCTAACCTGTCCTGCTTTCTTCCTCCTGTAACTCAGACTCAGTCCTGCCTCCTGCTGTGTCATGAAAAGGCGCTCAGGCACCCACCGCAGGGACCCCTTTCTGTTACCTTGCCTCAGAACCCTGATTCACTCACTCCCTTACCTCCTCTAAATTCCTGTGCCCTGCCGCAGGGCCATACCTTCCTACCAGAGGAGCATCTCGGTGAGTTTGCCAGCTTTCTTGTTGCTGGGACACAATATCTGACACCGTAATTTAATTTTTGTTTTCATTTGTTTCTTTCGGTACCAGGGATCGAACTCGGGTCCTTGTGCTTGCGAGGTGGGCGGGCGGTGGAATCCCGGGCACCCAGAAGGATGGGTTTAATTTGAGTCACGGCTCCAGGGCATTCAGTCCATGGCTGGCTGTCTCCAAGGCAGGAACAGCATGGTGGAGGGCCTGGCAGAAGACAGCTGCTTACTCCTCAGCAGCCAGGAAGTAGAGAAAGGAGGCGCCAGGGACAAGAATGTGACGCCCCTGCAGTCAGGCGCCTGTGAATTCCTCAGTCCACTAAAGAGTAAGCATCCGCATGACGCAGTCACCTCCCACGAGCCCCACCTCTGCACACCTGAAGCTTTTGAGGGAACATTTTAGACCTAAACCATAGTAAGGAGAGAGCTGGGTGACTTGGGACCCGCGTTTTTAACCTCACTCAGCCTGTTTCCTGCCCGACCACTCCTGGGCCCCAGCTTCTGGTTACGAGCACACAGTAGGTGCTCAACCGATGCACTTAGTCAGGGCCCTGCTTATCTTTCTCCGGAGTCCTGAGCGCCAGGGGGCTGCTGCTGGGAAAACATCCTGGGGCCAGCGTGGGGACAGATCCAGGGAAGCCGACTTCTCCAGGCTGCCCGCTCTGCACGGGGGCCCGGAAGCCATTCCTCTGGGAAATCGCACGACCCCACGCCCGGGCTGCTCTTGGAGCTGAGCTACCGTGAGCGAAATTGCCCTAAATGTGAATCCACATCTGAGCCAGGGGAAAGTGATTTTGACACTCACGAGTGAATTGCGGCAGCTCCCGTGCACAATATTTTCAGCTTGTCTGCCTTCCAATCACTCCTAAATCATACGTTTTATTTGGTGTGACTGCTCTTGGGCCCTGCCAGACTGGCAGCCATAGCCCAACATTTCAGGTCACATCTGCTTTTCATTCATAACGAACAACACGGGTACCAGGATCTCGTGGACAGCCACCCAGCACTGAGGACCGGGTGTCTCTAGGTCGCTCCCTGAAAGGGGCCTGCACAGAGGGGCAGGGCAGCAGAGCCTCACGGAGCAGCCCTGGGTTCAAACCCTGACCCCCGCTTCCGGCCGTGCGATGTCAGGAGTGCTGCCCGTGCTCCCCAAGCCTCTTTGCTCATCGGTGGGACAGACGCCTCGCCTTCCCGGCAGGAAGACAGTGCTGGGAGCTCTTGGTTTGTTTCCCTCCAGCAGCAGCTTTGGTGAGGGCGCCCCCCCCAACCCCAGGCATAGCGACGGAGCGGGGGCCACCGGCCCAGGTGAGTGAGACGTGGTCCATCCAGATAGGGAACTATTGCTCACACTCCAAGGTGGCCTTGAAGCTGGTGTGCCTTGTGCAAGACTCCGTAGGATTCCAGTCCTTGGCGTCCCCGGGGTTGTCACAGTTAGGGACACAGAAAGTAGAGGCGGGGTGCTGGGGAGTTCGTGTTTCCATTTCACAAGATTGAAAGGGTTCTGGGAATGAATGGTGGTGGTGGTTGCACAACACCATCGATGTACTTAATGTCACTGCCTGTTTAAAAATGGTTAACGGTATATATTTTGGTTAGGCGAGGTGGTGTGTGCCTGTAATCACAGAACTCTGGGAGGCTGAGGCAGGAGGATCGCAAGTCCAAGTCCATTTTGGGTAGCTTAGTGACTTAGTGAGACCCTGTCTCAAAATAAAAAATAAGAAAGGCTGGAGATGAAAGGCCTAGGCTCAGTGCAAAAGGGGGATGGGTTCAGTCCCCAGCGCTGCCAAGAAACAATTGCTATGTGTACATTACTATGATGTAAATGCTTTTATATTAATAAAAAATCAGCTTCCTAGAAGTTAATCTATAAAGAAAAAACTAAAAGAACAATAAATATGCACCACAAAGAAGGGTAATGGGGCCAGGTGTGGTGGCCACGCCTGTAATCCCAGCACTCAGGAGTCTGAGGCAGGAGGATCGCTGTGAGTTCGAGACCAGCCTGGGCTACATAGTGAGCTCCAGGTCAGTCTCAACTACATAGTGAGACCCTGTCTCAAAAAAACAAAAAAAAGAAAAGAAAAAGGGCAAAAATGGAGGAAAAGTTGAGGGAGAGCAGCTGGACAATCCACAAATGGGTTCATCCGTTTCCCTTCTTTGGGCCAGGGATGTAGCTCAGCAGTTCGGCGGCCTGCCCTGCAAGTGCAAGGACCCGAGTTCAATCCCGGTACCAAATAAATAAATAAATAAATAAAAGCTTTGCAAAACCTCATGGCCGGTATGGGGGAAAAATGAGAACCAAGACCTGTCATGTAAAGGTACAAGATCCCAATGATGAATGTAACTGTTCTGTGTACCTAAAATGTACCAATAAGCTCAATGAGGAAAAAAAAAAAGAAAAAAAAAACAACCTCATGGTCAAATCACAACAAAGGTGGTACAGGAGAAGAAAACCACCTCTCTTTCTCTCTTTAAAATACAAAAGTCATGAATTAAATTCTGTGATTTTAGTCCACCTATGTATTATTTTCACAAAACTAGAGTTTGCCACTGCTTTTCTTAATAACTGACTGTGTGTATGAATCAGGAATCATCTTGAAAATGGCAAGATAATTTCCCAGTACTTTCATGTAAAAAGTGTTGGCAAGATATTAAATGCAAATGGCTGTAGTCCCAGCTACTCAGAGGCTGAGGCAGGAAAATTGCTTGAGCCCAGCAGTTCAAGGCCAGCCTGGTCAGCACAGCCAGACCCATCTCAAGGTAATCAAATAAAATAAAACAAAAAAACTGAAACCTGTCATGTTTCTGTGAGAACTCAACTCGTGCTGAAGTGTCTTTCTGTTCAGACACAGCCAAGGTCACCAGAGATAAACTGGAAATCGGTTTGTAGAGAGGCCTTTTTGTAAGCATTAAATGCTGAGACCTCCAGAGAGGAGGAGGAGGTCATTTGGTCTGGACCAGCTCAGAGAAGCCTGTATTTATTTACTTCAACTTTTTTTTTTTTTTTTTTTTTTTTTTGCAGGCAGCATCTCGCTGCCCATCCCAGGCTGGCTTGAAACTCACCATGTAGTCTCCAAACTCACCGCTGTCCTCCTACCTCAGCCTCCCAAATTACACTGGCTTGGATGCCTTCTTCTTGGAAGTCAATATACTTCTTGGCTGGAAGTCAATATACTGTCCCTTCTGCCTTGCTGTGTTGGTCAAAGTAGTCACAAGCCACCAAGACTCCAGGGAAGGGGACATAGACCCATCTCATCATGGGAATTTGTGGCTGTTTTTAAAATTCCCACCCCACCTGCTTACAGGGGATCTGCTCTCCACTCTGCTCTCTTCCTGCTCCCCTGGCCCAGGCTGACCTGAGACACCCAACTGTAGGTCTCAGTCTTTGTCTGGTTTTTTTTGTTTGTTTGTTTTTGGTACTGGGGATTGAACTCAGGTCCTTGTGTTTGGGAAGCAGGTGTTAGAACCACTGAGCTAAATCCCCCGGCAGTCTTTGTCTGTTTTGAGACAGTCTCAGCTGATCAGTAGTAAATCCCTAATTTCTTCAAGCCTTAGTTTCCTCACCTATAAAAGGTTGATGTTAGCAGGCTGTGGTGGTGAATATTTATAGTCCTAGCTACTCAGGAGGCTGAGGCATGAGGATCACAAGTTCAAGGCCAGCCTGGACAAGTTACCGAGACCCAGTTTCAACAGAATAAATAAATAGATAAATAAATAGGGCTGGAAATGTAGCTCAGTGCTTCTTGGGTTCAATATCTAGTACTGAAAAGGAAAAATGTTGCCAAACATGGTGATCCTCCTGCCTCAGCCTCCCGAGTGCTGGGGTTGTAGGTATGTGCCACTACTCCTGGCTGGTTAAGGAACTCTTTTCCCCCTTCACTTGATGAACCACACTTGAGCACTGTAGGAAACTCCTCCTGGGGAGGTCTGCCTGGCCACTGGCCCAGGGTCTCTGAGGGATTAAGTGTGCTGGGCCCCTGGCTGTCCTGTGACCCCTCGGTAAGAGGCAGACACCAGGCCTGACAGAAGGAATCTCCTCTGTGCTTTGAGCTTCCACGTGAGGGGACACTGCACAGGACCAGGCAAGCGCAGTGCCATCGTGTCCCCCTTGAAGGATTGTGTCACCTGTCTGGACCTCAGTCAGGTTGCTCTGCCCTCAGCAACTGTGCCTGCTGGACACGCTCATGGTCCCCTGGCTGCTCTGTCCCCAGGGCCTGTGCGCCTGCCCTCTCCGCACCTTTTTTTTTTCAATACTGAGGGTAGAACCTATAGAGTTCCCCATAGGGAAACCCCGTAGGGGTTTCACACTTTGAACCCAGGCTCTTTTTTATTTTTGAGACAGTCTTTCCAAGTGTCTCAGGCCCAAGCTGGATTCCAACTTGAGATCCTCCTGTCTCGGCCTCCCCAAGTGTCTTCTTTGCCTGGGTATTCAGTACATTTCTGTTTTGTTTTGCTTTGTGTTCTGCAGTACTAGGGATTGAACCCAGGGCCTTCACACTGAGCTACATCTCCAGGCCCTTTTCTTAAAAACATTTTTTTAAAAAAAGTTTGAGGTAGGGTCTCAGCAAGTGGCGGAGTTGCTCAAGCTGGGCTCCAACTTGTAATCCTTCTGCCTCAGCCTCCTAGAGTGCTGGGATTAACAGCTGTGTGTTCCACCATGCCTGGCTGTGTTTTTGTTTTATTTTGTTGTTTTGGGTTTTTTTTTGAGACAGGGTCTCACTATGTAGTTGGGACTGACCTGGAACTCACTGTGTAGCCCAGGCTGGCCTCGAACTCACAGTGATCCTCCTGCCTCGGCCTCCTGAGTGCTGGGATTACAGGCCAGCGCCACCACGCCCGGTTTAAAACGCCATTTTTAATGTCGTAGGTACGGCTAAAGTCTCACTTGACTATCTGTTCTTTGCTGCGCCCCATCTCTGTCTCTTCCCTCTTCGTGGAGATCTCTGGTGTCATTTTGCCACATCTGTCTCTGGGGTTTCCTATGCATTTACGTGTCATACACTTGTCCTCTGAAATAAATGGTGTGATTTGCATGCCTTGAGCCTTTGATTTGTTTTTACATAAAAACGATCAGACTGATCCTATCATTCTATGACTTTTTTTCAACTCAATGACACACGTCTATTTATCCACATCAGCAAAACGAAGAAGGGGGTGCGTGCGTGCGTGCATTCATGCGTAATGCGTGGGTGCGTTCGTGCGTGATGCGAGCGTGTTGCGTGCGCGTGCGCGTTGTGTATGTGTGCGTTACGGCGGTGGGGGGGGTTGTCTGGGATCTGGAATCCAGGCAGGGAAACTTTAGGGCAGCTCGCCGAGGGCTCTTTGCTTCGCAGACGCTCCATTCCGCGATGCTCACCCTTGCTTTCTCCAGGCTGAGCAGGTTTATCTCCGCAGACAAACCGCAGCCGTCCTCTCTGCACGGCCACTAGAAGACCTTCCTTCTTCCTGCCGTCTGGCCGGAGCTCTCTAGGACCCGAGCTCATTTCGTCTGGGAGAGTTGGAGGTGGTCGGGGCTGCGCAGCCCAGCTGTCCTCAGCGTGAACCCGTTGTCCAGGTCTCTTTTCCTGAGTCCGAGTCCTTCGGAAGCTGAGAAAAACCAGAAATGCACGAATCACCTCGAAGCAGGGGACACCCGTCAGGCCTTACGAAGGTTGCCTGCGATTCGACCCTGGAGCCACTGTCCTGGGTGCTGGGGTGACAGGGGGTGCGCACAGCCCGGGCCTTTAGGTTCTAACCTTTGGGGCCATCCTGCTTGCTGACTCGTCAGGATGTGGCCATGCTGCCGTCCACTGCCCTCCTGGGTGGGATTTGCTTTGAAGTCTCGCCTGCGTCCTGCTTCGTGACAGCTTTGCCCCGTGAGACAGTCGCTGTTTCTCTCCCAGGCCTCCAAGCCCAGAGCTGGGCCAGTGCAGATAGGGGCCGGACTGAGTGCATAGCAGAACCGAATCCCTCCTGCGGGTCTGACCCGGTCCCCTGTGTGACCGAGAGGGCGCCTGCCCGGCTCCTGCCCGGCTCCTGCCCGGCTCCTGCGGGATCAAAAGGCGTGAGGTTTTAAGGCCTCTAGAAATCCCGTGCCTTCAAGCCTTTGCTCATGCTGACCCCTTGCCAGACCCGTCTGCCGGGTCCCGCAGCGTCCGCATGGCCGACCTGGGGCACCTTTGCCACTGACTCTTCTGTCTCTTGGCTGCTTCTATGTTTATCTTAAAGAGACCTTACCTCCTGAGTGATACTTAAGTAAGTGTGTGTGTGTAGTACTCGGATTAAATCCAAGACCTTCACACTGAGCTACAGCCCAGTCTTTTTTGTCTCTTAGGTTTTTTGTGGGTTTTTCTGTTTGTTTGTTTTTGTTTTTTGATTCTTTGAGACAGGGTCTCACTATGTAGTTGGGACTGACCTGGAACTCACTGTGTAGCCCAGGCTGGTCTCGAACTCACAGCGATCCTCCTGCCTCAGCATCCCGAGTGCTGGGATTACAGGTGTGTGCTACCATGCCTGGCAAGGTTTTTGGTTTTTGAGACAGGGACTCAGTAAATCACTGAGATGGCCGGGCTGGGTTTGAATTTGCCATCTTCCTGCCTCAGCCTTCCGGAGTGCTGGGGGTACAGGTGTGAGCCACCGCCCCAGCTCAGTATATATTATTTGTAATTATGTATTATTATTATTATTATTCTATGAATAACCTTTTGTTGTTTTTATATTGCTAGGATTGAACTCAGGGCCTCTCACTGCGCTGTATCCCCAGCTCCCTCTTTTTAAAATTTTATTTTCAGACAGGGTCTCACTGAGTTGCCCAGGCTAGCCTTGAACTTACAGTTCTTATGCTCAGCCTCCCAAATAGCTGGGATCACAGGTACGGTGTGCTGCTGCCCCCGGGCTTCTTCTTTATTTTCTGTAACAGACTGCAAGCTTCCTACCTGGACCCTCCTCTGATCTTAATATTATTCACATAATATGACCTCTGAGGATACTTCCTGGTAGAGATTTCAGGAGGCAGGGCACAGAGGACTTTGGTTTTCTATATAAAGTACTAGTGTAATTCTATAAAAGAAGATACAGTGCTGGGCATGGTGGAGCATCGGGGAAGAGGCGAAACACTGAGTTTGAGGCCAGCCTGGAAGGCATCGTGAGACCCTGTCTCAAAAAAACAACAAAACAAAACAAAAGCATAGCTTTTGCTCACAGAAAAAAATAAGGATGTTAAAGCTCACTGAATGGCTGGCTGGAAGAAAGAACGAACAGACAAATGAGAATATGATGTATTCAGTAGCCTTGCTTCTGCTCCCAAATGTCTACATCCAACCTCCATAGGGAGGTGATCCTGACTTCCCTGTAATTCCCCGCCCTCTTGCTCCTTCTTTTTATTTTCCGTCACTTCCTCTCCAATTCTCTTGCCTTCTTAGGCGCCCAGGGCACCCGTCATGGCTAAGGTAGTGGGACTGGTGTATAGGAAACAGTCCTTCATTGGTCTTAATTATCGTTGTTGTTTTTCCTTCTTAAGTGACCAACTCATCTTAATTTTCAAAGGACTTTCCTAGTTTTCCCACTGAAAGTTCCATGCACAAGGAAAGCCCTTGTTCCCTGGCTAAACAGGGTGGCTGGTTATCCCACCCCTCCTTCAATTCCACTAATCTGATTCCATCACCTGGAGGAGAAATTTTGAGCGGGGAGGGAGGAGAATTTCTGTTGGTCCTTGGAATAGGCAGAATTTTAAGGTGGCCTCAGATTCCTGTTGTCTGGCGTACACACCCTGGACACTATCCCTGGCCTAGAGTGTAAGTGAGGCTGTGATAGGATGGGCAGCATTGCTAAGGTCGGGATACTGATCAGTTCACTTTTGAGTCAATCAACAATCCTGGGTGGGCCTGACCTAATCAGGCAAGCCTTTAAGAGAAGGGGATCAATCAGGAAGATGTGCTTCTTCTGGTCAAGAGCACCTAGCCTCCTCAATTTCTGCAGCCACAAAGGAATGGCTTCTCTTTGCCTAAACCTTGGAGGAAATTTTGGCCCCAGTGCACACCTCGATTTGAGCCAGGTGAGATATGAAGGAAACCAGCGCTCGCTGACTCTGGCCTTCGGAACCATGACAGGATAATTCTGCCTTGTCATAAGCAGCAATATTTGTGGATGCAGCCACAGAAAGCCAGTCAAATCCCACAAAAGGTGCTGTTCCACCTGTCCGGCTGCAGTGCCTTCATCTCCTGAACAGGGGGGCCGGGGCTCATCTCTGGGGCTGCACATGATTGAGGTAGTGCGCAGAAGGAGCTCGGAGTTGACCCGGTAAGGTTCCAGGTCAGCGTTTGGCCAGGCTACATCCTGACTTCTTTTCATGAGCACAGCTCCCCTGCTCTCCAGCAGCAATTACTTTGCTAGAATAAATAAGAAGCCAGCCCTGTCTCCCTCGGAACGTGTGAAATGGGCCCTTGTGAGACACCTTGGTCCCAACACGGCGAGGGGGGACTCTGACCTCCTCCACTGCCTAGAGCCCATCCTTATTTTGGGGGCAATCACTGTATCCCCAGTTTATGGAGGGTCACGATGAGCCCCCGAGGAGCTCATCATGTTGGAGCCCAGGACACCTATAAGACAAACTGAGCAAAAATTCAATCGTATTGAAAGCAGGGACCCCACCAGGTGTTTGTATACCCATGTTCATAAGTGTATGCACCATGGTAGAAAAGTAGAAGCAACCCAGGTGTTTACCGACAACTGAATGGGTAAGCAAAACGCAGTATGATCATGCACTGCAAGACTGCTCAGGCTTAAAAAGGAAGGGAATTCTTGGGGTTTTCCTCACATTTTTATGAGTGCACAGTGGTCATGCAGATTAAAGGGTTTTGCTTTGGCGGGTTTGAACACAGGCACTGCATACTTTAATCACTTCCCCACCCCTGCCACTTCCTCCCAGGGAGGAAATTCTAACACACTTCAGCCTGGATGAATTTGGAAGGTGTTATGCAGGGTGAAGGAAGCCATAGGCTGGCCTTGACCTCATAGCGATCCTCCTGCCTCAGCTTCCTGAGTGCTGGGATCACAGGCGTGCTCCACCACGCCCAGTAGAAGCCACATGCTGAAGGATAGACATTGTAGGATGTTACATCTCTTCCCAAAGTACTCAAATTCATGGGGAGAAAAAGTGGAACAGTGGTTGCTAGGGGCTAGAAGAGGAGAAAACAGTGTCAATGTTTGATGTATGTAAGATTCTGTTTTCCAAGAAAGGAAGGGTTCTGCAGGTGGAAGGCAGTGGTGGCCATACAGCGCTATGCACATACTCGATGCCACCAACATGTACACTTAACACATTTAAAGTGGTTGGTTTTGTGTTACACATTTTTTGCCACAATATAAAATTCAATTTTAGTTACCTACTTTAAAAAGTAATAGTCAGGTGTGGTGGCGCATGCCTGTCATCCCAACACTCGGGAGGCTGAGGCAGGAGGATCACTATGAATTTGAGGTCAGCCTGAACTACAAAGGGAGACCTTGTAGACAAAATGACAGCAACTAAAAGAACCCCACTATCTCTAATAGCATTAGAGTTACTGCACCCATAAAACAAGAACACAATGTTATCTCTTTTTCTTTTTTGGTACCAGGGATCGAACTCAGAACCTCGCCCTTGTGTGGCAGGCACGGTGCCACTGAGCTAAATTCCCAGCCCTGTCATTTCTATTTTTTAAAAGAATGTTTGGAGGGAAATTTTTCCTGGACTTAAAAAATAGGATAGCATAAACAAAAAAAACTACAGAAGGGATAGAATACCGACTGAGGAAATGTGCCCCAGAAAGAGGAACAAAAATAAAGACAGTAAAGAGGACAGTTTGAGAACAAGTAAATGAGGCCCAGAGCCCAAATAGTAGATGCTGCACTATGAATGGAGAAGGTGATTGAGGAAGAACTCGGTGATTTGAGACAATTTCCCAGAATTGAAGGACATTTGTTTCCATATCTTAAAAAGACAACAGAGTGGTCAGCATCATGGGTGAGAAAAAGACCCACTTTAAGATACAGCAGACCCTTGACTTACGAACTCAGTTTGTTCGCAAGGGCTGGTTGTAACTCAAGTTGGTCAAAGGCTCAGGCTCCTCCTCAGCCTCCAAAGCCTCTCTCCTGTACACAGGCAGAGCTCAGGGACCTCAGAGAGACGCCGGCCCAGGAGTTCTCACTTAGCCCCACACGGGAAGGATTGTAAAGTTCCTTCCGGACTCTTTAAGGGTTAGATCTGTGTCTGAGACCATCTGGAAGCACCAGCGGCCAGCATTCAGGTCATAACTCAAGACTTTGGTCTTAAAACTAAAATTCTGGTTGTAATCCAAGTTGTCCTATGTCTGGCTGGTCATAATTCGAGGGTCCACTGTACATCATCATAGAAGTTAAGAACCTCAGAGAAAAAGGAAGTCGATTCTATAGATTCCCAAGAAAGGGTTCACATCACGAAGGGCCATGCATCAGAAGACCGTGGGGCTCCTTGACGGCAGCAGTGATTGCTTCGACACAATGAGAAATGATAATGCCTTGGAAATTATTATTCCAGTCAAAAACTCTATACACAGCCTGAGTGTTCATCAACACAGGCAGGATAATGAGCTAAATATGCCTTCTCTCTGTCAGGGGGAGTGGAAGAACTGGATTTTTTTTGTTCTTTGAGACAGGGTCTCACTATGTAGTTGAGACTGCCCTGGAACTCACTACATAGCCCAGGCTGGTCTCAAACTCACAGGGATCCTCCCGCCCCAGCTTCCCGAGGACTGGGATCACAGGCGTGCGCCACCACGCCTGGCTTAGAACTGGATGGAAGTGATGCTATCACTTCAATTCTAGCGGTGCAAGGGAGGGAAATGCTAACCAATTAACAACATCCTGGAATTTGAGCGGTTGTAATGATCCGCTTGACTTTTGTGTACTGATGGACCAGTACTTGGTGTCAGAATACTAACAGGTAATGCCACCCAATTTCCTCTTGGATTCTGGGTACATTGCTTGATTTAGCCATGGCTTAATTTCTCCACACACACAAAAAAAAGAATCTGTGCTGCTGTTGCTGTTGTGTTTGCAGGACTGAAGGCTGAATTTAAGCAAGCAAATGCTCTGCCATGTAGCTATGTCCCCAGTCCTATAAAATGAATCCTGATGTTCACCTACTTTGCCTCACAGAGATGATGACAAGGATGAGGAAAAAAAGAGATTCTTTTCAGCATCTCAAAAGAAGATGATGAACAATACGAGTCCAGTTCGTTTTTCTTTGTGTAATTCTTGAGTACACACTGTCTTGTCTACCCAGCACACACTTGCACCAGCACAGGGCATTAGGAAAGAGCAGGCCCTCCCTCAGCTCCAACTTTCTGGTTGACAGGCCTGCCATTTTGCTCACTATTGATTGAGGGGTGGGTGTCTGACTTTTTTTTTTTTTTTTTTTTTTTGTACCTGGAATGGAACTTGGGCCCTTGTGCTTGCAAGGCAGGTGGCGGAGCCACTGAGCCAAATCCCTGGCCCGTACCGGTGGAACCACTGAGCCAAATCCCCAGCCCTGGGATTCTTGAACTGAGTTAGCAAAGTCCATTTCCATCAGCGCCAGTCACATATTCCATCGTCACATCTCTGGGGCAAAACTAGCAGGTGGCTCCAAGAAAGAAGGATGAAGCCAAAGAGACGCAAGAGTCCTGCCTCAAAAAAACAAAACAAAACAAAACAAGTGATGCAGCCTGAAAAAGAGGTGGGAAAAGATTTGAAAAAATGAACTGAGTCTTAGGGTCTCGGGTTACAGTCTCAAATGTCCAATGTGTGTCATTGTAACAGAAAGAGAAATCGCAGAAGAAAATATCTGAAGAAACACTGGCCAGAACCTTTCCAGTCTTGATGGAAAACTAAATTTATGCAATTCAAAAAGCCCTGTGGGCCCTATTCAGGGTAAACTCAAAGAAAACCATACCCTGAAACATCATAACCAAATGGCTGGAAATGAGAGATAAAGAAAAAAAATCTTGAAAGAAGGTAATTTGCAATATAAATGTTTATTCATCAGAGACCATGGAGACCAGAAAACATCTGGTAGAATAACATCTTTCAGTGACAAAAGCTCTGTCCATTGAGAACTCCACATTAAACAAACACATCCTTCCTTCAGGAACTAAAATGATAAGAAAAGGAAGAGCGTTCCATCCCCAGGAGAACCGCTCCAAAAGCTAAAGGAAAATTCTTGAGGTGGGAGAAAAATAATACCAGGTAGAAAATTAAAACTTAAATCACGAAAAAATAAAAACCTCAAAAAAACTCAAGTGTGTCAGGAGCTATTCCCTGACTTCCGCAAAGTCAGAATGACCTGGAAAGGTCAATATGTTCAATCAGTTCAGGACATGAAGGCAGGCACAACGGTGCAGCTGAAGACACCTGTGAAAGAGGACTCCAGAGCTGCTTCGGAAAGCGGCAGGAATGGTGGATACATGTGTTCGAAGGAGGAGGGGTTTTAGGGGGATTGATGGCAACGTCTTTTAGTGAAGATTTTTTTGTTTTGCTTTGTTTGTTTGTTTTTTGCGACAGGGTCTCACTATGTAGTTGAGACTGACCTGGAACTCACTGTGTAGCCCAGGCTGGTCTCGAACTCACAGGGATCCTCCTGCCACAGCCTCCCGAGTGCTGGGATTACAGGCGTGCGCCACCATGCCCGGCTTTTTTTTTTTTTTTTTGGTACCAGGGATCAAACTCAGGACCTTGCTCTTGTGAGACAGGCACAGTGCCACTGAGCTAAATCCCTGGCTCCTATAATTTTTGTTTATTTATTTTGGTACCGGGGATCGAACTTGGGTCCTTGCGCTTGCAAGGCAGGTGGCCGAAGCACTGAGCTAAATCCCCGGCCCTCCTATAATTTTTTAAAATTAAACATTCACCCTGTTTTTAATCACACCTAATAATGTTAATGGTGTGAAGACTCCTATTATTAAGATGTCAATTTTTCCCCGATGGATCTATAGATTAAACGTGATCTCCATCAAAATCCCAATAGAATTATTTTTTTATAGATAGGAACAAGCTAATTCTACAATGTTTATGCTAGGACAAAGGAACTTAAATAGTCACAAAGATTTTGAACAAGAATACAGCTGAAAGATTTACATTACTGGATTTTAAGATTTACTACAGGTGCCACAAGTGGTTTTATCAAGACAGAGCAGTGTGGATAAAAATACAGGTGCATCTGTCAGTGCAGTCCAGAAACAAGGTCTACATTTATATGGTTAATTGTTTGGTTTTTTGTTTTTGTTTGTTTACAAAGACATAAAATCAATTCAACAGAGACAGGATGGTCCCTTTTCAACTGGAATAGAAATAATCGGACGTTCTTGCAAAAACCAAATGAATCTTGACTGATACCACACATATTAGGCAAAAATGAACTAAAAATGGATCCTAGACATAAATGTAAAACCTACAGCCACAAAACTTCTAGAAACCACAGGAGAAAAGCTGTGTGACCTTGGGCGAGGCACTTCTCTTATTAGATAAACACTGAAAGTGCAATCCGTGGAAGAAAAAGATAAATTGGGCTTTTCATCCGAAAGCCACTTGTATTATTAGCCAATTAAATGCGAGCAGAAGTGCCATATGTCATTTCTAGGCAAAAGCTTTAAAAGCCAGTCTTGTCTTCAGCCTTCTGCATCCTGTTGACATCAGACTTGGCCATGTAATTTTCTTTGGCCAATGAAATGTGAACAAAATTAGTGCCTATCACTTGTGGCAGAAGCTATAAAAGCCAGTTTCTGATCTGCCTTTCTCTTCTCCCTCTGCCTTGCTGAAGCTTAACATCCCAGTCAGAGGCTGCTCCTTGGCCTTGGCTAATTAGCAAAGATGACATGTAATAGGACACAACCTTCTGGCTGTGATTATGTAGCACGAGTGAGAGATTAGCTACATTGTGACCCTGTGATTTCAAGGTCGGTTAGTTGTAGCATAATCTAGACTCCTCCATGCAATTTCATTTGGTGTGGCTTTTAGTTGGCAGTACCTGAAAATGAGGCTTTTCAATGTTTCCGGTAACATATCTCCAAACCTCAGGGAGGGATGCTTTATCTTTTTTTGAGATGGAGTCTCCCTATGCATTCATTATGTAGCCCAGGCTGACCTTGAACTCATACTGATCCTCCTGCCTCAGCCTCCCCAGTACTGCGATTCCAGGCCTGGGCCACCACACCCAGCTGGGATGGTTTATTTAGCCGAAGATTTCATATGTAAATCTAGTCACAACCATAAATCGAGTCATAACCACAGTATGTGGATTTATTTTTCCCTCTGAAAATCTTTTCTTACCTTCTTTGGGCAACATAATTCTCATGCATTAATTTTCCAAGTATTGGGAGCCAATGAAACGCAGGGCATTGCGCTGGATGCTAGAGAGAGCAACAAACAAGGCAAATGTAGCCTGTCTCAGTAGAAGTTTTATTCTAATGGAAAAGACAGTCAAGAAACAAGTAGTTACACAAAAACGTAAAAGCAGTTGTAATAAGCGCTAAAATGATGAAGTCAGGATATGGGAGTAGATAATGGGGCCTGACCAGGTCTGGGTCATCATACTTCTCTGTGCCATGAGAGATAAATGAGCTAACTTACTAAAAGGAAGAAAGGGGGAACCAGAACCCTGTCTTCCTACTTAGGTGTTCTGTGATCTTTGGACCAAACCTTGGAATGCCCCTTATGTATTGGACAATAGCCCATTTATATTCAAAGGGAGAGCCAGCTGGAATGGGATGAATCAACATTCTCCCCCCAGAGATATTTTTAAAAATTCAAAACAGAACTCTCCATGATGTTAGGTCAGCAGAACCATCTCTGCTCACGAAGGCTGATGCCAAATCCTTCATTTTTATAAGCATAGCAAAGTTAAAACACAACACACCCAGGCTGGGCAACGAGACAGCACTCAGCAACAGCCACCGCACTGCCAACTATGTGCTTCCCATTTGGGCTGAAACATGTTGTCGGAGAGTAATCGTCTCCAATACTGCGATTTGGCCAAATTCTTTTATTTTGCCATAATCTAGGAATCATTCCAATTTGATGTTACTTAATTCAAAAGAAGTTTCCCAAGCACCTACTGTGTGCTGAACTCTAAAAATGAGTCTCTCCTCCAAAGGAACTCACGACCTAGCAGTGAAATCATTAACAAACCGTCTCGACCCAATGCTTTGACAATTGGCCAATCATATATGTTTTTTCTAAAACACAAAGATTTCTCAGCACGTGGACGTGGTGAGGGGAGGCAGCATTATTAAGTGAAGCTGTGTAGGATTTGATTTGCTCCCTCTTCTTGTTTCATAACTTCAACATGGGCATGATGCTGACAGCGTGGTTCTCCATTAAATCCAACTCCTTGGCACCAAACACAGGCAGCCTAACTTGGACCAACCACTAACTAGATGTGTGAAGTCACTCAGCCTTGCTAAATTTGGTGGGGGGGTTGTTTGCTCATTTATAAGATGGTGCATCCCAAAGGCCCAAGTATCTTCCAGCACTAAGATTCCTTTCCTTGCTTTGAAAAATCTGCACCTTGTCACTACTATTAAAAAGTTTTGAAATTACGTAAGTATTCCAAGAAGCCCTCTTGCAATAGGGTTTGGACCACTGCAGGCAAGGAAGCAATGATGGTCCTGTGTATTTCCTGCCCCCCCCCACAAGTCCCAGAGTTCCGAACGTGTAAGCGGACACCATGCTGGGCTTTTTTGAGAGATGTCACCAAGCAACCCCGGCCAGAAGTGGGGTAGCCCATCCTTCTGCAAACAAGTCACCAGGCCTGCGGCCCCAGACTCCCTGCAAACGTGGGTGAATGACATTCTGTGGTGCTGCCTCTAGCCTCCACGTCGTACTCTGGTCCTCAGGGTGCTATCTCAAGGTGCTCTGTCCCAATATTTTAGCCCAAGGGTCATCCCAAGGAGGGGCTGTCAAAGGTAAGGGTTTCAGAGAACCTGAAGCCTGGGGGGCTGGCCCGGAAAAGCCATGTCTCTCCATTGAAGTACCAAAAGTAGACACCCAGAGGCCACATCGAGGCTCAAGCGCAAGGCACGACATCACGGACCGCACTGCACCAAGGTCCTTCAGCCGAGCTTGGGTGGTGACCCTCAATACAGAAGCCGGCCTAGGGCCCTGGGC
>NW_022900948.1:44985528-45023747 GCF_012274545.1 Fukomys damarensis
CATGGCGGCCCCGCACCCACGCTGGACCGAGACACGGGGCAGCCCGCGTGGATTTCGGGAGTTCGCTAGGGAGCTCGTGGTGAGCAGCCGGGTGTAGACGTAAGGCAGCTGTCTCACGCCCAGTAAGTAGCTTGTTAAACCTTAGAAAACACTCGTCTTTGGACCTTTTATATTTCGAGAGTGGAGTGGAAGAAATTAGGGTATTTTATTTTTGAGGATACTTTTTAAAAGGAGGTGTTAGAAGGGTTGTCCCCAAGAAGTAGAAGTTGTTCATGCTAAGTTTTTCCTCCACTAGAGAGGATGTGATGTGGACTCATTCAGACAGGGAAACTTTACCATCTGACAGTGTGCACTTTTGTCAGACGTAAACTGGCTCTTAAGAGGTTAAAAGCTTCCCTGAAGAATGAAGATAAGGCCTGCCAAAAATACTCTCAGGTTTTTGGCATGGTGCGTAGAACAGATCATGTATTGTGTCTAAAACTTACAAGTTAGCACTAAAAAGTAAACTTCTTACATTGCGTGTCTTCCTGAGTAATTAAAGCACGGATGCTTTAAAAGTTGGCCTGTAACTAATGACTGCTTGATTCCTAACAGAAAGCCACAGGACTGATTGTGTTAGAAGAAGGTCTCTACTGGGGCGCTTGAAGATGTGATTTTTGCATATTTCCAGTATGCCAAGGGAGGGAATCCTACCTATCTCCCAGATACTGACTTTTCATGTTAATACTGATGCTCCTGTAGGATTACATTGGATCCCAGAACTTTCCAAACCTGTTTCCACCTAAAATTTTGTCTGACAAATTGTTACTTGCTGGTTAGGTGCCAGCCAGTCCAGTAGTGAGTGTCCGTCTTACTTGGACTTCAGAGCAACCAGGTGGCTGTAATGGATAAACATGCCATCCATCTCCCTTTCCGCCATTCTGTTTGCTGGCACGTTGCTGTGCTCTCCGCAGTGCAGGGTCCTGGACCTTGTTTCTCGTTGGCTACTAATAATGTAATGGCTTTCACTCTGCGATGTGTGACAGTCACCTTGCTGGCCTTCTGTGTCCGGGAAGAATTATAGTCACTATCCTAAAGAGCTCAGACCCTCAGTTTACAGGAGGCTGTAGTTGAACATTAAATGAATTTTGAACCATTGCGAAGACTTTCTGCTTCTCTTGAGCCAGTGGTTGGACAGCCTGCCCAAGAGGGAGACCCTCTGTTAAATGCTGATTGTTGAAGCAGTTGTGTTTACTCGTAGCAGTGAAAACGTCCCTGGAATTGTTCTCAGCTGGGAGGTGCACCATTGACTGGCACGGTAATGAGCCCGCTGGAGCCAGGGCTGTAACTGTATTCCTTCTGAATGTTAACAGCTGAAGGCCCTTACTGTCTCCAAGGATTTGATGGCATTTAAAAACTAAAGGAGAAACAGGTTTGTGGGTGCTTTTAGGTTTTCTTCATAGATCTGTACTGAGCAAGGATTGTATGTTAGAAATCTGTAATGTTGTGTGTTTGTAGTAAAGCTTACCCCAAAAGCTGTCATATTATTTGGGCATCTGGATGGCTGTGTACTCACCATTGAATACACAGCAAATTGCAGAGTTGTGGTTTCTTTTTCCCCCTAGTAAGTGAAAATACAACTATATTTCATTAAATGACTGCAGAGGGTCCCCCTTCCCCTTTATCTGTCCTCATAAATACCAGTGACAGTCTGTAAAGAGCTTCCTAGGAAGTTTGTTTGTAAGCTGTCTTCCCCCCCCCCCCCCCCCCGTACTGTGGATTGAACTCAGGACCTTGCACTTGCCAGGCAGGTGCAGCACTACTGAGCTACATCCCTGACCCATGTCTTGTACTCAGTTTTTCTAGCAAATCACAACAGAGTCTGAGTTGACTCTGCTTGAATTTGAATCTGTAGTTTCAGCACCTAACCCACTGAACTTCCCTTCTGGCATCTTGAAATCTCCTTGTATATCCTTTGGGCTCTTCCTAACGATGTGAACCAGTGATTGCGCCTAGTGATTTGGACGTCGTGTTCTTAGATCAAAGGAGAGTCTCTGAAAATGTCATATGAAATTTAAGTTTTTTTCCAGTAATGGGAGGTCCCATGAATTAATAGTGTTTGACACAAATGGGTAATTTATATCCATTCTGAAATGATCTGATTCAGTCCTGTCAATGAAGACCTAAAACTACTTGGTGTTTAGAAACCTCATGGCTTGTTCTTCCAAGTCCGTGATTAGTGCACACAAAATATTTCTTCCATTCATTTGGAGAAGGGAGGATCCCAATACAGATGAGATGTGGGCTTAAAGCCAAAGTGGGTTGTCTTGTTCCGTATCCATGCTGTGTACCTGTGTCCTGTCATCTGAGTTACAAGGGACTTCACTGAGATCATGGGCCAGCGGATACAAGTCTGTTTTATTTTTCTTTTTTCAGTTTCTCTGGAAAGTCTACCAATAGCTTAGTAGTACCTGTCATAGAGTGCACGCGATCACATATTAACGAGGTAATGCGCTGCCACCATGTTACAGGTTCCCGAGAGCTGCCCTTGGGCTGGACCAGCTTCTGTCAGGCATCTTCAAAAGAGAAGAGGTTCTCTTGCCAAACTGCTAACATTCTTGAGGGGGTGGGCACTGGGGATGAACCAAGAGCCTTCACACTGAACCACATTCCCAAGCCCATTTATTTATTTGCTTATTTATTTTTGAGGTAGAGTCTTGCTAAGTCACTAGGTTGCCCAGGCTGAGCTTGAACTCTCAATCCTCCCACCTTGGTGTGCCAGAGCTCTAGGACTACAGGCATGGGCCACCAGGCCTGGCTCTGCTAATACCCCTGGACCTTGAGCTCCTGTTTAGGTCTAGACCCAAGCAGTCCCCCTTCGCATTGCGTAACTGCAGTGTTCTGTTGTGCAGAAGGCAGTATAAATGCTGCCTCGTGGAGCTCGGCATCTCTGCAGCACTGCACCCAGATGACTGACCAAGCCATTGTAAAACCAATTGGAATAACATTTTGTTGGCTTTTTGGGCTTGGAACTTAGTTTTTAACTCATAGCTTTTTGGGGGAAATGTTGAATGGTGTGTTGCCTGAGAGATTCAGCTCTCCAGAAATGCATCCCCATGTTGCTGCTTCCTGCTTTGAGCCAGGGCGGTGGAAAATTGTAATGGGCTGATCAGGACGTTAGTGCTTGAAGGTGCTGACTCTTCTACCAGCATGGTATTTCCTTTAACAGCGATGTGCGTCTGCCATTAAGAGAACATGCTCCATCGTTGGCTGTTGGCTGTGCCTTGGTAGATTCTGCCTTTGCTCATGTCATACACACGGTTTTGACTCATCGTGCCACCCGGTGTATTGGATGCCCAGGAGATTTTAGTTGTACACCATTGAGACGGTGTTGTGGACAGTCCAGAGATGTGAATTGCTCAAGTAGGCATTTTACAGGGCACTTAACTCCTACCTGTGCCGTCATTAGCTTCCTCGGACACTTGAAGGAAAGCAGTGTCTGCATGCAATCCCTGGACTGCTCCTGTAACTGCTTTGATGGACCCAGTAAAGTACCCTGCAAAGAGCGAGTCCTCCTTAGAGTGTGGGTGACGGCACAGAGCCTGTTTGGGTCCCTGCATGTTAATGGAAATGCCGAGCTTCTGATTGGAGAAGTCGATGGTAAATGAGCTCCATTCATTGAATGATTCCGAGCCTTGTCCCATTTTCAGCCAAGACTTCACTCGATCTGCTGTCCCTATCCCAGGTGTATGTTCTGTGAGACTTTGCTTTCTTTCAAAGCTCCCGTTGTCTTGTAGATACCTAGATCACAGTTCTCCCACTAGTGGCCCATGGGCTAGAGAAGATTGACGTTGGAGGCTTGCTCTGTTTGATCCACATAAAATCAATATTTAAAAAGTGATTTTTGTATAAACGTTGAGATTTTTAGCTTCTTTAGAAAAGATTTGACCACTTTGTCCTGTGTGGCAGCCCTCAGCAGGAGCTGAATAGCTGCCTCCTTTTCACGTGGGCGTTGCCTTCACCCCAGGGCCACGCTGCTAACCATTTCTCACCGCCAGAGATGCCTGGTTGCTGATCCCTTTCCAGATTTTGAGCCCACCATCTCTGCTTTTCACCTGAAATTTCTGATGGAAAGATCTCTGGATGGGTGCTTAGGGGGTCTAAGTTCCCTGTAAGTAGCTGCAGGACCTTGAGGGAGGTGGTCCATACAGGGTTGGAGTACGGGCTGTCAAGTACTAGATCACCCCTGGAAAAGAGTGAGTGGGCAGGTAGGTCCAGGATGTGCAGGCAGGGGTGAACTCTACCTCCATTAAGTTTATTGGTACATTTAGGGCAGACGGTACAGTCACATTTATGACTGGGATCTTGTACCTTTACCTGGTGTATCTTGGTTCATTTTTTCCCCATTCCCCTACCCTCCCTTCATCCCTTTCACCCTTTCCTATTTAGAGACTTTGTTTCCATTTTTTCGTATTTTTTCTTTTCCCTTATTTCCTTTCCCCTCCTCACTTCCCCGTTAGCCATTTTCTTCCTATTTCACACTGTCAGTTATAGCATTTGAACCTTATTTACACTGCTTGTTCTTCACACCAGAGAAACTATTCGGTATTTACTCCAGTGTGTCCCGTATATTTCACTGAAGAGTGTGGCCTCAATGTGCATCCACTTATACAGGGGTAAACTCTAACTGGCCTCTCAGCGTGTTTAATAGGTTACATGCATTAACTCCTGCCTGCCTGGGGAGGTGTGCATGGTAAATATGCTGAAGTCCGGTGACACTGTGCACTCTTTTCATGGAACCACGTTGTACTCTGTGACTCAGATGTCACAATACATAGGCTAGGGAGGTGGCCAAGTGGTAGAGCACTTAGCTAGCGTGCGTAAGGCCCTGGGCCCAGTTGCAGTCACACACACACACAGGCAGTGCTTTACGGGGTATGTCAGACACTTACTGGTCCCAAGTCATGAACGTTGAAAGCTTCTGTCTACCTGACCATATTATTGTGGTTCTTTTGCTTCCTACTATGCTACGTTGGGTATGTATTCAGACTCCCTCCTGTCCTATGTTCAGTCCAGTCCTTTTACTTGTTGCTTTACCTTAGAGTCATTCCAATGGAAATGTTTCGCATTTGCAGTTTTATTATAAAAGAGGAGAATAGTAGCCATGACGACTTGTGGCGTCACAAACTGCACTTTTATCCTGATAATGGACTGTGACAAATTGCTTGCGAGACAGAGTATTGCGGTGCAGCTCACTTCCCGTTATCTGAAGAGCCACTGGATCTGGCCTGTCATGGGGTGCTGGGCCAGCACAGACTCAGACACTCACACTGTACCTGGTCCATCTCAGCGTGGAGTCAGATCTGTCCTCCCAGCACCAGAGCAAGGGCTGTGGTCCTCCATGTTTGAAAATAATGAGACAGAGGGAAATACAGCAGTTTTCTCCAAGAGGCACATTGTTTCTGTGTGTGTAGCGGTTCTTGGACGCACGTCTTTTGCATGGTGAGAGGTGGCTCCCTTTCTGGGTTAGTGGTCTCCATCGTCATAGGGTCGCTTGCTCTGATTTATGCCAGTGAATAAGGCATGATAGGCAGAGCCCGGTCCCTGATGACAGTAGCTACCATTCAGGGTGCCTGTGCTGCACTGGGTGCCAGGCATGGACTCGTAGATGTGTCCTCTTCATTTGACGACCCCAGAGTCCCCAAGGGATAGCAGTGTCACAAAGGGGATAAGACTCTGAATCCAGACTGTATAAGTCAAGTTCTGTTCTGTCACTGGCATAGTGACTTGGACCAGTCATTCAGCTTCTTTAAGCCTCAGTTTTCTCATCTCTAAAATGGATATCAGTTCTGGTAGTAATTTAAAAACAATAGATAGCTAAGCTGGGGAGCAGGTGCACACCTGTAATCCCAGCTTCTCTGGAGACTGAGGGTCTTGTTCCGAGGCCAGCCCAGGCAATTTCGTGAGACTGTCAGTAAACAAGTAAAAGACAAGAGCGAATCTTCAGTCTCTGCCCTTGGGTGGAGGTCGTGGTGGGAGTGGGCAGTGCCCGGAGGAGGGAGCCCAGGCAGGCTTCTGGCACGCCGGTCACTTTGTCTCCTTCCCTCCCTCTCACGCTGGGCTGGAACCCAGGGCCTCAGCAGTGGCAAGCACGTACTCTTCCAGCTCTGCCACTGAGCTCTACCCCATCCGAATGTTCTGCTTTTCCATCTGGGTGCCAGTTATGTGGGCATTTTGGTTTGTGAAGACACAGTGAGCTATAAATGTAAGGTCTGTGTACTTTTCTGTATCATTATTATACATCAGTAGGAGGTTACGGTTGCAGACCTTCCTGGTTCCTTGCCTTGTGTCCAGCTAGGGCCCTGGGTGCTTTACATGTGTTACCTTGTATCCCCATGGATACACTTCCAGGCAGACTGGCTCCAGATCCCATAGTAAAGACAGCCGCAGCTACTTTGTAAGGTCACTGAAGATTAAACGAGGGCACAGGCAGGCACTTAGTAAGTGCTCAATAAATCTGATCTGCTGTCTTCTGTGACATTAATGGGAGTAGAACAGGAGAGTGGGACTTGGCTCTGGCACCTGACTCCGGGCCCTCCCAGCTCTCCTGCCCTGGCACACACTGTTTCCTCCTGCCTCAGTGAACAGAGGCTGCTGGGTCCAGCCTGCGCATTGCATTCTCCTGGACAAGTTGGCGCTGGTGGCAGTGGGCCGTGGGGTCCAGGTTGCGGGGACGCAGGCAGGGCTTTTGCGCCTTGTTAGCTGGAGCCTCTGTTTGCTGGGTCCCTGGGCATCAGCTGCAGCTTTACTGAGTGGTGAGGTCCCGAGAATGTGCGGTTGCAGAGATCGCCGCAGCTTCCCGTTGGAGTCTTAGGGTGAGCTAAGCTGTGAAATCCAGGGGTTTTGCTGTATCAGTGAGCTCGCTGCAGGCTCTTCACTTCATGGTTTTTTAAGCTTAGATTCGTCTAAAATATTTTTTAAAGCAATGTAAGTCATTATGATAAATGGAAAATGTTGTCATGCGTAGAAAATTACTAACAAGGTGTTAAGTTTTCGGATGTCGGTCCTTGAACCCCCCAGAATCAGCTGTGTGTTTCTGTGGGAAATGGGCTCAGCCTGCCCTTTGTTTTACAGGTGCCAAGGGGCAGGGCCCCTGAAGGGCTTACCCAGGGCCACATACTTTCCTTGCTGGCTGGGAAACCAGGTCTGGTCCCTGGGACGGTGCTCACCCTGCATTCCTGCTGGCTGGTGGAGTGGAGGCTGGATGGCTGTGGCGCGGTTTACTTTTCACCTATCACTGAGCTGAAAATAGCCCAGGGAGTGAGTTAACCATTTGTGCCCCCCAGGGGGAAGGTGGCTTGTGTGGTAGGAGAGTCCCTCAAGGTCACACTTGCAAGACAGGGACTAGGGTGGCCTTGCTTCGGTGACTTCTGGCTGAAGGTGCTCGTTCTGGACCAAAGGCTGGAGTAGCTACTGCTTGGAACCATGATTGGGCCAGGAGGAAATGCCTGAGCTCCTTGGCTGGAAGTCCTGAGGGTTTATGCTCTCAGGAGCTGAGATGTTTAAGGAAGGACAGGGAGGCAGGCTGCCTAGTGGTTCGGGAGCCTGGAGTCTATAGCAGGGCTGGCGAACCTGCGGCACAAGTGCTGCGGCTGGCTGTTTGTTCTTGTTAAAAGCTCTAACACGTGGGCCGGGGATTTAGCTCAGTTGTTCGGTGGCCTGCCTTGCAAGCGCAAGGACCGGACCGGAGTTCAATCCCCAGTACTGGGGAAAAAAAAAAAAAAAGCTCTAACACATTCGCCATCCCTGCTCTATGGGGTCAGAGAGGCCCAGGTTCCAATACTGCATCTGCCCCTTCTGAGATGCTGGACGGCTTTGGCAAGGTCACTCGGTCTCTCTCAGTCATTTTTTTCTTTTCTTAAATGGGTGTACTAGAGAAACGTCATTTCTTAACAGTACTAGGATATCGTGTAAGATGTAATATAAATTATAGCATCACTATATGTTTAATGTTCAGCTCATATCTAACATTTGGGAGGGCTGGAGATTGAGCTCAGTGGTGCCTCTGCCTGCCTTGCAAGTGCAAGGTCCTGAGTTCGATCCCCGGTACGAAAAAAAAACCCCAATAACATTTGTGAGTCTAACATCTTTAGAGCTATGCCTTTTAAATATTCCATGCTGCTCCCCTCACAGTGGAAATTTCCAAGATATAGATGAGGGAAGCAAGTATGAACTAAGAAAAAGTACAAATGTGAAAGCCTTAGTCATGTTTTAAAAGGATACTTGTCAATTTAATCAAAATCCGAAACAAAGAATCAGTGTAACTCCTCTAAGTATGACTTTGGGGGAAATGACACCAAGAAACCTATGATATGACTGGGAATTATCAGGAAGGCCAGGAGCTCAGTAACACGTTTCAGCTCCTTCTCTCCCTTCTTTTTTCCTTTTATGGTACTGAGAATTGAGCCCCAGGCCTTGTGCAGGCTGGAAGAGCAGGTCCCCAGCCCTCTTAAAATTTTTTATTGTATTTTGAGACAGGGTCTTTAAATTGTCCGGCTGGCCTCAAATGTGTGACTGTCCTGCCACAGCCTCTGGGTTGGCTGGAATTGCAAGTGGGAGCCACTGTGCCCAGCTCACATTTGACAACCTTAGGAGGGCAGAGAAGTGGAAGCCAGGAGGCTCCTTCAGAAGGAAGTAGGATAATGTGCCTGGTGTGTGTGTGTCCTACCGGTCTGGGCGTGCAATTTTATGCACTGTTGCCCCACTGTTCAGGACCCCACCGAAAAGCGTATGCCTTTACCCCTTCCCTTTTTGTCCTGGAGTCTTCGTCACTGTCTTCTGGGAAAGTTTGGGCCTGTTTGTTTGTTTTTATTTTCAGTACTGGAGGTTGAACCCAAGGCCTCTGTGTGAACTACATCCTCAGCCATTTGTTTGTTTTTGCAGTACTGGGCATTGGCCCCATGGGCTCTGCACTGAGCTAGCTGTGTCTCCAGCCCCTTTTTTATTTTATTTTTTATTTAGAGACAAGGTCTGAGTAAGTCACTGAAGTTGCCGGGGCTGAGATCCAACTCTCAGTCCTCCTGCCTCAGCCTCCCAGAGTGCTGGGATTACCGGTGTGAGCCACCAAGCTTGGCGTGGGTCCAGTGATCTCGACAGCCCTTCTACCAGCCGCAAACTCAGTTCACTGTGCTGCTGAAAGGGCCTCCTCGGCTAGAAGAGGGTTCTCACCTGTTAATCCAGCTGCTCTGCCAGCCGAGACCTTCGAGGCAGCGTCTGCATCTTGAGTGGCCAGCTGCTCAGGCTCGTCTGAGGCACATGGGAGAGGAGATTGCAGGCAGGCAGGCAGAGCGCTCTCGGGCGGTTCTGCATCAGTGCCTTGTTCCCGAGCAGGTGCCCCTACTCTGACCCTTGGCTGTGTGAGCTGGGGTGTTGTAAACAAGCACTTGTCCACACTTTCATCCTTTCCAGCCTAGACAGAGAGAGCAAACTGTCCTTCAAGGCCCGTGTAATATGCATTGTGTGCAGGCTCTGTTCCTGTAGGATCCCAGTGTGGCTCCTAGCTCTGCTGCCATCCGGCAGAGGCAGCCACATACTGCATGTGAACAGGTGCAGTGTGATGTCTCCGTCACTTGCCTCGTGGCTGGGACACCATACACAGTGCCCTGCACCCCGAAGGGAAGAGGTTTATTTTGGCCCATGTTTTAGTCCAAGGCAGGAAGGTGTGGAGGAAGGGTCTGGGTGGAGAGCTGCTCACATCAGGGTGGGCAGGAAGCAGAGAGAGTGGAACCTGGGGGAGAGACACCCGTCAGGTGACACCCCCATGACCGTCCTTTCAGCTGTAGCACCCCATGATTCAGTCACCTTTCAAAAGCCCTGCCTGTGAGCACACGAGACTTTGGGGGGTCATCTAGATCAGCGCCATAACATGGTCTTTTTTCCAGCACTAGAGGAGGTTAACCCCAGGGCCTTTGCACAAATGTGTGTCCCCGGCCTTTGTTTTGTTTGTTTTTTTATTTTTGAGACAGGTTCTTGCTAAGTTACCAAGTTGTCCAGTGTGGGCCAAACTTGCAAACCTACTGCCTCAGCCTCACAATATGCTAAGTATAGGTGTGCACTGCTGTCCATGCCTTAACAAAACTTACTAAAATCAGGTGATGCAGCAGTCTTGTTGGCTGAGCAGTGCCCCCTAACAGGCGTCCCCACCTTTGTCCCTTACAGTCTCTTCTTCATGTAGCAGTCAGGGAGCTCTTTTAAATACACCAATACAAGCGCTTCTCCAGAAACAGCCTGTTTCTTGCCGATGTGGCCTGTAGTGTCCTCCCGTCATCTGTCCTCTAAACCACGAGCCCCTTAGCGTAGTCCTACGTGAGCTGCCCGTCGGAACACATCAGCCTCCTCCCACATTGGCAGCGTCCTCTCCGTTCATGCGTACTCCAGCCTCAGCCTTCATATGAGCTGTCCCCTCTGCCCAGGCCCTTCTTCCTCTCCTTCTGTGGCCAGTTCTTGGTCACTGTTAGGTCTCACAGGGACATTGCCTCCTCCCAATGGCCTCCCAGGTTCACCCTTTCCAGCAGCTCCACCGAGCCCTCTGTGTTTCTGCTCATCATCACTGGAACGATGAGCCGTGGGTCACTGTGTGGATCCGCGACCCTGCACCCTTGCTCCCACATCCTGGCTGCCAGCCTGTGGCTTCCTCCTGCATGCGGTGCTGAGCGTTTGTCGGAGGAGTTGCTCATTTGTGGTGAGGTATTGCTGGCGTTCAGAGTGCTCTTTATTCAAGGGCTCGCCATCCTTTGGGAAGCTGTATAAACAGCATCACAGCCAGGGATCTTGGGTCCCCAGAAGAGGGCTGTCTGGTATCTCAGAACTAGGAGCAGCTTGAAGGAGGCCCGGCACCTGGAGCCCAGCAGCGATTGTCTGCAGTGGCTCACTTGGTGAAGGTTAGGTTTCTCTGTCTGGTACCAGCCAGCCTCACGCTTCTGGGCACTTGGGGACCAGCTCAGCACAGTCGGCAGGGACTGCTGTGTGGGAAGCTGTGCCCGCTGCTGCCCCCACCCACCCTGCGTGGCGAGCAAGCAGAGGGGCCGTACCGAGAGCGGTCACTGTGAATGTTCCCTGCCGTGAGGGAGTTGGCTTTTTACGGAGATCACATTTAATTTCCTTATGAGAACAGTGCACACGGGTGAGTTCTGCTTCCCATTTGTTTCTGTAGAAAAATTTTATTTTATTTTATTTCATTTATTTATTTTTTGGTACCAGGGATTGAACTGGGGTCCTTGTGATTGCAGGGCAGGCCGCCGAGCCACTGAGCTAAATCCCCGGCCCTTGAAGAAGAATTTTAGTAGCTGTGTTCTGTTCTTCCCTGATGGCAGTGGCAGTGAGGAAGCCCACTGAGGTTGTCTCCCTGTGTCTGATGCAGGATGTGTCCTGTCGTGTGTCATGTCCTGCTTCGTCTTGGAGACATCATTAGGGTGATAGATCTGAAGAGTTGTCACTTGTGAGCAAACAAGGGGACAGGACTGTGGGGAGTTGAACCCAGGGCCTTTGCACTGAGCTACGCCCGAGCCCCTCCCTTTTAGTTGTTGGTTGTTGTTGTTTATTTTGAGACAAGATCTTACCACGTCTCTACGTTGGCCAGAACTTGGTGATCCTCCTGCCGCGCCTTCCCAGTGCCAGCATGCCAGGCTCCTTTTCTGATGCTCTTGGGAAATGTGTTGCCCAAGAGAAGGAATCCTGTCCTGAAATCTTTCCCACAGAATTCCATATTGTGTGTCCCCCCCCTTAAAATACCTATTCTGTTTAGTGGCTACTTAAAAATACTGTGCTTACAGGAGACACATTTTGGGAAGTACCTAAACACACCTTATTAAGACCGTAAGGAAACTTAATTAGTGATAGCGCCTTGAATTAGCCCGGGGAGGGGAGAGATGTGGTGTCGGCTCCAAGTAAGAGACTGTGTTCTTGCTCCTGTGAATACAGCCGTGCGTTGTACTGAGTATTTACATCTGATTCTCTCTGTAGATTGCTGCTAAAATTGATTCCATTCCTCACTTGAATAATTCCACACCTCTAGTGGACCCCTCAGTATACGGATACGGAGTACAGAAGCGGCCCCTGGATGACGGAGGTAAGTTGCTGCAGATGCCCTGCCTGCGTGCAGTGGGCCTGCCAGGTTAGCTGCCGTCTGCACAGCCACTCCCTCCGCAGCTTCTCCCGGCACCGGTGGAGGAAGGGTGGGGGAAGGGTTCGGGGTGATTTTTCTCCACAATGCAGGAATCTTTTCAGCTGCACTCTGAGGCAGGGGCTTGGCCTCCTCCAGCATCTGTTTGGAAGCCACATTGCCCCACTTGAGAATACCGTTTGATTTCACCTTCTCCGAGTGCACACGTGGGAACTGAAGGTCCCACTTTTCCCTGGAGGAAAGCTAAGATTTGGTGCATGGCTCTGCGGAGGTGGTGGCTGCCTCTTGACCTCAAAAAAAGGGAAGAGAGGCAGTGACCTCTACAGTCTTGTGGTTGTCACCATGCCTGTTTGTGATAGGCGCCCTCATTCATTCACACATTCATTCACTGTTTTACCGGTTTGCTGTATTCCTTGCTCCATCCCAGCAGGAACTCGAGGCCGTGCCGAGGTGCATGTCGGCAGTGCTCCGGCAGAGTTTGCTGGTGTGTTTCTGTGCCGCAGTCGGCTCTCCAGGGCTAGGGCTGCCTAGGCTGCACTTGAGTCTCCTCTGCTGCTCCTCTGGGTTCTGCACATGCGCCCAGTCACATGTGTACTTAGCTCTGCGACATGGAGAGAGAGACCATGGCTCAGAATACCACACACGTGTGACCTCCTTTTCCAGGGCAGGCGTGTGCTGTTGTGCACGTCAGAGAATTAACTTAGTGTGACCGGGTTCTCTGGTCTCCAGGGATTCTGAAAGAGGCGATGGCATTGATGTTAGATGTGGGAACTTTTTCGAGACGGTTGTCTGTAGACTCACAGGGTGAAGTGCTTTAAGCAGTCGGCACTCACTTGAATGTGAAAGTTCTTGTCTAAAACTCTGGGATCGCACATGCAGACAGTGACTCTGCACTGGTGCCCTGTGCTCTTCCTGCCTGCCTGCCTGGTGGTGGTTTCTGCATTCTCTCCCGGTGATGAGCTGCCGTGCACGGTCACCTTCGCACCCTGCGCAGGGAGGGCAGCTGTGCTTTGCTTCCTCCTGCAGGATGTCAGCGTGAAGGTAAAACTAGGCAGTCCGCTCCCGTGCACAGATCTCCCTTAGTGGACAGTGTCTCTCCGGCCTGTTGTTTCCAGAAATCAAGATCAATATGTTTCGCAACACATTTGGCCTGCCTTCCCCGACAGCGCAGCCTTGTCCCCCAGCACCTGCACCAGGTCCTTGTGTAGGGAACCCCTGACACTCACAGACGGAGCCCTCAGCTCGGGGCAGACGTACATCCCCGCTCAGTGCTTTGCACGCCCACTTGAAAGAAGCAGCAGAAGGTCCTGCATTTATCGAGGAGGAGAAGAGAGCAGCAGGCAGGGAGCTGATGCTGCCGGGGCCACCAGGCGGCCACAGCCCCACCCGAGGACCCGTGCTTTTCAGCACGTACATCATGGCTTTAGTGTGAATTCCCACTGCTTCACGTCTGCCTGTGCAGAGTGCGTTCTCAGACAGGAAATGAGTGAGGCTGCTCTTCCCCTCGACAGTGAGCCTCCTCTTAGTGAGAAGGGCCGAGCAGGAGCCCAGCCGTGGCCTGCAGGCCTGCAGGCTCCTCTGGACGCCGGGCACACTCACTCTGGCCTTTTATCCTCTGCATAATAGTCTGATGAAATCATCCCTCTCATTTTGTTTTGTTTTTTGAGATGGAGTCTCCTTATAGATCAGGTTGGCCTGGCACTCACAGTGATCCTCCTGCCTCAGCCTCTCTGGAGAGCTGAGATGAAAAGTGCGTACTGCCACACCTAGCTGTTGTTCCTCTCCTGTCGAGCACTGTTAAATAAAGAGTTAGGCAGATTTGTTTTCTGCAAGTGGCTCCCATGTGTAGAGATTGGGCTCGCTGTCGTATCCAGTGGGAGCCCCAGTGTGGGGGCCGGGTGCAGCTTTGCTTTGTCAGTTGCCTCTGGAGGCAGTGAGGATGGTGAGGAAATGTGTGAGCAGTGGATTCTGCCGGGGGCCGGTGCTGGGCCTCCTGGCCACTTTGGGCCCCAGATTTTGGGGCGGCTTGTGTGAGCAAAGTCTGGAAACTCCCGGAGGCAGAGTGGGATGCCGAAATCCCAGCACTATGTTCATCGCACAGAGGTTGCCGAGGTTTTGCAGTGCTGTGCTTGTTTGGCTTGGCCGGGCATTTTCAGACAGAAGCTCACCAGACTGCCGCTTTAGCAATGTGAACTTTCTCACTCTCTGCGAAGCAGAGTCCTTTAACCTTTAGTTAAAGGCGAGGTTCAGTGCCCTGGAACTGTGGGTGTTAGGCCTACTTAGAAACTGGGCAATTCTGAATTTAACCTGAAGGGGTCTGAAAGTAGGGCTGACTCGGGGTGGTGAGGTTTGCAGACAGCACGTGCATTGGAGAAGCGAATGTGTGCGAGACAGTGCCACGTGCGGCCGGTTTGTCCCAGATGGGAAAAGGGGCCGGGGAGTGGGCATTTGGAGCCGCCGGCAAGAATCCACTTGGAACCCAGAGCCGGGCTTCCAGGCCTGCCGCTGCCCCCAGCCTGCGACCAGTCGCTGGTCCTGTTAGCATCTGCAGTCTTGACACCCACACTGGTAACAGTCTGAGGTGAGCCTGGGGCACCCACCACGCAGGGATCCTTTCCTGCCTGCGGCGCTTTCTTCAGGCTGCACCAGAGGCGGTCGGACCTGTTTGTGTCCTCTCCTCTGGCGGGGATGTCAGCTGCAGCCCCAGCCCCAGCCCCAGCCCCAGGGAGGTGCAGGTCTTCCCTCCATGGCCACCACCTCCCTGTCCTCCCAGTCTCTGTGCCCTCCACCTGCTGGCTGCCTCGGCTGGTGTGACTTCCTCCTGGAGACCTCACACTGCCTCCCGCCTCCTGCTCCTGACCCTGCACTGCCAAGCTGCGCCACCTGCCTCCGCCCTTTCTCCTTCCCTCCCTCCACTCCTCACTCGCCTCGCCAGGAATAAGTCTCAGAAGGGGCCCATTGGTCCCTTTCTGGTGGTCCCCAGCATCCCCTCCTTTGTTCTGCAGAGACCTGAGGCTCTTGTGCACCTCTTGTACCTGAGTCTCCACGATAGGAGTGATCTGTTCCCCCTAAGCCACAGGTGATGGCCGAAGTGACTCTCGCTCGGTTTCTCCCTCGGCATCTTCTGTCATTAGCATTTTCATACTGGGAGAAGCTCACTCCAAATGTAAAGGACAGGATTAGCTAAGAATTAGCTAACTTAAAATCCGGCTTTTTCCTGACAAACCAGCCAGGAAATAGTTTGGCTTGCAGACCCCTTCCAATACTCAGATGTGCTGCTAGAGCCCTGACACAGCCACTCAAAGAGGTAAACAAGCCACGCTGCGTTGAGTAGCATAGTGTGTGTGAAACAGGCAGCCGCCCTCCCTCGGGCAGTGTGCCAGCCTCCAGTCTACAGCAGTAGCCTCATCGAATGGTCATTCCGACACCTGCTCATCCTCCAGTGAGGGAAGTGAAGTGTCCTTTTTTTTTTCTTTTTTTTTTGGTACTAGGGATCGAACTCGGGTCCTTGCACTTGTGAGGCAGGCGGAGGCACCACTGAGCTAAATCCCTGGCTTCCAGTGAGGAAAGTGTATGCAGGTTCCCCAGTCACTGTCTTTAATTAAGCCAGGGTCCTGGCGGCATGGCAGGTCCTTCCGCCTTGCTTGCAGGCTTGGTCCCTGAGAAGCCCAGTGACCTTGTGTTTACTCCTTCAGCAGGCCTAGCGGAGAGTGCGGCCCCTCGGGTCCCTACCCTAGGAGCATCTCCGGGCCATGCCTCACCTCTGCCAGCCCTGTGATGGTGCCAGAGCTCAGCTTCTGGGTGACTTTGAGGAGCCCCCCCTTCCGCCTTCCCTGCCAGTGGCTGGTCTTTGATACCTGTGACACCGACTGGTGTGGCGCTGCACTGCCTTGGGCTCTTGTTTTTTGAAACAGTGTGGCTGTGCGGTTCTGGCTGGCCTAGGACTCACGGTGGAGTCGGATTGGCCTTGAACTCACTGTGATCCTTCTGCCTCGGGCTCCGAGTGCCGGGATTCCAGGCGTGCTCCACCACGCCCGGCTGCTTCATTTTATTTTGACAGTATTTCTGAGGTGAAGGAAGATTTCTTACTTAGGCTTACTATTAAATGCAGTATTTAGGAAGATTGAAAGAAAATATTGTTATCTGTCTTGGGTCTCGTGTAAAGTCCTGCAGCACTGAGCAAAGAGGAGGTGCAAAAACAGAATGAGGAAGAAATGTGTTCTGTTTCTTGGGGCTTTCTATGGGCTGTTTTGTTTTTCTGTTCCGTGGCCTGAGTCCAGGACCTGCACACTGAACTACACCCCTGGCCTTTTTTTTTTTTCCAAGACAGGGTTTCATTACGTAACCCACACTGGCCTTGAACTCAGGAGCCTCCTGCCTGGGTCTCAAGGCCTGGTACAGGTGTGTGCCACCATGTCCAGCAGAGATTTTTTTTTTTTTTTTTTTTTGGTACTGGGGATCAAACTCAGGACCTTGTGCTTACCAGGCAGGTGCAATGCCACTGAGCTACATCCCTGGCCCAAGAATTTAAATTCCAGAATAGAGATGATAGCCAGCCAGGCACACCTTTGATCACAACTACTTGGGCTGAGGCAGGAGGATCTCAAGTTTGAGGAAACCCTGGGAAGCTTAGTGAGATCTTGTCTCCGCATAAAATTTCAAAAATAGATGAGGGGAGGGGGTAGTGATGAGCGCCAGGACAGTTGCTGCTAAATGGCCTGGGCACCCAGGCCAGTGCCTGCCGCCACGCTGCCCCAGCCCACAGCCACCAGTGGCCCAGTTTTGGGAAGAGAAGTGTGAATCCTCGATGCCGGTGCTTTCATTCAGGGGTCGAGGGTGGACACAGGGATGCAGAGAGCGGGCTGGGCGAGGGGCATCGCGTCAGTTTCCTGAGGCTGCCCTGAGGACCTGTGTTGGTGTCCACTGCCCTGAGGTGACCACTGCAGGTGTCCACTGGCTTCCCACTCCTACCGGGCAGGAGTACGTGGCACCTCCAAGGGCAGGGTCCTCAGACAGGGCCCCAGGCTGATGCACAGTCTGGAAACGGCCCTGCCCGCCCCAGACTGAAACCCAGGAGCAGAGTGACATCGCCAGTGAGGCAGCATGGGAGGCAGACTACGTCCTGGGGAGCTGGAGCTGAGTGTGGACAGCACTCGGCCGGCTTGGCCGGCTGGTAGGGTGGGAGGCGTTTCCCTCAGGAGCCCGGCGTGTTGTGGCAGCTTAAGGCAGCCCTGGGTTCAAAGCTCTTAGGGTGCAGGTCAGCCAGTCTCCACCTGGCTGGGCGGGAGGATCACCCAAAGAGCCTCCCCAGAAAGCAGTTTGCAGTCTTACAAACAGCTGGCGCTCCCATGCAGCCCGCAGGTGCACTCCCAGGCATCTGTCCCCAGGAAGTGGAAACAACATCCACACAGAGCTTCTCCACGCATCCTCAGAGCAGCTGTATTCAAAATGACCCTTCTCAGAATGCGTGTCCTTTGGTCCCTGGAGAGTCAGGCCTAGCCACTGTGCCAGGGTAGATTACTCAGTAGGAAAAAGGGACTGATGGTGCCTGCGACGACCTGGCACAGCTCCAGGAAGTCTACCACACACAAAAGGCCAACGGACATTTTTGGGATGAACAGTAGTAGCTGCGTGGCTCTGTGCAAGATACTTAACTTCTCTGAGCCTTACCTGTAAAAGCTCATTGCACTTATGTCACTAGATCATCGATATTTAAAAATACCACTAGCAATCTGAGTAATCAGTTTTCCACCAGGACTAGTTGGTTTACACATTTTAAAGCATGTGTGACTTAAAAGCTTTATGAAGTACACACCTTTATTGTGTTGCATTCTGTTTTCTGTGTCTTGGTTTTTTTTTTGAGACAGGGTGTCCCTATGTAGTTGAGACTGACCTGGAACTCACTATGTAGCCCAGGCTGGTCTCTAACTCACAGCGATCCTCCTGCCTCAGCCTCCCCGAGTGCTGAGATTACAGGGTGTGCCACCACACCCGGCCTCTGTCATTTTTAAATCAAGCTCCTTGTGACTCCCTATGTTGGCTTCATCGGCTTACGTGGAAGCGAGGCTGGGTGCTGTGAGTAGAAGGTTGTGGAGTCTCTTTCCCTCTCTCTGCTCTGTGGCTCTCTGGGTGAGGCCTGTCCTGGGTGCCAGGTGAGGTTCGATCCAGCTCCCTGCCTCCCACCCCACAGCCTGCGACGTCCTTGTTTACGCTTCAGCCCCAGGCCTGGCCTGGGCCAGCACCTGAGAGAAGGCCTTGGCAGGGAGGCAGCGGTGGGTGTGAGCCCCAGGATGCGGGGCAGAGGGGCTTTGTCCCTGTCCTCCCTCCCCTGGGGCCCATGAGCTGTGCAGGGAGGCACCGGAAGAGCCCTCAGAAGAGCGTAGTCTGCCAGGAGTAACAGTGAGGAGATAAACTTGAATTGAATCTCGCCGTTGAAAAATAAGTAACTTGTGAAATTAGCGGCAGGTTACATGCCATCAGCCTTCTGCTGAACTTGGCGGGCAGCGCCAGCCGGACACAGGAAGCCTTGGCGTCTCCCAGCCTCAGAGGAGGGAGCATGGGGGAACTGCTCACCGCCACAGAGGAAGGTCTGGCGTGCTTTTGCTGCTCCCCACCTGAGCTGCCCACCAGCCGCGCTGACCCAAGCGGTGAAGGCAGCCTCCTCCCTCGGGAGGCGGGGCACGGTGGGGACGCATGCTGGCTGCCTGTCTCGGTAGCATTTCTTTGGGAGAAGAAAAATGAAGCCTTTTTCTTCCTCACTAGTATCTCCGGCCACCCAACTTTTTCTAAGGAGCCTTATTGAAATTGGCAGAGCATTTCTTTTGAGAAGGGATTTCGTGTGTTGCAGGGTGACTCTCTTCTGTTAGATTCATTTTCCACGCGCGGCCCAGCAGCCTCTCATTATGTGGTGTGCAGGGTAAATGAGAGCTACGCCTGTGCGTGTGGGTGTGTAGAATTGAGCTAAGGGGCTTTGGGAGGACACGAAGCGTTGTCGGTGGCTTGTGCCATTAGTGGGAAATGGGACTGATTTTATTCAGTATTTTCCTCCTTTGCAGTAAAATGACTGCACTTACCATTAAATTGGCCTTGATAGGCTTCGCGCCGGCCCCCCCGCGGGGCCCTCCTGGGAGGACGCAGGAGAGGTCCCTCCTGGTGTGTGAGCCGGCCCTCATGTGGCCACGCAGGTTGCAGTGTTAGGAGCCAAGCAGGACTGGGCCCTGAGGGGGGGAGACCTGAACCTTGGGTCTGCGTGCGTGGGGAGGAGCAGGTGCTGACTCTGGCCTCTTGGCTGGTGTGGCCTCCGTGGTGTCTGTGAGCAGTGTCAGAAGCAGTGTGGTGCACATGGCACTCACAGTGTATACTCTGTCAGCAAGAAGGAATGTGCATCTTGGTGATGAGTAGGAAATTGTGAATGGCTTTGGAACAGAAGTCTTTCGCGTGTCCTCTCGAGTCCCGTGGATTCTTTGTGGCGGTGCTGCTCTCTGCTCTGTTTCTGTGGCCGCCCCGAGAATGGCGCATCTGAAGGCCATCAGCCGTTTGCTGTCTCTGACCCAGCAGGAGGTGGCGGGGGGCCTGGTTGGTGGGTGGGCAGCTCTCCGCTGGTCTCCTGGTTCCGGACGCTCCGTCCCTGGGTCTTACCCCGATCCGGACGGCCGCCGGGAGCGATTTGACTCTGACAGACTCTGAGCAAGCCCGCAGCGCTCTGCCTCGCTGTCGTTGGTGCGTGTGCTTTCTTCCCTCTGCCTTCAGTGGCAGGCAGCGCTCCTCGGGCTGAGGCGAGGGTGCCTGTCCAGAGCTGGAGATCGTCCAGTTTTGGGGTGAATTGGGAGTTGTGAGTGTGCTCTAGCATTTGTTATAAAGTAGATAGGCAAAAAGAGCATTTTGAAACTCGGTTTAAAAAAAATTCTCTTATCCCTGAGATAAGCAGCTTAGCAGTATATAGTGTCAATATTTTGGCTGCAGACCATTATCTTGCTATCGATCCAGAAGAAATACCCTGGTATAATTTCAGTAAGCTCAGTAGCTTTGTTTACTTTTTGCTAGCATTGTTTCTGTATGCTTTTTATTCTTCTTTCAAAATGTCATGACCTGCTTTCTTTTCCTTTGTCTCTGACCAGCTACTGTCCAGACTGAATGACAGGATTGCATTTGAACAGGAAGAAGAGCTGTTGGAGTTGTGTATTTCGTGTGTCAGACCCCTTTGCTTTTTGTCCTGAAGTTGGTGTAACTTCCCCGCTTGCTTACCTTTTATCTGTTCTTTAATAACTTTCTCCAAAGATGTGTGTTTGAATGCTCTTTTTAGCATCTTGGAAGGTACATTCAGTTCCTTGCAATATGTTTGGGGTGGGTACTTGTTTATTGTCTGCTGACTGTATTTCCTGCGCTGCATTTTTCAAAAGAGAAATGCCACAGAATCATTTTTGCTGATGGCTGGTGAAGGAGACACTCATCAATAGCTGAAAGAACAGAAACTGGAACGAAAAGCGTAGCTAAAGTGGTTTTGTGGGAATGTGATTACAGAGTCGGTTTTAATAATGAGAGGCTGTTTGGCACTGTTGTCTCTGTGAAATGGGCTTGAGAGGCGGCTGTGAGTTCTTAGGTGCATTGCGCGCATCCACTGCGTGCGGATGGCTGCCGTGGGCTGGCGGGGTGGGGGCCCGGGGCTGTCTCCTCCCCACCGCCACCAGGAACATATGTGCCTGTTCTTAGTGACTACAGCTGCCACGAGCAGTCCTTAACAATGCCTCCGAGGAGGTTAAATCTTCTCATTTGTTTTTAAAAGAGAGAGAAGGAGCCCTCTCGCCTTTACATTGAGTTGGAATCCCAAGCGGGAGGGAGGTAGGAAGTTAGAGGGATTTAGGCAAGCGGGATTTTCTCCCAGGCCTCTCAGCATGTGGACACACAGATCAATTTCTTATCCTGCATTCAGCTGGACACTGGGCTAGAGACTGTGTTGATCAAGACATCCCCTCCTGTTTCATATCATGTAACGCATTCATTTCAGCCACTGAGCCTAAATTACTGTCTGCTCGCTCTCTGCCTTCCTTTTTTTACCCCCTGAAATGGTAAGAACTCGTACAAGGATGAAGTTAGTTTATCCGTGCTAATGCTTTGATTTTTCTTCTCTCTTTCTCTTTGCCCCAGTAGGTAACCAGTTAGGGGCCTTGGTACATCAAAGGTAAGCAGTGGGTTATGTTTTATTATTTATTGATCATTTCTAATTGTTTATTGATCCACCATCTGTACTAGAGTGTTAGGAAGTCAGAGTCTGGGAGTGTGAGAAGCCATGGGCTCCATTTCTTTAAGACTCAAGGTTTCCTCCAGCCTTTTCTAAGACAGTGTGACCAAGGAATGAAGTGATGGAAGACACTGGAAATCAGTCCCTGCGTGGTACAGAGAGCGTAGAGGACTTTCAGAACACTGCAGTTACTCTTTCTGCCAGTGACAGCATCCATTTAATTTAAAAGGAGGGAATGTGCCTCCAGCCTGGGCTGCGTAGTTAGTTCCAGGTCAGTCTCACCCATGTCTCATGAACCCTGCCCTCAAGAACGTGAGGCCTTGGACTCACTGAGAACACTCCTGGTGCTGCAGATGCCAGGGTGCCAGCCTGCTTGGGACTGGGGCTGGGCAGAGAACCTCAGCCAGCTGCCCAGCTGGTCCTCTGGCTCTTTCTCCCCTCACAGCCTTCATGGACTGTCGAGGATTTGGAGAGTTACAAAGACAGGGCCTGAGCTTTTTTGTAAAAAGCCAGTCTATAAGATGAGCTACCTGTCACACTGTCATCCTTAAAGGAGGGGAAAGTGCACAGGACGCTGTGCCAGTTTCTTTCCCCTGAGGGCTCCCTCAGCCTTCGCTGCCAGGCACAAAGCTCTGTCCCTTGCATTGCCTGTGAATTTTGAAGGCTTTGTAATAATCACCAGGTGTCACTTAACCAAAGGATTTGTCCCAGGCTCTCTTGTTTGCTTTGTTTTTCTATTTTATTTATTTATTTATTTACTTGGGACCTTGTGCTTGCAAGGCAGGTGGTGGAACCACTGAGCTAAATCCCCAGCCCAAAACAGCATCTTTGGGGGCGGGGTGGTAGTGGGAGTTGAACCCAAGGCCATTACACTGACCTTCATCCTCAGCCTGTTTTTATTTTTTATTTTTTGGTACCAGGGATTGAACTCTGGACTTTTGAGTTTGCAAGGCAGGCGGCAGAACTGCTGAGCTAAATCCCAGCCCTGCTTTGTTTTTTAATTAATTAAAATAAATGAAGCCGTTGGTATCAGACCCTGAATTTCCTGTTACCCGTAATTGGGATGTCATATCCCGAAGTGATCATACCTGGTGCAGTGGGTGGACCCCAGCCTTGCCTTAGAGAAGGGCCTCTTCTTCCAGGGAGGAAGCCCAGAGCAGCTCCCCTCGGGGGTCTTCCCGGAGAACCTGTGAGGCTCTCAGAGGCTGGGAACTGCCGGGCTCTGGCGCTGTGTGACGCGGGGCCTCGGAGGCCTCTGGTCGTCCCCAAGTGACATCTCCTGAGAGGGGACAGCTTGTGTGACACATAGTGGGAGCCGCAGCCGCGGCTCCGTGTCAGGGCTGCTGTCATCCAGGGAGCAGGCAGGGCACACAGGCTGCCAGCCATTGGCGTCCCCTTCAAGATAGTAGCCCAGCGGGGCTGATTAGGAGGCAGGGTGCTGGCTGACTTGGGGGTGAAGGCGTGCACTGCGAGAGAGACAGATGCTCCTGTACCCGGGCTAGGGATGAGCACTGCACCGGGAGGAGACTGCTCCGTCTCGAAGACATGGTGGCGAGTGCGGTGTATGCTGCATTTCTTCTGAGTGCTGCCCATTCCTGAAAAAACGTGCACTTGATTCAGTCCTTCTTGTGATGGGTAGACACCCAGCTGTGCGAGAGATGTTTAAAAATGCCCCTTTCTCTCTTTTGAACCACTTGCATTTAGTCTCCTCCCAAGGTAAATGTTTGGATTTAATTGCCTTCTGGGATGTTGGGCAAATTTGTCCACAGTGCGCTCTATGGCACATTTGAAGGTTTGCTTGAAAGAGCCAGTGTAGTAGTTTAAAAAGAGAAAAGGCACACAATGGATGGGAGAGCATCCCGTGGAAGTTCCCCACACGGCGAGGGAGGTGGTTACCTCGTCCTGGTCAGCACTGAGTAGGCCCTGTACGTTGCAGAGTGGCCAGGAGGGGAAGAATGTTGGGTGTCCTGCATCCGGAGAGCACTCTAATAGAAGGAAGGCTGAACACCTCCTTGGCCTCCAGGGAATCTCTGAGGTCCTGGGACTGATGGCCCATGTGCTAGGGAGAACGTAGCTAGTGAGGGGTGAATTGGGCAGTAGAGAGCAGCTTTGCAGGGAAAAGTCAGGTCCTAGAGGAGTCGATGGTTTTACACAACCCACAGATTTCTTCCTCTGAAAGGAGAAGATGGAGGCTCCAGCTTTTCAGGGAGCAGTTGACCAAAGGATTCATTAACTGACGCTCTGCAGAAGCTCAGGATTTGTTGGTCAGCTTGGCATGACTAACCTCAAGCATTGCCAATACGGGAAATTTGGGGATCTAAAACAGCTGCAGTGGGCCGGGCGTGGTGGTGCACTCCTGTCATCCCAGCACTGGGGAGGCTGAGGCACGAGGATCGCTGTGAGTTCGAGACCAGCCTGGGCTACATAGTGAGTTCCAGGTCAGTCTCAACTACATAGTGAGACCTGTCTCAAAAACAAAAAACAAAACAAAAAAAAACTTAAATAAAGTAGCTGCAGAATTTTGTATTCTACAATTTTTCCAAAATGTTTTTGTTTTTTAGGGCAGTCATAACAGAAGAATTCAAAGTGCCTGATAAAATGGTTGGGTTTAGTAAGTATCAGCATTATCCTTTTCCCTCATTTCAGTCTGTCCCACTTGTTCTGACCTCTCCTGTGAACCGTAGTGGATAATTGTCGCATGTGCTGTGGCGGGTCTGTCGGGCCACAGGGGGGACCGGAGTGTTGGGCAGGGGTCCCGCCCCTCCCTGGAGTCCCCTGTCTGCTGGAGTCCCCTGTCTGTGCCGTTTCACCCGTGGTGTCTGCTGTGATGGTGCCCGTAGCATCACAAGCTTGCAGAGACCAACTTGGTCGGCCGTGAGCTGTGAGCCAAGGGTGATGCTTGTTGGACTCATGAAGCTGTAGTTAAATGTGAGCAGAAGCTGTATTCTGACCCTGTTCAATTTGTTTCAGTTATTGGCAGGGGAGGTGAGCAGATTTCACGAATTCAAGCAGAATCTGGTTGCAAAATTCAGATTGCTTCAGGTAAGACTTCGGTATTTCACAAATGTTTTGTTTTTGATTTTTGTTTTTTGGTAATGGGGATCGAACTTAGGGACCTTGCGCATGCGAGGCAGGCAGTAGGAACCACTGAGCTAAATCCCCGGCCCAGTTTTTTGCAAATGTTTCCAGCTTCAGTACTTTCGCTTGTCACTTAGAAGTCTGGGGCTGCAGGTAAGTATGTGTCACTGCTGTTTCCTTGCACTTCCGGAGTTGGGCTCCTGCAGGAGCATTAGAGCAAAAGCCAGCCTGAGGCAGCCTTGCGGAGAGTGCCATGACCTAGGCGCTGCCTAGGACCTGTGTTTTCTGCACCAGAATGTTATGCCAGGCGTAGCGGGGCCTCGAGGGTCCTGTGGTTTGGGGTCATTCCTGGGAACTGCACACTGGCTGCCCTGGACGAGGCCATCCCATCCCTTTGTGGAGAGAGGGCAGCTCGGGGTTCCGGCCAAATCAGCCTGTGTGTCAGACCTTTACAGCAGGGCCAGCTTGGGCTGTGTGATACGGAGAGAGACAGATTGAAGAGTAGTTTTTATTTCACTTGCAGTTTTATCATCTCGTTTGAATTTGACCTTTTTCCAATGGGGATACTTGATTATAGAGGTGTTTGTCATTTAAAAAAAAAATACTCCTTAGAGTGTCTGAAAGGCAGAAACTGCTCTTAGCTATTTCTCTTTTTGAGGAAAGATTTTAAGGAGCAGCTTTTCAGAAATGAAAGCATCATGTGTGGTGTTGGAAAGTAAGGTTTGTGCCTCCGTCGGATGGCCAGGACCGTATGCAGAAGTGTCGCTGGTCTCTTGGAACGGGCATTCGATAACTGGTGATGGTCCAAAGTGCTTACCTAAAGCTCCCGCTGGTCTGCCTCGGAGCCGTTTCCAAGCACGCGGCCCTTAAACCGCTCTACCGCGGAGCAGCTGAGGACTAGCACCCTTGCGTGACTCATCCGGTTGTTAGCTCGTGGGTGGTAATGAAGCCAAGGCTGGGACTCAGGACCGGTTCACACCCTCTGCTGCATCCTCCTAACTTCCCCTGCGGGACTTGTTTCTCCTCTGACCCCAAGTAAGGCAGCCCGTCTTTTCGGGAGACTGGGCTTCTGTGGGGCTGGTGGAGGAAGCGGCCCGGAGAGCCATTCTGCACACAGGCAGAGGCACCCGTTCCCTGGTGCGCACCAACACACCTCATCTTCTTAATTCTTCTTATAGAGAGTTCTGGGATTCCAGAGAGGCCCTGTGTACTTACCGGAACCCCAGAAAGTATTGAGTAAGTTTGTTTTATTTACTTTTTCCTTTCACTCTTCTTCCTCCTTCCCCGAGTGGGAGAATGGAAGGGCAGAATTGTCACTGAACGCTGTCGGTCTGTGCTGCAGCCTGGCCACCCAGCCGACGTCCGACAGGAAAAGTGGGAGGTCACTGCGAGGGGAGCTTCTCGGTACCTTCCCCGCACCCTGCAGAGCGCCGCTGTCACAGCTGTCCTAACCTCTCCTTCCCGAGGCAGGGTGGTCTCGGGCACAGACGTCACCTGCCTGAGGGCGCTGCTCAACTTCCTCCTCACCTGGCCAGGTCTGGACCAGTGGGCCTGTGCCTGGGAGCTGCAGAGCCGTTGGGGCTCACCCCTTTACCCTTGGGATATTAACCCAGGAACCCACTTTTCGTGGCCATGGTTGCACTCAGAGGGCCGTGTGGACCAGCCGGAGGGTCTCGATCGGCCTGGCCCCGGCCCCGGCCATGACCGCGTCGCTCCTCTGTCTGGCGCTGCATGCTCCGCCTGGTGCCAGCTGCAGGCCTAAACCCAAGACCCTCCTGGGGCAGGGGCCGCGCTGACTCCAGCCAGCTCACTTTTCTTTTTCAATCTACTGAACAGCCCTGCATATGGGCACAGGGCGCTAAGATTATGTCTGGCTCAATAGGTAGGGTGGTTTTATTGTTTCCATTTCTCAGGGAGCGTAGATGAGTTTAAATTCTCTTGTTCTGCTGCAGCATTGCAAGTGGTGAACCAGAATAAATACTGCTGGCAGGTGTGCATTAGAGGGCAAACTGGATGGTTTTGCTGGAGTCAAGGCATTTTTTTCTTCCAGCGCAGGTTAATCTAGTGCACCAGCAAAGTATTAAAAAGCCGCTGTAACTGAGAAGATCCATGGAGTGATTTCTGTGCACAAAGACTACAAAGGCAACATCTATTTCCTGTCTCTCCCTCCTCTTCCAACCCTCCTAACATTCCTGCTTCATGCCGACCCACGGAGTTGAGGCGATGGGATTATAACTTAGGGGAAGGCACTCTTTTCTCCAGGGAGCAATACAGCGGCCTGTTTAGTGACTGAGACTTTCTCTATAAAAAAATCAAAATATAGATGGTGTGTGTGGTGACTTTAAAGGATAAATTCTGCAGATAACAGCCAGGAAAGATTCTGGTGCAGAAAAGGGAGGAAACTGGCCCAACAGACGACATTATCACCGTGTGGCGGTTTCCCTCCTGATGCTGGGTCAGTCACCAGCCGCCTGGCCGGAAGGTCTGGCCCCTGCTGGACGCACAGAACAGCTGCCTGCAGCCACACTGGTGACTCGTGGCCCCAGTTTGAAAGTCAGAGAGCAGTTTTGTTGGTTGTGGAGAGGAAGTTTTGGAACTGGGAGTTCAAACAGTAACTACTAACCCTTTCTTTCTTTCCATCTCTCTCATTGCTCTCTCCTGCCCTTTCTTAGCAAGCATATATTGAGTGCTGCTCTTCAAGAGAGTTAACTGGGTTGGGAAATAGATGTGCAAAGGGATAAGAGAATGTCCCTGTCACCAGAGCAGCTGGCTTTCAGTAGGAGGCAGCCACGTCTGTGGAGACACAGCAGGCACGGGGCAGTGCCCTCCTCAGCAAGGCTCCGCGCTGGAACAGCAGTGTCGTGCGTGTGTGGCTTTGAATTCCAGCCTGGTAGCGTGGCGGATGGCAAGGCGACCTCCCGGGTTGTGGGCAGGAGCTGGAGCTGGATGGAGGGCGGCCCTGACGCCTCGTGCTTTCCCGTCCTGCAGACCCAGGGCGTTTAATGCTGATTCTCTTGTGGTTCTTCTCCCTCCCAAAGACAAGCCAAACGACTCCTGGGGCAGATCGTGGACCGCTGTCGGAACGGCCCCGGCTTTCACAATGACGTAGACGGCAACAGCACGATCCAGGAAATTCTTATCCCTGCCTCTAAAGTGGGCCTGGTCATTGGCAAAGGAGGAGAAACAATCAAGCAGCTGCAGGTACGGGAGCCCCGCGCCACCCAAGCAGAACAGCGGGCCCGAGCTTGCACACCCACCATCCTGCCAGGGCTCCCGGAGCTCTTCAGTGCCCCTGGTCCCCGCTGGGCTGGCCTCCCCGCAGTGACAGCCTCTAGGAGGAAGGACAGTGCGCTCCTGGGCCGGGAGCCTGCCCTGCCACGCCCATCAGTTCTCAGGGCTCAGAGTCCTTGTCTAAAAGGAGGTGCCTGCCTCTCATCACAGCCGAAGCATCCATTGTTTTCTTTTTATGTCTGCTGCTGAGTAGGAGCTCCGATAAGTAGAGCTGTGAGCTCCAGAATCCTGCGCCTGAGACGCTGGGTGCCGAGCACGTTTCTGAATTTAACGTTCCCAGCAAGGCTTGGGCTGGGGCTGCGCAGTCAGATGCAGGCGTGCACAGCCACGCAGGAGTGGCCGCAGCCTCGGGAGGGAGGCTAGAAACAGGTGTGCAGTTGGGGACGGACCTTGAGCTTGGCACCCCCAGGCGTCATGGTTGCAGGTGAGGGGCGAGGCTCAGGCCTCGATCATGGACGGTGCCTCCTGTGGGATCCCAGAGAGCGCAAGGATCTGAGCCTGCACTGGCGAGCCCGGGCTCTCCGACAGCCCCGTCGGGAGCCTCCCACTGTGGGCCTGCGAGTTAAATGCACGCGCTTGGCTTACTGTGGAGTAAAGAGCTCACTGGCGTTAGGAGTTCTGGGCACTGGAAAAGGAGAAAAGAGAGTCGTTTGGGAAATCATGTATGAGTCCCCTCAGCTGTTCTCACACAGTGTGTTGTGCGTGTCTGGGAAGCCAGGTCCACGGGGCCAGGTCGGTTAGGGCCTGGGCTCAGTGTGGCCATGGCCTGGCATCCTGTGGTGTCTGCCGCCTTTTCCTGACAGTGAGGGCTGTGCTGGTCCCCACAGGAGCGCACAGGGGTGAAGATGGTCATGATCCAGGACGGCCCGCTGCCCACGGGTGCAGACAAGCCTCTCCGCATCACCGGCGACCCCTTCAAAGTACAGGTAGGGATGAGGCAGGGCGGTGGGTCCTGGCGCTGGCCTGGGGCTTTCGTCTTCCTCCCGTCACGGTGTGCGTGCTCCTGTCTGGGGGAAGCCACTCTCCTGCACGAGCTTGGTGCTGCCGAGAATACAGTGCTGCACCCGCTAGTGTGCACTGCGGCTGCTCAGAGTGGTCACCCCAGAGAAGGGCTCAGCTCCTCGAGCTGCTGGCCAAGTGTTGTGTGCTCAGTGGCGGCCCACGGGAGGGAGCACGTCCAGAAGTGTCCGTCGGCACCAGAGGCTGCAGTGGCTGGCATGGTCAGTTGCGGCTTTAGGGCTGCTGCCTCGTGGGCTCGGGTGCAGGCTTTCTGCCTCACACAGCCCACTCTGGCCCTGTCAGCCACAGTTGGAGATGGGCACAGGTGCCAGAGCCACATGAGCACATGCGTGGCCTCACACGGGCATCCTGTGCCTGAGCTCGGAAACACAGCCGCGTTGCCTGTGCAGTCTGTCCTCAGTGAAACGTTAATGCTCCTTCTGCTGCCTGCAGCCCACCTCACCGTTGCTATGCTAGAGTAGCTCCGTGGCGACAGCAGGGGAGAGCCGAGCCACCATTCACCACCGTGTCCCCTCAGGAGCTCTGGCTTTCTTAACCTTCTTACCCTTCTCGATCAGCTGCGCTGGTCGTGATCCACACATCAGCATAGGACAGAGGGCTGGTGGTGAGCGTGGAGCTTTTCCTTGTGCTTTAGTGACATAGCTCCTCTCCTGCCTGGGGACTAGCGAGACCCTGTCTCAAAACCTAGCAGAAGGGCTGGAGGTGCAGTGACATAAAAAGCCTGGCTTCAGTCCTCGGACAGGCACGTTAAAGATCAGATTGCGCCAGGCCATTCGGCACTTAGCCGGTGCGGCTCGGCCCCGCTGCTGAGGCACTCAGGCCTCCGAGGCCTCTCCAGCTCAGCCCGGGGGTGTCTTGCAGGGACACAGCCCCCGCAGAGTGTCTCATTGACACTTAGAACTGTGAAGGAAATAACAATAACCTAGGGTGGTCAGCATTTTTTAATTTTAAAACTGTATATTCCACTTTTTATTTGGCAGAAGTAGTTCACTATATTCAGGTTAAATTGTTTTCTCTTCCCGGCTTTTAAACTTTAAAATAGTCATAAAAGTAGAAAAGCCAGTGCAGTGAACAATTGCATACCCTCAGCCTACTCGGCAGTTTGCTGACCGTGTCTTTTCTCTACCTTTTATCAGAAGCAGATGCCGTGACATTTCACCCCGAGCCCTAAGAATAGCCAGGCCCAATCCTCGGGGTCTCCAAAACATAAAAATAAAAACCAGGCCTAAGAAATGTGGCCTGTGCAGCTCATCCAGTCCATGCTCCCATTTTCCAAATGTCCTCAGGCTCTGATCGCTATTGGGGGTCAGCTGGTTTCCGTTTTTTGTAGAACCACAGCTCCGTGTACACCCGCTGTGGGCGGGCGGGCACAGGACGGGGTGGCCTCAAGTGCAGTCAGATGCGTGGGGTGGTCTTACAGCACCTTGGGCCTGCTGTCCCTCCCTGGCCAGTTGTGTCTTGCTGCAGGGCCTGTGAGCCCCTCCTTAGGTCTTCTAACCTAAGTTAGGCCACCTAACTGCACTCAGCCAACCCTCTCACCAGAAGGGAGTGGCACCAAGAAGCACCTTGGGCACGGGAACCTGTGCTGACCACCTGCGGAGGTGCTGGCCCTCACTGCTGTGTAGTACTGTGGTGGCTGAGTTCTCCCTCTGGGTGCTTAGGCCCGCATTGGAAGAGTCGGCTCTGAAAGCTTCACTTGGTGCAGTCTTTCCCCCACAACGCCTTGCATTTGTATCTACACAGCAAGCGAGAGAAATGGTACTAGAGATCATCCGAGAAAAGGACCAGGCTGACTTCCGAGGTGTGCGTGGAGACTTCAGCTCCCGGCTGGGAGGAGGCAGTATAGAGGTACGCGCGAGTCTCGGTGACGGATGACAGGTGCTCTGCTCTGAGTGCTCTGAGTGGCTCAGTTAGCTGTCCTCGCATCTTGGAAACGTGGAGTCTGCCCCTTCCAGAGTGTGAGGACATCGGAGGGCGCGAGGGTCACTTCCCCTGCCTCTGGGGTTTGGCTTTAAAGGTTAGCTCGCTGTTGGAGTGAGACCAGAGTTCGTGTTTCTCCGTGATCCCTGTGACAGTGCGAGCCCTGGGAGCCCATTCATCGATGGAGTGGAGTGGTCGGTGTTTTTCATCTAACACAGGCTACACCTCGGGTGGACTTTGGGGACAGGGCCAGGAGCAGTGAGACAAATCCAGCCGCAGAGACAAATCCGGACCAGGCAGGCGGAGAGGATAGGGCTGGGGAGGGAGGGTTTCGTCAGGTGGCCAGAGCTGCTGGTGAAGACGACGCATGGGTGTAGAAAGTGACGGCGTCATGTGCGTTTTACCTTTCCAGAAGGAACGCTAGAGTGTAAAGGGCCGCAGGCATATCAGTGTGTCGGTTTGTTTCTACTCCACGTTTACAACTTTCCGTCAGGCCTTAGACTTATCTGATGAATATTTCCTGGTCAAGAATGTAATTAGTATTGTTCCTAAGAGAAAAAAAAATGCTTTATTATGTGATTTCTAGAATTACACTGTCATGAAAACCCAATTATCTGTCTTTTTTTTTTTCCCCCTTTGGTACTGGGCATCATACTTGGGCCCTTGCACTTGCAAGGCAACAGCAAAACCACTGAGCCAAATCCCTGCCTGGCCCATTATCTGTCTTTTTAAAACCAGATTTAAGAAAGCTCTGATGAGGTTCTGTTCTCTTTTAGGTGTCTGTGCCTAGGTTTGCTGTGGGGATCGTGATAGGAAGGAACGGGGAGATGATCAAGAAGATCCAGAATGATGCGGGCGTGAGGGTCCAGTTTAAACCAGGTTGGTTTTGATGGTTCTCCTTGGTGGCGGAAGGGGGGCTCTGTTAGGAGCCACGCACCCAGGACCTCTCCTCATCTGCCTCCCTCCCCTTTTTGCCCTGGAGCTTATGCTCTAGGCCAGGACACTGGCATGGCGCCTTCCGCACACAGTGCAGTGGGGCCTCGGTTCGCAAGCTTAACTCTTCCCGTGGTTCTGCTTGAGGAATTCATCCCCCTAACCTTAACCTTATCCACAACCACGTTCTCGTGACCCGAATCCGAATTGCACACCAGATCAGTCCATGATTCTGGTTGCCACTCAATTCCATGCATAGGATTAGGGTTAGGGTGACGTTTAGGGGGAATGAATTCTGCGACCACAACCACAGAGAGAATTAAGTTTGCAGACTGAGGCCCCACTGCACTGTAGCCTGGCAGTTTTTCTTTCTTTCCTCCCCTGAACAGCATAGTATTTCCAGTCCGTAGTTTAGCTAAGTGAAGATTTTTTTAAAAACATTATTCTGTTTTTATATAGAGATAACTTATAATCGTGAAAAAGGATATCTTAGAGGTTTTTAGTGGGGAGACTGTTTGTTGTGGTACTAGGGATTGAGCCCAGGGCTTTCACACTGAGCTACATCTCCCGTCCCCCTCCTTTTTTCTTTTTTTTCTTTTCCTTTTTTTAGACAGGGTCTTGCCAAGTCACCCAGATTGGGCTCAAGCTTATGATCTGCCTGCCTCAGCCTCTCAGAGTCCTGGGATTACAGGCAAACACCAAAATGCCCAGCTCTTTAAATTTTATAAATTTACTTCTGTGGGGAAAATTTTCTACATTGTGCGTGTTTTTTCATTTCTCTGAAGAGAGAAGCATTATTATGTGTTATTTTTAGATACTGTTGCCTTAACTTCATTCTGTTTTTCTTGGCCTTTTTATTTCTTTGAGTGTTGCTTTGTTTTTCTATTGATATCTTTTAAAAATAGCTGTACTTGCATAAGAACTGAGTATTGACCTGAAATAGACAAAAGGTCGTAATAGTCCACGTCTCCCCACACCCCTCGCAAACCATTCCGTAACATGGGCCCAGCCGGCTCGCTGCCTTGAGGCACTGGTGAAGTCAGCGTGGCCTTGGTGTCCTGCTTATGGGCTTCTTCCTCCTGTCTCTCACCTGCTCTTTAGATGATGGGATTAGTCCAGAAAGAGCAGCGCAGGTCATGGGCCCTCCGGACCGGTGTCAGCACGCAGCACACATCATCAACGAGCTGATCCTCACCGCCCAGGTGGGTCCCGCACTCTGCTTGTCACCTGCAGAACAGAAATGTGCCCGGGGAGTAGTCACACTCGCCTCCATCCCCACTGGAGGCCAGGGACCTGTCTGTGCCCACCTCTTTCCTGTTTCCGGTGCTCAGACTGAATTGACAGGTCTTCTGGGGTCAGAAAGGACCCCAGGACCCTCCCGACTCCTGGTGTATCCTCAGCCCCTGTGCCTGGCCTGTCTTTGAGACACACAGCTTGTACGATCCCGTCCCGCTGTGGCCGGTGTTGGGAGTGCTGGTCCCTGATGGCGTGGCATGTGCTGGCTGAGGAGGAAGCTCCTGTGCGGGGCAACTGGAGCCAGAGCCCACCTTGCTGGGTAGAATTGTAGCCCCACTCTGCCCGTAGCCCCAGGAGCTGGGATGAGTGTGGTTTTCACGAGGAGGTGCTGCTGGGTGGCCCCTGCAAGCCTCAGGTCCCCCTGAACCATGGAGGAGTGGGCCACCTAGATCTGCAACACAGTGCCCGGGGAGAGACCACTGTGACCGGACAGCCAGGCAGCCGTGCTTGGGTCGGACCGGTGTGGGGAATGGCCACTGACTGCTCTCCCAAGCGGGGTCTGGCTGTGCGTGCGCATGTGGGGGAGTTTGTGTGTTTTAGCGTAAATCTGTCAGATTACCTGGTTTGTCACTCGTGTCATGTAAAAGTGCTCCAATTATCTCTGTTCTCTGCTGGCTCCGACTTGGGCAACATTTGGTTTGCTTGTCATCGGCAAGAGCGGGCTCTGCCCAACACTTCTCCACTGTGTCGGGCATCTTCGGGGCTTCCTTTTTGCATGAAGGAACTTGTGGCTTGGCCAGGTTCGCCCTCCAAACTTGGAGGGTGTTAGGTCCTGCGGGCCCAGAGCGATGCAGTGGCCACGTCCGGAGCCCGGCTTGCTGCGTGGAGGGGTGGGCTCCTCCCAGGAGCGCCCGGGCTGAGCCTCTGCCCTCCCTTCCGTGGCCCTAGGCAGTCACTTGAGCAAACTGCTCCTTCCTGGAGTAGACATCCTGTTTGGTCCGGGTAAAAACAAGTGCAGGTGTTCGGACTGGGGTGGCAGTGGCTGACTGGCACACGGGCGTGGCGCATCCTTTCCAAGTGCCTGAGCTCCTTGGCCTCCCTTGTCCTGCTTCAGCTATGAGGAGAAACCCAAGTGTTGCCCCTGTGGGTCAGGTGCTGTGGTTGAGGCTCAGGCTGCTGGGCTCAGGTGCAGAGCTGACAGCTGCCCGCCCGTTAGAGCCGGGCCCTTGTGCTGTCTCACGGGCACGTGTGTCCACTATGCCCGCCGTCCTCCTTGAGCACACCTGGGGCGTGCATTGTCCTAGGCTGAGAGGTGCCAGGTTCTGATGTGGCGTTATTACATCCCGTCAGTGAGCCTCCCCCCGCAGAAGGTAAAAAGTGCCAGTGGCAGCATCAGCGCACGTCACTAGAACCCGTGTCTTCCTCAGGAAAGAGATGGCTTTGGGGGCCTGGCAGTAGCCAGAGGAAGAGGCCGCGGCCGAGGTGACTGGAATGTGGGGGCCCCTGGTGGTATCCAGGAGATCACGTACACCGTACCGGCAGACAAGTGTGGCCTCGTCATAGGCAAAGGTGAGTGAGCGGCCCCTGCTGGGGCAGTTCTGTCTCCCTCCTGCTTCCCCAGAGGGGACACCAGTCACTCAGGCCAGTGGCTGGGACGGCCCGTGTGTGGCATCTGCTGCCTTCTGCAGGAGCCCTGCCTGGTGCAGGCCTTGTCTGGCCCTTGACTGTTCCCATCACCCAGCACAGGGCAGGTGTTTGAGTGTGAACGGGACCTGTGGTCCTGCCGGCAGTGAGCCACAGGGACCAGTCGTGCTCTCGTCTGGGGGCAGGTGCTCTCTGGCACGGGTGTCACTTGTTGGGTTTGGGTACTCCCTCCCCTCTTTATTGATGAGAATCATGCGGGCATGCTTTTTCCTCTGGACCTACGCCTCCAGGGGAACAGACCCCACGGAGGACGTGCGGATGAACTTGGTGGCCGCGTCCTCGCTATCTTGGAACCTGGGCGGCGGCTGCGTGGGAGAGGGGCAGAGCTCTGGGAGGGGCTGCGCCTGCAAGGTGCCCCCACTCCGGCCTCCTGGGGGTGTTAGGCCTGGGAGGAGTGGGGCCTGGCTGTGTGGCAGGGCTGGTGTCTGGGGTCGGGTTTTGTACTCGCCTTCATTGTTCATTTGGCGGCATATGGAGGAAATAAATACTGCCTTCTCCCCAGAGTTTCTCAGGTTTCTTCGATCACCAAGTACGTCTTAGCTGTTTTGGGGTGCTCGTATTGCAGGGAATGTGACAGCAGGACTCGGGAGTGGGCGGGGCGCTCCACTCGAGGACAGTGTGAGTTTTGTGCTCTCTTCACATCAAGCCACTCTGCCGAGGCAGCAGTGTGGGCGGTGACTCTGGGCTCTGCTGATGCAGTGTCCTGACTGTCATTGGCTGCTGGTGTGCTGCAGTGTGTCTGTCACACACGCCGCCAGGCCTCTGATGCTGCCAGGGATCAAAGTCTGTGGCCACCTGTGGGAGGATGACCAGAGCCTGGCACCGTGGCCTGCTGAGAGCCGTTGTGTCTGAGGTTTTCGGTCCACTGTGTCCAGCAGGGGCCCACTGGCCTGACTGCAGCATCCCCTCCTTGTGAGCCCTGGGGGCCACAGAACAGCCCCACGCATGCGGATGTGCATCCGCCTCCAGCAGACCCGGACAGTGGGGACAGAGCGGAGCGCTACTTGCCAGCGAGTCCCAGTGCTCACTCGGGTTGCGGCCCCAGGGAGTCTGGTGGGAGCTGTGCCAGCCATGCAGAGGGCCTTTCTCATTGCTTGCCGTGGCATCTCCTTTCTGGGGGATCGTGTGGGTGAGGGAGAGCAGCGGGCCGTGCATCCTGGGCTCCGGCCCTTGGACAGACGTGCGCCTCCCCGGGCCCCTGCTGGATTTCCATGATAAACACGGCAACACTGACAGATAGCGTGGCCAGCCCTGCTCTTGTCAGCCGGTCCTTTTAGCGGCATTGATTAATTGCTTTACGATTTCACGTCCAGCCGGGGACCGCTGGTGGGTCTCTTCTGCCCCCCATCCGTGGAAGAATGGGGCAGGCTGCTGAATGAGTCGATAGATGGCCACCCTGTGCCAAGCTGGTGACCCCATTTTGAAGGAAGATGAACTTAAATTAACTCCTCCTCGCCCCGTGCAGCTTGGTGGCGCCTCCTGGGGTATTTGCTTGCGTGCTCCGGAACCAGTGGGCTGCACCGTGGACAGGGCTGTCTGGGCTCCTGATGGCCAGGCCGCCACTGCCTCTGCGCTCGCCTGTGACCAGGTGGTGCTAGGCAGACTTGGTGAGGCCCCAGGTCCTGGGGGCCCTGCAAAATGATCTCCATCTCTTCTTTGTTCGTTGTTGTGCCTGGGCCCAAGGCTCTTGGCCCCGGGCACAGAGCGCTCACTCTTCCCTGACCTCTGAGGAGAGGGTCTAGGGGCTCATGCCTGCCTGGCGGGAGAACTGGCTGGCTTGGCATTGGAAGTCCCCCAGCCAGAGGACAAGAGATTCTAGAGGTCCCTTAGGGACAGCATGAGCACCAGACTTCAGTGGGGTGTTTTTATATCTTTGTCTTTTTCTTTTAAATTTAAAATGGCCCAAACTAACAACACACACGAGCCGACTCGACTGCCCACGCTGAAGGACCACGTTTTGCCTCTTGACCACTGTGGAGTCCTGTCATCCTTGGGGGATAAAGCTCCTCTCAGCGCGGGAGGGAAGCTGGCCAGCTCTGAGGGCCCAGGTGCCTTACAGGGTGGCTTCAGTTAGGTTGTGACTAGGGTGGACGGGGGCGGCACCAACACTGGTCCTCCTCCTTTGCTGTCTGTTATTTGGGGCTCCTTGCTTCCCTACAGCAGGCTTTCAACATTTTATCTTTTTGCCAGTTTGCAAAACCCTGCTCTAACTTTTTCTTGGATTCTAACTCCCCCTCCACCCCAGCAGATCTAAGTTCTGTGAAATTTCAAGAGAAGAATCAGACCATTGTTACACTGCCTGAGCTTTTGTTACGCAAATTTCATTAAGAGACTGGGACTCTCACCGGTTTTTGAAAGAGTCCAACTACATTTTCTCTAGCGGAGTCACCCAGCCCAGCCCTGCCCTGCCTCCTGTCTGCCCCCGCCCCACCCGCAAGGAAGCAGCAGGACCTGCAGGGGCAGGAGGGCCGTCTCAGCCTCTGACTGCCCAGGGAGAGCTGCGCGGGGCAGCCCCACCCTGCCCTGGGCTCTGGGGCATTGGTGCCTTCCCTGGGCCACGTCTGGCTTAGTGGGAGCATCAGCAGCTGCTGCAGCCGAGCTCCGCCGAGAAACAGTGGGGAGGAAGGAGTAGATCGCTGGCCTCAGCCCAGCCCTGTTTGGTGCCACTGGGCCTCCGCTTTCCTCTAGGCAGCCGGGCTTCAGGAGAATGAGCCCAGTACGGCTCCTGGAGGGAGGAAGCACTTCCCCTGGGGTGCGGGGCCCAGGCACCTCCCTCACCCTCTGTCTCCTGCCTGCAGGGGGCGAGAACATCAAGAGCATCAACCAGCAGTCGGGCGCGCACGTGGAGCTGCAGCGGAACCCCCCTCCCAACACCGACCCCGGCCTGCGGATATTCACCATCCGGGGCGTCCCGCAGCAGATCGAGGTGGCCCGGCACCTCATAGACGAGAAAGTGGGCGTACGTACCGAGCCCTCCCCACCTGGCGGGATGCAGCAGGACTCTGCTTGGCGTGGCCAAGGCATCTGTCCTCCCTGGTGCCTCGCACTTCCTGAGCCTTCCTCCCTGACATCCTGGGAGCACCCCCGCTACTTGGCCGAGGGCAGGGAAGGCCAGCTTTGGCAGGACTCCCGGGACCGCAGCGGCTCCGTCCGCAGAGCGCGTCCCGCACAGGCTTAGATGAAAAGCGGGCAGCAGCCTCCCCAGCGCTGCCCTGAGCCCCGTGGGCGTCGCCTGCCGGCAGCCCGCAGCCGCAGCTTTCATTGACTCTGGCTTTAGTTTCAGGCACCTCAAAGCAGATAAAGAAAGGGAGTGTTGATGGAGGACAGATGGGCCACTGCTCACCTCAGTGGGGACGTAGAGTGGCAGAGAGAGCCCGGGGCCAGCCTAAGTTGACGGGAGAGCCGAGCAGGTTGGTCCTCCCCCAGGGTGACACGCCAGGGCAAGCATGGTGGCGCCAGGATTGGCTGTGTGGTGGTGCTGGTCACTCGAGGGCAGGAAGGCTAGTGTGAGTGCAGGGGCATCTCCTTCACCACTGTCTCCCGAGCGGGCTCGCCTGGGGCCTGGGCGGAGGGCGAGGCACCGCCACAGGGGTGAGAGCCATTCTGCCCACACAGGGAACCGGCCTCGGCGCCGCCGGA